>NC_141689.1:1064107213-1064439713 GCF_964263255.1 Lissotriton vulgaris | reverse complement strand
ATTTTTAATTTCCAATTTACGTAAGTATCGCTAGTTTAACATTTTTCCTGAGAATGACTATAGATGATTTATCTTGTGGTTAATTTTTTTAGAGTAACCATCAGCTTCTGATGAGCAGATGTACACTTGTGGTCAAACCACCTCTCTCCCCTATTGGTGGAGTCCCTGCAAATATATGTTAGGGTTCTTATCATCTGTTTACATATTTTAGCATAAGCGGTGAGAGTCTTGTTATTCCCTATCCTATTATCATGACTGAGCTCGATCTCCAATCCCACATTGATGACTAAATCATTACAGAACCAGTCCGGAATGACCTTACACCACTTTAGTATACAACCCTGATATTTTGCTTTAATGGCTAAAATAGAGACACATGTATTGGTCTCAGAATTGAGTTTAATTCCCCCTGCCAATGTCAGGTGTATAGGATTGTGATCACTAAACTGTGACCATATAGCCGTATAGTCTTTAACATAGGCTTCGAGGGCTGTATTAATAAAAATATGATCAATGGTTGTGTTCATTCCCCTTCCTTTATAAGATGGTATGTCGTCCTTCCCACATATATCATTGGGATATAGAAGACCAATGTGCTAAGGTGCCCTCTAAAAATTCCCCTTGTGTGTGTTCAAAATGTATTTCCGAATACTTGCCAGGCCGTAGGCTATTGGCAACATGACAAATCTTTAAACATAAATGTATATTAAAATCACGTAAAATAACAACTGAATAAGGTGTGACATGTTTCTCCTTATAAGACTCCAAAAAAGATTTAGGATTAAACAGATGCTCAATAACTTAGGTTCTGTCAAATGAATTATAAAAATTAATAATTAAAACCATGGCTGAATTAATACAGGTAATTTCAACTGTTAAACAGTTTACTGACCCAGGATCCAATTTCCTATGGTTTCCTGAAACCAGAAAAGAGTGTGCAGTTCCTGTGTTCAGGAACTGCACACTCCTTTCTAGTTCTTAACCTTATCCCGGAGCCTATGTACAGGACCTCCTAACCTAGCTCTCTGTCCCTCCTTTTTGATTTAGGTTTCCTGAAACCCTCAGGGAAATCAGTGTTTTTAGCCCACCCTTAGGTATGCCAATTGTAGCTGGCTTTGCAAGTTCAAAGCAGGTTGCATAGCCGTCCAACCAAAAAATATTATCGATTTCCCATGATTCTTGAAGCCCAATCACATCATGCTCCCTTAGTAAAACATTCCATGTAGAATCATCCATTTTATTTCTTAGCCCTGCGATATTTCAGCTAAGTATTTTGGCTAATCCTACCCCACTTAACTCATCTCCTCGGATAAGGTTATTTATGTACCACCTCTGAGCCCTGAAGTACGATCCTAACCCAAAGCATATTTACATACGAATTGTACCAAACACCATACGAACCAAAAATACATACGATTCATATCTGGGTCACGCTCTACGAGCCGTCCGTTCGTACAGAGGTAGCAGTTTCCGGCCCAGCAAGTACGATTCGTCTTAATGACCCTCCGTACGACCCTATTGCTACGTGAGCAGAAAACTACCGTAAAGCCAGAGTCCGGACCGACCCGCATCCCGGTACGCGACAGACACGCCATGAACCCCATCGACAGTGTCATCCCAGTCCTGCGCACCTACGACCTGGTGCACAGAAACCGACGATGGCGCAGACGGTGAGTACAACGTACTGCAACAACCGATGTGTACCTGTACAGTGCGTCGCACGCTCGGGTATACCACCATTGCAATAGTGATACGAGCCGCACACACGTCATGAATGTTGGGGTACGGTGCGTCACACGTTCGCGTATATCACCATTGCAATAGTGATACGAGCAGCACACACGCCATTAATGTTGTGGTATGGTGCGTCGCATCTGAGGTGTGTGTGGTTATGACTCCCAGCAGTGCCCAGACATAGGAGGGGTTGGTGAATATTACTCCCAGAAGTGCCCAGACATAGGAGGGGTGTGTGCACAGGACTCCCAGCAGTGCCCAGACATAGGAGGGGTATGTGCACAGGACTCCCAGCAGTGCCCAGACATAGGATGGGTGGGTGGATATGACTCCCAGCAGTGCCCAGACATAGGAGGGGTGGGTGCATAGGACTCCCAGCAGTGCCCAGACATATGAGGGGTGGGTAGATATGACTCCCAGCAGTGCCCAGACATAGGAGGGGTGTGTGGATACGACTCCCAGCAGTGCCCAGACATAGGAGGGGTGGCTCGATATGACTCCCAGCAGTGCCCAGACATAGGAGGGGTGTGTGCACAGGACTCCCAGCAGTGCCCAGACATATGAGGGGTGGGTGGATATGACTCCCAGCAGTGCCCAGACATAGGAGGGGTGTGTGCACAGGACTCCCAGCAGTGCCCAGACATAGGAGGGGTGTGTGCACAGGACTCCCAGCAGTGCCCAGACATATGAGGGGTGGGTGGATATGACTCCCAGCAGTGCCCAGGCATAGAAGGGGTGGGTGGATATGACTCCCAGCAGTGCCCAGACATAGGAGGGGTGGGTGGATATGACTCCCAGCAGTGCCCAGACATAGGAGGGGTGTGTGCACAGGACTCCCAGCATTGCCCAGACATAGGAGGGGTGGGTGGATATGGCTCCCAGCAGTGCCCAGACATAGGAGGGGTGTGTGGATACGACTCCCAGCAGTGCAAAGACATAGGATGGGTGGGTGGATTTGACTCCCAGCAGTGCCCAGACATAGGAGGGGTGGGTGGATATGACTCCCAGCAGTGCCCAGACATAGGAGGGGTGTGTGCACAGGACTCCCAGCAGTGCCTAGGCATATGAGGGGTGGGTGGATATGACTCCCAGCAGTGCCCAGACATAGGAGGGGGGTGTGGATATGACTTCCAGCAGTGCCGAGACATAGTAGCGGTGGGTGGATATGACTCCCAGCAGTGCCTAGACATAGGAGGGGTATGTGCACAGGACTCCCAGCAGTGTCCAGTTATAGGGGTGGGCATTATCAGCATCATACAACAAGTACATGGGTGTGTGTTTACAAACAAATACAGGATTCAGAAACGCCTCGACCACACACAGCTAGCCGCAATCACCACAACCTCACTGAGTGATACAGTGTGTAAATAAGGCATTCAGCCTGTTGCAATCCCAGTGTCAACTAGCTAGTTTTAGCAGGTTGCAGTAATATAAATTGAGAATAAGTTGGCACCGCTATTGTTTCTTTTCTTATTTAGGGACTGGTCATTCATGTTGAATTGGTTGTTATGAATTTGTTAAATGTCAATTTGTTTGGTATTTATGATATGATGGAATGTTAAATTACAATGTATGTCGTTTTCTTATAACATTTGTTAATGTTTTGTATGTATGCCTTCTAACTAACGTTGAAAGTAAAAAGTGAAACAAATACACTAAACCCTCTTTATGTGTTAAAAGGGTTTATTTAAAGATATTTGGAGAAATGATACGTCCATGCGACTCTTTGTTTAGTTGTTTTCTGAATGATAAGCGGAACTATGATGTGGGGGCTTTGCGCCTGTTGGATGACTTTAGTGCTATACCAGGCCTGCAGGTGATCTGAGACAAAACCTGCAGGGTGGATGGCTAAGACACCGGGGGTTTCAGATGGGAACATTCCACATTTTTCCCCCTGGGGTGCAACTGTTCAGAAATTAGCTGGATATCCTGGGGGAAAATATAGGGAAGGCAAGTGCAGCTTTCCGATCGACCCCCTCACCCCACCCCGCCCCTCCTCCGCCCTGCCTCACCACCCCACAACATTACCTGTGCGAGCCGCCACTTGTGTGTGGGACACTACTAAGTTGCTTACGTATTTGTGGAGATACGTGATCATTGAGTGGTTCTAGGAGCTAGCTACTCCACTGTGAAACAATGATGTCGTCCACTAGGCTGCACACTTTGCTATCAATCTGTCTATGTCTCAATCACGACCTCTTTGTTTTTGTAGTTTAAAAACCAATGAAAAATGTTAACAAAAAAAGAGGTTCGTTCACTAACTCTACAAAAGGATAACTAAAGACTCTAGGGCCATTCAGTGACCTCATATTGCATCTTATTTGTCGAAAAATAACCTTTTCCTCACTAAAACATTTTATTTTGTGTTATATTTACTCCATGATGGCTCCAAATCTGTTTGTCTGTACCTACAAACATGTGATTTGGCTGCACCAGACAGTCTTGTCTCATTGGGCAGATTTGTCTCTCTAGCAAATCCTTGACAATTCATAGCCACCAACTCTTTCCAAATGCATGCAACATAGGGTCAGTTTATTTTAAGTCTATGGCTTAAAATTGACTGGCCCTGGGTTCCCAAAAGTGGCCATTGCCATTGGAATAGGATTTGAGCCATTAACTTCCATATCACAATATTTACCACCATTCCCTAAGGAAACAGCTAATTTCGTTTAATAACAATTGAAGTAAATATCATATTTTCTTCATTTTGTGGCATTTAGGGAATACATGTTTACTATTTTCATTATATTTGTATAGCTCTTTGAGTTCTTTATCTCTTAGCTTTATTGTTGCTTAATGTATTATTAAAGTGCCCATTCCTTGAAAAAATCTGAAGAGTAGGTTTCATGCTTGCCCAAATTTCTTGTCATTGGCATGTCATGCATGGATACTGGGCGTACAGAACGTTCACTAACTGTCAAAAAGGAGAACTAAAGACTCTAGATTTGCAAAGACCTCATATTGCATCTTGTCTGTCAAAACATCACCTTTTCCTCACTGAAACATTTGATTTTGCATCATCTTTACCCATTGATGCTCCAAATCTGTGTATCTGTTCCCACCAACATGTGATTAGGTACACCAGACAGTTTTGTGTCATTGGCTAGAAATTCCTCGCAAACACACCCTTGACCATTCATTGCCACTGACTGTCCAAATGCATGCAACCCAGGGTCAGTCCATATTGAGCCTTATGTCCCGCCTGGCGTCCCAAAATGGACAATTGCCATTTGTATATTATGTGTGCCATTAACTGCCATATCACAGGAGGCGGTCAGAAAGTAAACCAGCCTGTCACTCCGGATGGCTACCGATGAGTTTGGCGAGCCTGTTGGCCAGTCGGAAGCTGGCCAGTAATCTCAAGGGCAGGCCTTTCCGCCCCCGAGAATACGATGTGCGGTTTCTGACATGGTTTCCATGCCAGCCTGTCCGACATGGAAACCATGTCGAAAAGTGTGTTTGGGGGCCTCCAGCAGGGCCCCCTTGATGCATGGCCTCTGGTCGGAGGCCGAGGGGGCATCTATGGTCCACCACTGTTGATCCCTGCGCCCAGGGGGTGCAGGGATGAACTGCACCTATCTTCTCAATGGAGCTTGTGTTACGGCCTGTTTACAGCTGTAACATGAGCTCCCATTGAGAAAAGGGAGCATGCGGCCAAAAAGTGTTCGGTCGCATTGTAATGGGCTGGTCGGGACCACCGACCAGGTGTCGGGCGGTCCAAGGACCGAGTCGGTGTCGGGTGGAAGCCATTCCGCCCGACATCAAAATCAGCCCCTTAATGTGGAACATTGATCATGATGTTAGACATTGTTGCTCTCTATTACTCTTGAATATTCTGCCTTAACTGGCAATTGCGTCCAATCACTAAACTAGGATAATTTATGAAATGTATGTAATCATGGTGCACAGGACCGGAATCATGTATTATTTGATTGCCCTGCACTGCTTTTTTGAGACCCCTGTTTTTAAAATATCATGCCCAAACAGCAGCTGAAGCCCTTCATTTATTGCTTTCCCATCCAATGAAATGTTTTGTACACAAGTAAACTTTAAAAACAAATTGTATTGAATAAGTGTTGACTTCTTCTACTAATGCTCTGCTGTAATTCACCATTTAATGAAATGAACTGTATGTTCATTTCTAATCTTTCCCTTATATATTTTTATACTGGCATCATTGCTGCTATTTTTGTAATGTGTGCGTGTATTTTATTTCTTTTTAATACTATATTTCTTGTGAATCTCTTAGGAGTTCCAAATCTTGAAATAAACTTGAACTACTTGGAACCCTGCTCACTCTTTATACATTGATTAGTTTTTCTGTATACGGACTGTTAGACCTGAACCCATATGGTAATGTTTCCCCAGACTTTTTGCTTTCTCTTCCTCCAGGGTTTTGCTGATTCTCTTGTGGTGAGTGTAGGGATTAGGACACTTTACCACTGTAGGTGCAGTAGGAAAGTGCACATGAACCTTCTCTACACACACCAGATAAGTGATGCTTATCTGGTGTGCGTGTGCACCACTGGTATTTCCCAATATGTGGCCAGCCTGCCATTGCAGACTGGAGTGCGCATGCCCTACTGGTATTTCCAAATATGCGACCAGGTTGCCATTCGCAGATTGGTGGGCATGTTGCACCGTTAGTATTTTCGAATACGTGGCTACCCTGCTTTTGGAGACTGGTGTGCGTGTGCACCACTGATATTCCCAAACCTGTGGCTAGCCTGTCATTGCAGGCTGGTGTTGATATACACCGCTGATATTTCCAAATACATGTCCAGCCTGTCATTGCAGACTGGGGTGCGTGTTGCATCAATGGTGTGCCTAAACCAGTGTCCAGCTCACCATTGCCGGCTGGTAGGCGCACCGGCACCGATGTTGCCTTTGAATATGGGTCCATCCTGCCATTGCAGACTGGTACTGTGGTCTGCAATCATGGATTGCAGTATTGCAGCCTCATCATGTTTCCCATCATTGGATTCATAGCGACAACCTCATTTCCACTGGTAAAGGCCTGGTGGCTTTGTCCGGATTCACGTGGAATGCCACTACTAAAATATGGGCATTTCTTTGCTCTAAAACTGTCTTGTGTACCTTTGTGCTGGCTCTAGTCCTCACTGGTGGTAGGAGGAGCACATCTAGACATTCTCCAGTGACAGTTATAAAACACTGAGCATGCAAGTGGAAGGACAGACCTCTGTCATTTGCTGGCCTAGATGGAGAGATTGGAGAAGGAGGTTTAACACTTGGCCTCTGGAGCCAGATCATGGCCCCACTAAAGAGTAAGATCTGCATTCCACGTCCTCGTGGCAGACAGGACTGAAATTTAGTTGAGACATCTTTGGTCTAAAGGGAGACCATTTGAACCACCCCCAACTTCAAAGACACTCTGTATTACAACTATGGGTGTCACACTGCAGCAAAAGGTGAGATATGCTTGTGGGGACGGAGATCCTCGAAATACGTGGTGCACACTGCCAGAGGAATCTGTTGTGCACAAGAAGAAGTACTGGTATTGAAAGGGATCGCATACCTTTCTTGAATAGTGGCTGGCCTGAGCCAACTACCTGCTGCTGTGTGGTGCCCTGAAGTTTGCTCTCCAAGGGTTTGTCAAGCTTGCCCCCTGCTCTTCAGCGGTCTCAGGAACATCATCAAAGATCTCCACCTAGGGACCCACACCTTCTACCGGTGACACTTGGAAATTGATGCACTCTCAAGTACCCACATCTGGAATCCAACTGGTAGCGCAGCATGTTTGGCAAACTAAGACTACTGCTTGGGACTGGATTTGCTCGTACAGAGCCCACAAAGTCTTGCCCGCATCAAAGGAGTGTTGCTTCCACATCGTGGTGACCTTGACATACATAAGTGTCTTGTTGTTGGTGAGTAGATTTAGTGGTTGTGGGATCCAACGTGACCCGCTTTTTAGCTCTCTTGTGCTACCTGCCAACTGTATGCTCAGTGCATGCGATCTCCGATTCAAAGGTTGCGGCCCTAGGAGGTGGGGACGTAACCTTAGGAGTGCCTCATTCTACCTCGTGAGGTATTGCTGAACTTGCAGCTGTACACCTGTGTGTGTGTGACCGGAACTGTCTGGTGTGACCAATATCAACATGCATCAAACGTTGTGTCTCATTTCCAGGAAGGTGCGGAATTGCAACTCTTTGTGCATGTGGCCAGAATGGTCTAGTGCAACTCGTAACTTTGTCCACCAGCCGTTTCTGCCACGCATCCTCCGAGTGGCTGCCAAACCCGTTTTGTCAACAGCCTCCTAATTGACCTTATTGCCTACCACCTGCTTCCCTGGGACCCTGACAAAGAGTAACTTCTGTTGCATGCTACCTGGGGAGTAGGACAGGGTGTCTCCAATCTGCCGGGGTGTATGATAGTCGCGGTGAGCTGGAGGAAAGTTTGGGGCAGCGGGGTTTGCAGCGTGTTGACAATTGACCTGCAGGGTATCAGTGGCACTACATTAAGGTGCTAGGTGCATATGTGTGTGAGCCTGTGCCGTATGAACCTGCCTAATATTCATTGCACTGCGTAGCAGTGCAGAGTGAGTGTGTGTGTGTGTGTACGAAGTGACAGCTGGTGAACCGTCTGTGATTCACAACACTGGCCGGCGGTTGGCCGTGTGCGTGATTTCTTGCTAGAAAAGCATCACATTTGACATTGGTTGGCCGTGCTGCTAAAAAGTGGTTTAATTTGATGTAAGTACATATTTTTGATATTGTTGTGGCCCGAGCTGCACCTTCTGACAATGTGGTGTTGACTTATAATCATTGTGGGGGTGGGCCGGGTTCGACAACATATTGCTGAAACGGGTGTCGGATCATATCTTTCCCAAGTGTGCATATTACTGAGGTCATTAGAACATGGCTGTTCTAATGATTCCCAATGTGATTTATGCCCAGAAGTAAACGAAGTTCATGTTATGTTGATTAATACGTGTGTGTTGAATATAAACATTATTTACATACATCAAGTGTGAAGTAACTTTTTGTGGCGCTCCAGGTATTTATCATGAGTGATTGCTGTGTTAAGCTTGACTGCTCAGTGCCAAGCTAACCAAGGGTGAGCACAGGTTATACAGTGTATGTAATCACCCACACCTTACAGGAGTGGTAGGTTCTGCCTGGCTGGAGGATTTCCACAGCCAAGCCAGAGAGTACCCGTTCCAACGCTGACCCCTCCTGAGGATGACAGGGGATCCGTAAGCTTCAATACGGACATTACATTGTAGATGATTTGCTAACAGGATTCCAACATACTTCATAAACATTCAACTGTGTGGCTCCCATCTGTGCTTTATTTAGCCATGGTCAAAAAAGTACAACTCAAATATTTCACAGACCGTGCAGTACATTTCACACTTTTATGTGTTTTCCAATTGTTACATAGGTTTAAAAGCGACCTAGACAATGCATTTTTGGATGTGTGTAAACAAAAAGGCAAGACAAGCGGGAAGAAAATCAAAAAGTCTGAGTTTGTCACTGTGGCAGTTTGTGCCTTTTCAGATCACCCGTTGGCTGAACATATTAATTTTTCAATTTGCTTTCGTGGACAGGGATGGGTTCCACAGGTGGTAGAAATCATTTGTAATGGGGGTGGGACTAAGAAGATGGGTGTGTGTGTGGGGGAGTGTTTGTGTCGATACTAGAGTAGATGGCCTGTCCTTATTTTTCTACATTCTTGAAGAACCTGCCTTCGGTTTTGCCTAGAATTTTGCTCATTTTCATTCAATGCATTTACAGAGACCTCCGTGATGGTGATTCCTGGAAATACAAGGGTTGTCTGCTAGGCTGACAGACATCTTTAAATTTGACAGACAGAATACCTCACCATGGTAGAAATAAAGTACTTCACCATGATGACGGTACATACTCCGTCTGCTAAAGTTTAAATCAGGACTTTAGTGTTTTGAGTGTATTGTTTGGTCCACAAAATGGGATAGAATGGAAACATTTGTGTTTAGTTATACCACCTTGGGTAAGCCCCAGCAGGCTAGTTTTGCAAGAAGATGACAATTTAAGCTGATAAACTCCTGCTCCATTTCCCCCACTTTACCAACATAAATAAGAAAGACCAAGTACTGCTAGACATCCCCATCTGTTACATCTGGTAATCATTTCAGGTAGAAGATATGTAGACCCAGCACAGCTTATGATTTTTTTAACACTATCTACAGTGAAATCACAACCTACAGCAAGTGATATGATGTGACCCAGTCACCATGCAGCCTGCAAAAATGCCAAGATCTGCTGATTTTCAAGGATGTCTCATCATAGAGCTGAACAACCGTCCTTTAAGCACCCACTTGAATTTGTTTGATATTTTATTTGTCACCAGGATGAACCTCTGCTTTCATTGGTGTTTTTTCAGGGTACCTATGTAGCCACTGCATGAACCCCATAAGTGCTTCTACCACGTGGGCCCCTCCCCACTCCTCCTGACTAAGAAAGTCCTGAAATGTCCAACAACAAACAGCTGTATCGTTGTTCTGGAAGACTCCAGGAAAGAGCAACAACACCTTTGCCTGGCCTGCTAGGAGAAGTTCATGCATGAGGGAAGCCATCAACTAACAGTTTTGTGGTTTGCAGTATGTTGTGGTATGATTTGAGTGTTTTCTTGGGATTTGCTGTGTCCACTTTGGTGGTGCCGGGGGACATCCTTAACCCCAAGACTGCCCAGGCTTGTAATTATCTGACAAATGAAACATCCTGCGTCAATTGGTGCAAAAGAACTAGGAACACCCATCACACCCACAGGCACATAAGACAATGAATGCATTAAATAGTATGCACTCGTCTCTGTAGACATCATGAACTAGAATCCCCAAGGGCCCTCGATTAGGACATTTATCTATATTTACACCCCTCTAAGGACTGTGTGTGCATCCAGGATTAGGCCTCATAAATGCTTGGGATACCCAAAACCATGTGGATTTCCACAATACTGCTGAATGACCTATTTTATTTCAACAGTTTTACCTTTCTAAGAGCAATTTCTTATTTTTTTTCTCTAAAGATATAGCACCGGCTTGATATCTAGTACATTATGTGTTATTCATGTATGGCCAGTTTACTGCATGGTATTCATGTGTTACCAGTTTCAAAGTTCTGAAACAATATCGACTTCTAAGAGTGATTAAAGACTGATCAACTTTACAACCCCCTGAGAATTACATCCCAGATAGGCTGCTTCTGAAATTCAATGAACTCTGCAGTAGTAACTAACCTCCTGGGATCCAAAGATAAAAAGAACAGTACTTAGCCCAAGGATTAACGATTACCTCTGGGCTCTGCAGGATCTTGATAAACTGACTTGAATTTTAGTGTACCTAAAATTAATTGCACTGTGCTGGGTTAGTGTGCCTGGGATCAACTGCAGGATGGTGGGTTAATATGCATAATGCGCATTGCAGTGTGGTGGTGTATAGTGGCCCTAGGAAAGAGCTTAGTGTGGTTGGTTATTGTGTTGAGAATGCAGTGCTGCATAGTGGGTTAGTATCTATGCTACAATGCAGTGTTACAGATTAGTGTCCCTGTCTGCAATGCAGGAAGTGTGTTAATGTCCATAGGATGTACTGCAGAACGGTGAGTTAATGTGCTAAAGATGCATTGCAGTGGTGGGTCAATGTCCCTAGAATACAGTGCACTGTGGGGAGTGAGTGGTCTTGGCTTAAGATGCAGTTCATTGTGGAATCAAGTGACACTATATACAGTACAGTGGTTTAGATTCAGTATAGTGCTGTATAGAGTGCAGTACCTTAGCATCGCTTCAATGCTATGTCGCGGGTTAGAATCCCTATTAAAGAATTGCACTGCGGTGAGTGAGAATATTTGGCTTAAGATGCAGTTCATTGTAGAATCAAGTGACACTATATACAATACAGTGTGGTGGAGAGTTGTATACCTAGAAATCTGCACTATATGGTGGTTTAGTGTCAGTTTGATGCTGTACAGAGTGTAGTATCTAAGCATCGCTACTGTGCTATGTGGTGGGTTAGAATCCATATGAAGAAATTCACTGAGGTAAGCTAGTGCTACTTGAATAGTGTTGTGCTTCAAGTCACTTGCACACTATGCACTCTGCAGTCAGGTGTACCTGCATGAGGTGCAGTATTTTGGGTTTATGTCCAAAAAATGCACTGCAGCGTGCTTTATGGCGGATTGTTAGGGTCTACAGAACTTTGTTGTTTTCTACCCGCCACGATGGATTCAGCTTGACACTTCCCCAAATGTTCCCCAAATATTAGCATTTTTGTATGTTGGCGTAAAGTTGCACACCGTATAGGCCTTGCCCAGCTTCTATATCACATATTAGCATTTTTTGCACTTTCTATGTAATTTTGCTCATCATATAGGCCCTACCATTTCTTTTTTAGTGGCCACTGACCAAATAAGAAAGAAGATTCACACGGTTGCACTTGACCCTATACCTCACACATGCTGGCAACATTAGTACCAGCCAAATTCCTCCTTTTTGCATAATTTCGCTCTTTGCCTAGGTCTCTGACATTTTTTGTATTAGTGCAGGCTGTTATCGGATGGCAGATGGAACTAGAGTTATCCAGCTTGCCCTCTGGCCAAATAGGAAAGAAGATCCTCATGGTTGCACTTTACGCACTATCCTGCACATGCTGGCAATACTCGAATTAGCCAAATTGCACTTGTATATACTGATTGAATATGATTGCTTATTTTCTCCCTGTTTTATCCTACTTACGTGCCTTGAATTGTATTTTTAATGATGTTTATGGCTTTGATTGAATAATAAACAAATATTCAGGGGCAGATTTACAATTAATGGCGCATCCCTGCAAATTAGCAGGGATGCGCCAGTAATTGTGCGCCGCAGCTCCGCCACCCATGATGCACCATGGGGCAAAAACGGCACAGATGCGTCACGCATCTGTGCCGTAAAAGCGGCGCATTGCGGGAGTTGCATCGCAAGCGCGACGCAGCTCCAGCAATGCTTTGGGGGGCCCTATCTGGACAATGCAGCGTCAAGCCTTATGTTCCTGTGCAGGTACGCCCCCCCCTGCGCCGGAATGCCTCCTTATGGCACAGGGCTTTACAACGTGACGTATCTCCCAAACGCATCACGTTGTTAATACCCCTCACCATGGCGCATCTTTTGCGCCGCCGCTGCGTCACAAAAGTGACGCAACGGCGGCACAAAAGAGGCGCAAGGGGCTTGTAAATCTGCCCCTCACTGCTTACCACACTGCAGTGTGCTTAGTCACAGTGCCATAACAAAAAATCTCAAAGTCCACACTACAGCATCAAGGAAACCCAGAAGAATGGCATTTAGTAGTGCTACTTTCTATCTTTTTTTTAATCTAAGTTTGTATCCAATCATGACCCTGAAACCGCTCTCTCTAGAGTATGAAATCTCATGAACCCTTGTAACTGAACTGGCTTCACACCGCTAGTGAAATCTTAAACTTTTATAAACTAGGCCTAAAACTGAGCGAGTTCTGGGTAAAACAGATAAACAGCAACTCGGAAAAAAAACACATGATCAAAATCGAGAAAATTTAATTTTAGCAGTTGCGGGGAATGAGATTTTGATACCCTTTTTGATCACTCAGATACTAATCTCATTCATCAATTTGGATCGGTTGTTTTCTGTCATTGAGTAAAAGACAAACCCCGCATAGATTAGATAAACCCCATAAACTGACGCAACTCTGAAGGACCACTGACAACTGATGAAGTTTTAAAAGTTTTATATAAAATCAGAATTAAGTGCATATACAATCCTCTCAGGGTAAGATAAATAAGTATACAAAAGAATACAATTAGAGTCAATTCCAAATCTGTTCCAATCTCCAGATTAAAGCTTAGATACAATATAGTCCCGTTGCGTCATCTACAAAAAGAATAAACAAGTTAATTCTGTCCCTACTCTGTACTAGGTGAAATCCCTACTTCGCAAGTTCCTTACCTAAAAAGGTGTCAGCAGTTTGACTTCCAAAGAAGTTCAAACTCTCTTAACCCTTAATGGTAACTTATATCGAGAAGCAGTACCCTCTCTGCCTACCCATCCGCTCTCTAAGGGTCCTCGGCCTACTGCTCTCTTGCTCTGCGCTCTGATCTTCTGTTCTGCGCTCTGAGCTCTTCGCTAGCTTCGCTTGCTTGCTTGTCCTCCCCAGGGTGCTGTCCCTAAATACACAATCACAGTATGGGTGGAACGCCCCTTCGACGCCCACCACGTACTTTCTTAATGATGTCATTCTTCGCTCTTTCCATGGCTTCACCTCTTCTCGTCGTCCGTTAAGTTGACCCTTCTCCTTAGACGCCATCTTCGTCTTCTTGCTGGTGACTTCATTTGACATTACATTTGACACTTTCGGAGCAAAGTCTATCACCTCAACAGACCTCTAGTTCTTTATGGCTGTATTCGTAACCTTAGTTAGTCCTGTGAACGGTCATTTCTAAACAAGACTCAAATTCCAAGCGTCTCTCATTACGTTTAGGCAATAAACTCCGTCCGACATTGTCACCTTAAATCCAGCAAGACCTTTGACTCTTGTCTCGCACATTCAACTCAAGGCTATTCACGACTCCTGTGAGCCCACTAAATTACATACAGTGGACTACACTCCTGCGAACTCTTGGTCAGTTAGGTTAAAATCACACATGACTAAACCTTTCTAACATTCCTACAAAAGCTTTCTACACAGTATAACCTTTAACACACATTTATATATAATCGTATTTAGCAAATCGTTTGCTTATAAGTGAATACATTCTACATAGAATACAACATATATATTCTCATGTTTACCGTGTTATACAGTCTACACATTTCGTCACTTTACGTTTCGCCGTTTTCTTCGTTCCATGATTACACACGTCTATTCAGTTTTGCACATTCTACTATTCTTAAGCATTACTACACATTTCTATATTAGCCCACTATGTATGCAGGCCTCTCTAATTCTAATACATGTTCAAGAGTAAAGACAGTTACATTTCCTATTACATTGGTTACATCGGCTAACTTTGCGCTACAAGTGTTAACTTCACGTTATAGATTCTACGTTTATGCGATATGCTTGTGAATATGGTTCGGATATACGTTTTATTCAAATTGCGCTCTCTCAGTTCCCCCCTTTGATGACCTCTAGGAGTCATCACTAAATGCAATTTGAATGACACCTTTACACAGAACTAGTTACAAGATTTCCTCTTTTCATCGTTTCGAGAGCTCTTAAACTTTTGTACTGTTGATCTTGTAAAGCAGCTAATCTCCTTTCTTGCTCTCGCATGGACCTTTGTAACCTGTTCGACCTATACCATTTATACAATTTCACTAACCCTAACAATGTGACTATGCAAATCAATACTATTAATACAGGTTTTAATATATACCACACAGTGCTTTTACCAAGGTTGGCAAACCAACTTCCAGCCTTTCCTACTCCATGACCTACTTTTTCCCAAACATTTGTTTTTGATAAATCTTCGATTTCTTTATGTATCTGTGTAATGTTCTGTATGACCTTCTCAAGTGGTTTTGAATTGTCTGGAATGTAAGTACAACATTCTTGGATCTTCAAAGCCTTGCAAACTCCGCCCTCTTTTGCTAGCAGTACATCTAAAGCAAGTCGGTTCTGAAGAACCATTGCCCTAATCGACTGCATCTCTCCTTCTACTAACATTAATGACCTTGCAGTACTTGCAGATAATCTATCTACAACTGTAGCTAGTCTCCTGATCTTAACATTGTTAAGTATTAAACCTAACATAGGAAACATCGCTCCAAATACGTCTCCAACTACTTCTGCATCTCCTACTTCCCTTTTCGCCCTTGTCGAAGCCTTTCCTTCTATGATCGCTAAATCCCTTGCATGATATATTTTGGGGAAGACAATTGCCAAGTAACACGAACCATACCAATTGTCGGGCAGTTTTACATAGGCATTTCTTCCACATACAAAATACACATTAGGAATCGCTTGCATCCCTTTCATAAAATCTTTCGTATAGTACTCTAAACGAAAAGCATGTTCGCAATTTACTTTACCTACAAATACACTCTCATAATACGTCTTGCTTCGAGTTAAACATAACTTTCCTTTCTGCGTTCTATCCAAAGCTATTGGACCATTGCTACCTTTCTTCTTGTGTGCTTTTTCTTCTTCGGTCCAATCTGTTTTCCACTGTCCTGACATTTTCAGAATCTTCTGCCTTCTGTACCGGTCATCTACTTGTCCTATGAACTTTTTCTCTACCTCTGACACTTTGCAAGTCAGATTATTTCTGCGGCGTGCATATGAAGTGTCTAGTGTATCCCAAGGAAGAAAGAACTTTGTCAATCTGTCTTCCTTTTTGTAATAGTCCCATTTATTCATTTGCTTATAATTCGGGACTTCAGGCAGTACCGAATCATAATTTGAAAAGTAGTACTCAAATCCTTCCCTACCATAAAATATACTAAGCAGTAAACTACATGTTATCCCATAAGTCAGTGGGAGATGATGATATCGAATGCCTTCGTCTACGGAAGCCGGCAATTGCATACATACATAACATTCTTTGGCCTCCATGGCATCGATATACTCGTATAACAGCTTGGCATATGCATTTGACCTAAAATTTCCCTGCGACTCGTCTACGTGTAACCTACGAGCTTCATTTGCCAGTAACGCCTTTTCACGGATGACATTGCTCTCCTCCTTCTTCCCAACAAGAGCAGGTTTCAAAGTCGTTACAGGCTTTACGTCTTCTGTTTCTTTATCACTTTCATGTCCTACTATGTATGATGTGGTAACTACTGTAATAATAAGAAAAATTACTACGGCTATTAGTGTACCTATTATGCATTTGGCTTTTCGGTTTGGGTTGCCGTTCTCCATGTTATCAAACAGCGCAACTCCTTCTTTTGCGGAAAAAAGTTTCTTTGCAAGTCTCTGTCTTGCTTTGTTTGCTTTCTCAGTCTGTAAAGTGCTCTTTATCAACAAAGTCTCTTTTCACAACAATGTCTTTTATCTTCAGCAATAGACAACCCTAACCCTTCTCCGTCCTTTAAATGTAATCCCTAATTTTATTCTTCTTTCCACTCGGCGCAAGGTTATCTTCTTCTTTATAGCTTAAACAAAAAGTCTTTACGCATCTACAATTATTCTCGTACCTGCAGCTTTAACAACAAGTTCCAATAGTTCAAAACGAACAACTTTTTCTTCTTCTTCTGGAATTTGATGACCAAAAGTCGGAAACTGTAATCGATTTAGCACTAGATCTTTGATCCGACTTAGGTATGGGGGTATGGGAAGTGTGAAAGTCAGTAACCCCTCAGTCTCGAGTCCAGGCGTCAACATCCATATCTCCACTGCCACAAATGGATCGAGATCGATTACCTTCACTTCTTTCACTCTCCCAGATTTCTGTCCCCAAGACATCTGGTAGATAAGTCCACTCTGGGGTGGCGTACCTTCTGCAGGGCACACGTACCCTTCTTGATCTTCTTGGACTCTCAGATCCTGAATCTGTAGTTTCTTCTTCTTGATCCGACTCTTCAGAAACCGGGACAAGGGTTCTTTCTTGATTTGCTTTTAAGCTTGGCCTTCTCCTTCTCTCCGGCCAACTAGCTTCGTCACTCCTTGTCCTCCTGCTCCTTGTTCTTGGACTTGTCTCTTGATCACTTACAGCTTGTTCGTTATCTGATTCGAACTCCCATGTACTCTCTTCTTCTGAGACGACTTCGGTCCCACTGGTGTCCTGACCATCGTCTGCAGCCTGCTCCGACACAGGCTCAGCCTCTTCAATCACCTCTACAGCTTGGCTTTCCCCCTCTGTGGCTTCTCCGCTTTCTGCTGGATTCTCATCCGAGAGAGGAGCTGTATCTTCCAGAGGTGTTGGCACTCTTCGGGTGTGTGAGGCGTGTATCCAGTTGGGCAAACCTCCACACTTTACTGCAGTGTTCGTAACTAATATGACTTGGAACGGTCCTCTCCAACGCACGTCTAGACAGTTCTTCCTAACGTGCTTCTTCACCAGGACCCAGTCCCCCGGACACAGGTCATGGCACAAGTCTTGTGCTGATGGAACCTCTGCAGCCTGGACCTGGAGGGACACAGAATTAATGGCATCAGATAGTCCCTTGCAGTAGTCCAAGATCAAATCGTCTGTGATGTTCAATAGCGCTGCAGTCGGAACCGATGGCAATCTCATAGCTCTTCCCATTAGCACCTCGTGTGGAGACAGACCTGTTTTCCTATCTGGTGTGCTACGTATGCTCATAAGAACCAATGGAAGTGCATCAGGCCAATTCAGGGACGTCGATGAACAAACTTTGGCAAGTCTGGACTTGATTGTACTGTTGATTTGTTCTACAATCCCTGAAGCTTCTGGTCGATAACTGCAATGGAGCTTCTGGTCAATACTCAAAGCTGAACATAGCATCTTCACTACTTCGCTATTGAAATGAGTTCCTCTGTCCGATTCCAAAGAGGATGGCACCCCGAACCTCGGTATCAACTCTCTAAGCAACGATTTCGCTACTGTGAGTGTATCGCACCTACGTGTCGGGTAAGCTTCAACCCATCTAGAAAATATACAGACAATCACTAAAACGTATCTGAGTCTATTGCATTGAGGCATTTCAATAAAATCCAGCTGCATTCTATTGAAAGGCCCCCCAGACCTCCCAATGTGACTCAGTGTGACTGGTGTTCTCTTTCCTACGTTTAGTTGCTGACAGATCGCACAACGCTGACATACTGCTTCTGCCGCTACTCTAAACTTCGGGTTAAACCACGTCTGTCTGAATACTCTCACCATAGCATCTCTACCTTTGTGTGCTGATCCATGCAATTTCCTTGCCATTGGACTAACAAGTTCATTTGGTAAAACTGCTCTCCCATCTGCAGAAATCCAAAAGTTCATTCCGCTTTTTGTACATCCGGCTGTCTCCCAGCCCTTTTTCTCATCATCTGGTGCATTTTCCTGAACACATTTCAGCTCATCCCATGTATCTACAGTGTCTAACAACATTGTCAATTCAGTTCTTTCCTGTATTCCCCCCACTTCCACATTGGTGTGAGAATAACCTTGTTCTGCGCAATAACGCGCTACCTCGTCAGCATAACGGTTGCCTTGCGACACAAAGTCTACGTTCTTCGTGTGCGCGGCACATTTGACAACTGCTATGGCTGACGGACCTTGTAATGCCTCTAACAATAATCTCACGAATTCTCCATTCCTAATAGGAGAACCCGAGGAGGTCATGTAACCTCTTTGAGACCATAACTGCCCATAGTCGTGAACTACCCCGAAACCATACTGGCTATCGGTGTATATGGTGACTCGAATTTTGTTACCTGCTAAACAGGCACGGGTCAAAGCAATAATTTCAGCTACCTGAGCGGAATGTACTCCTTCCAGGCAAGCGGCTTTCACAACTCTAGTAATTGTACAAACTGCATATGCTGCTCTCAGCTGACCAATATCGTCTCTTACGCATGAACCATCAACAAAGAATATTTCATCGGGGTCAGTCAATGGCTCATCTACGATATCTGGTCTCGGTTTGGTGCATAGTTCAGTCACATCTAAGCAGTCATGATCTGTACAAATTTCATCATCAATATCATTTGGAAGTGGCATCAAAGTTGCAGGATTCAAGACGGAGCATCTCTTTAGGGTCACATTCTCGGCAGCCAATATGACTTGCTCGTAGCGTGTGAGCCTGCTATTCGTCAGATGCTGAGTCTTAGTCCTGGTCATTAACAATTCTACAGAATGCGGTACGTACACCACTAACTGATGTCCCATTACCACACTTTCACATCGTTCAATGCTGACACCCGTTGCAGCTACGGATTTGAGACATCCGGGCAACGCTGCGGCTACTGGGTCTAATGTAGCCGAAAAATAAGCAACTGGCCTACGCGCATCTCCGTGTATCTGGGCCAAAACTGCTAAAGCGCATCCCTCTCTTTCGCAGCAGTAAAGCAAAAATGGTTTTGTGTAATCAGGCATTCCTAAAGCCGGGGCACGACATAAGTCCTCCCTCAGCTGCAAAAACGCCATCAGACACTCTTTGTCCCATGGTACCGGATCACTTACTCCTTTGTGCGTCAGTTGTAGTAAAGGTTTTGCCTTCAGTGAAAAGTTAGCTATCCACTGTCGACAGTAACCGACCATGCCTAAAAACATCCTGACTTCTGTTTGTGTTTTAGGCGCGTTCATTTTCATGATCGCCTCTATTCTGTCTGGAGACACCTTCCGTTTTCCCTTTTCAATTCTGTGGCCCAAGTATTGCACTTCAGTGAGACAATACTGCAATTTACTTGGAGACACCTTGTGTCCGTTCTCGGCCAAGTGATTTAACAAGGTGATGGTGTCTACCTTGCAAGCTTCCTCAGTTTCTGACGCAACTAGGAGGTCGTCTATGTACTGGACTAGAACCGAGTTCCTGGGCAGTACTAGACTTTCAAGATTCTTCTTCAGCAGCTGGTTAAAAATCGATGGGCTTTCTGTATACCCCTGAGGGATACGACACCATGTTAAAACGCGATTTTCCAGCTTAAAAGCGAAAAGATACTGGGTCTCTTCATCTAAAGGAATCGAAAAGAAAGCCTGGCATAAGTCTATCACGGTGAACCATTCAGCTTGGAACGGTATCTGAAACAATATCACTGATGGATTCGGTACCACTGGACAACATGAAACAACGATATTATTAATCTTTCGAAGGTCCTGCACTATTCTGTATTTTCCACTAGGCTTCTGCAAACCCATAATCGGGGAGTTACATGGACTTCCCACGATCTCCTTCAGTATTCCCTGTTTAATCATGGATTCGATCACAGGCTTTATTCCTGCAATCGTCTCCGGTGTCAACTTATATTGTGGTATTCTCGGATACTCTGCATTGGGTCTTACCATGATCTTTACTGGCTCTACCCCTTTGATCAATCCTATTTCTTCTCCAGTAAAATCCCACACCTCAGCTGACACTTTCTCCCTCAAATCCTGTGGAAGCTCCTCCACTGTCAAGGTAGGATATAGTTCCACGCATTCCTGCGAGTTTACAACTTTAAAATCAGCATCCTCATCGTTGGTCTGCACTTCTACTCCTTCAGGTGTGCAATGTATGGTGCAATTCAGTTTACACAACAGATCTCTTCCTAACAGACACACAGGGCTAGAATCACAGATTACAAACTGATGTTCATCACTGTAATTCCCTATCTTCACTGACACTGGTTCTGTCAGAGGATTCGTCATCCTCCTGTTTGCGACTCCTACCACCTGAATCGTCTCTCCCGACATTGGAACACCTGGGACTACCGCTGATCTCAACGTGGATCGAGTGGCCCCCGTGTCTACCAAAAAGGTCGTAGGACATCCAGCCACCTCAGCTTCTACGTATGGTCCTCTCTGATCTACTTCTAAGGCCGCTCCTAGAGTACAGTCTTCTTCCCTATTCACTCGTTGCCCTGTAAGAGGATCAACGTAGTAGCATTCTTCTCCTCCTACGAACAATGGCATTTGTCTATAGGTTTTTCCTCCATTTGTATTGCGAGGCGGTTGAGGGAACGGTGCTCGAGGAGTCTGATTCCCCCCTTTGATAAACTTTCCCTTCGGGACTGCTGTTCCCTTTACCATGCTGGGTTGAACCTCATCCTCCTCCTGTTCTAACTCCCCCGTCTCGACATTATAGGGACACTCGTGTCTCCAATGTCCCACCTCGTTACACTGATGGCACCTCGTTGTCCTTTTCAGTGTCGCGATATCTACCCTCGGTCTCGGTCTTTCTTCCTCATCTCTGTTCTGATTATTCTGTTTCTTTACTGGTGTGCCTGTTCCCTGTTGCCGTTGTCCACCCTTTCCAGCTGACTGCATCTGCACCAACATCAGCTTTTCCTTAAGTTTCTTTGCCTTTGAGTCTATTTCGTCGCTACAGTACCTTGCATATCTCAGAATCTCATCTAACGGTTTGTTCTGCCAACAAATCAAATGCTGTTGAATCATCAAGCTTATGTCTGGCCTCAATCCTAGAACAAACTTCGACACAAACTGTCCTATGTCTTTGGGATCCATGACATCCAACCCGCTATACTGTTTGAATGCTTTCAGCAACCTCTCGTAGAACTCGTGAACTGTCTCTTTAGGTTCCTGAGTTGTTCGATCTATCTTAACCCAGTCTATGTCTTGCACTGGCACTTTCTCTTTTAACCATGCTATTACTCTCTCGTACTTCTCCATGACTCTATCTGATGGACCATTTGTCCTGGCATCTCTCGGAGGCTCGCAAGCGGGCCATTCGACACTAAGCTTGCATGCCGTCCACAAATCTCCGGGTACTACGATATCGAACAAGGTGTTCAAATCGATCCACAGCACCTTAGAGATCTTCACAAACCTCTCTACCTCCTTGTACCACTCTACGGGGTTCTCTCTTAACTTGGGGAAAGAATTAGTGAATGCCGCTAAATCCCCCCTACTCCAGGGCACATGCACGTAGTTTCCGTTCGCGATTTCTCGCAAAGGGAAAGCTTCCATTCGCATTAGGTCTCCATCCTGGGACTTCACGAGTGTACTCCTTCTGACAGATCCCCTCTTGGACCATTTTTCCTCCCATCTATCTAGATCTCTCCATATCCTGATACACATGATCAGTTCCCTTATGTGTACTCTTAGCCCAATCGTCCTACGCTCATCTAGATCTCGATCTGTGCAGTTCAGCCTATGGTTGGCCTGTAAGGCTTTAGTCCGTGACATGTCTATCATATACCTGTCTGCCAATTCAGATAATTTTTCATGAGCTGCCCTTGCTTTCCGAGTAACATCCTTAGATAAAAACAGTATTTCATCCGGTTCATACAGCTCTAACCTTTCTATTGCCACTGTGCCGTCAATTATCTCATCCAAGTCTGATTTTAAACTCATTACATCAATCCGTCTTGCTTTAATTTCAGCTCTCAGTACGTCAGTCCTAGGTTGCTCTCTTACCTCCCTCTCACCTCCACTATGCGCCCTCCGTCTAAGCACAGGTGAGTTATGAGGAGTTTTTCTTCCATCTCTTTGTTCCCACCTCTCTAGATCCCAAGCCTTTCCATCATCCCTTGGGGTGTGGTGGAACATTGCTCCATTCCCCATCACTACATTCCGTCTCTTCGGCTCGGTTTCTTCCGGTACGATATAGGATCCTCCGTGCTGTTCTAGACCATTGTAACTCGCTTGCTGTCTGGTGTCGCTCAACAGAATGAAGGGTCCTCTACGGTCCTCCATGTTCCCGTGATCTCGTTCGTGATCACCGGATGCATGGCGAGACGTTTCGCGACTCTCCATGTTCCTGTGATTCCAATGTCGCACATTTTTGTCCGGGGCATGGTGAGTGCACTTGAAACTATTTCGGTACTCTTGCGTCCTTCGTTCTCCTTCACTAAAGGTGACGCGAGGCACTTCCCCACACCCTGCACTTCTGTCGTCGCACATTTGCCTATTGCCACTGGCAATATGGCAAGTATCTCCTCTGCTTCCTTGACTCCCTCCCACTCAGGGCTGCTTTCGCCAGCTCCGCAGTGAGAGAGGATCCTGTTATCTTGGTCACTCCATTCGGCTCCTGTTTCTAATCTTTTATTCTGAGTCTCTTCGGCAGCGTCCCACTCCCTCAAATATTCCCTTAATTCTTTATAGGATTTCGGTTTCGGTCCCCTCAAATCCATCTGTCCTCTTTGGCCCCCCTGTTCTCTCCAGGGACCCGTTGCGGAATCTAGTGGGGTACTCCGACTCATTGGTCCTAACAACTGCCTTTGGGAATTGGTCGTATTATTCCTACTCTCTATCTATGCCCTTTCTCTGTCCCATCGTGCCTGTTCCTCCTGCTGGACCCCTTCTGGGTTGTAGATTGACACTATAGGGCCTATGGTAACAGGAACTTGTAAAGCGTCGGGCATTTGATACGACCTTGCATGCTGTGTTTCTGGCACCTTCTGGACCACGAATCTTCCTACTACTCTCTGTTCGGAACTAGATTGAGGTACTTCCTCACCTTTCTTGGCATCCCACTCTGTTACTGGGAGCGATTTATATTCCCCCCATCTAGCTCCGTCCCCTTGCTGTAATGCGGGACTTTCGGCTTCTCTGTTGTACGGAGGTGGTCTATCTGTTAATAGTCTTTCTATCAGATCCTCATCTGGCTCGCTATCCTCATCTTCTTCTAGAGGTTTCTTTTCTCCCGTAGCTTCTAGCATTGTGAACAGTTTGTCTGCTTCTATCTTTTGCACCCTCCACTTTTTAGCTTCATCGTCCCATTTAGCATCCTGCACTGCTTTTACCGATCGTCTCACTCTTTCCTGGCGTCTTTTTAAGCTCTTTTCGTGTGCTGCTCTAAACCATGCACTAAGTGCTTCGAACTGTGTTGGCCTCGGTAGAGGTCTTGTTGCTAGCATTACCGCTTTCAGTTGATTCAATACTTCTAGCTTAAACGTTCCGTATCTCGGAAACGTCAGTTCCTTATTCCCTTCCGTTAGCTTATTCCACTCGGAGATCCATAGTATCGAGTGTAAGCCTACATTCACTGCCATATGATAAGCTGGTGTGCCTTCTGGTGGAGCTTCTTCTCCGGCATACAAGTTTCTTCTATCTCTCCTAAAGATCGCCCTTAAACGTTTAAAACACTTCATTTTCGATAATCTACGATTTTCCTCTTACTCTTCCTTGTTTACGTCCCGATGACAAACCAACCAATCCCTACGCGGCTCTCGCTAATCGGCCTATCCCAGCGCGGTTCTACACTGACCGACCAATCTCCGCACGGCTCTATGCTGACGTCACTCGTTCCTTCTGCAGCAGTTCCCCTCCTTTCTCAACTCGTCTCACGATCTTGCATGCGTTTTCATTCATACGCTGAAAAATGACTACTTCCGTCCAAGCGATCACTTTTCTCTGACTGTACGGCCACAGTCTAACTGTAATTGTCACCTCAACTGACGAGACGTCTTTCCTCACACGGTCGGACGATCGCCTTAACTGATAGGTTACTTACACACAGTAAACGTACGACCAGCGTCCGTTACTCATACACTCATTCTTACGCTCCCCCTATCATCGGTCTGTCGGGCGATCAATGGTACCTCATGACCCCCTTTCAATGGTGAACAAATTACTCTGGGTGTTTGATACACCCGAACCACTTAAGCTCTCCTTGAACTTAAGATTTTATCCGGTTGCGCGCGCTCACAACCTTCCCTCAATCACACTACAGGCATTCAACTCCGCTTGACATTACAACACAGGTACAACATAAAATACCGCAATCTTACAACGCATGACCCTTATACTCACTCTCGACCGACTCTGCTGCTTTTCTCTCGACGCACCGTCAGCACCTTCTTCGGCAGGGATTCTTCTTCTGGTCGTCGATGACTAGGGACCTTGGGGTAATCTAGACCTGACCTAGGTTGTCTTCCTCAAGAAGAAAACCATCTTTCTCTGCTACCAACTGCGGGGAATGAGATTTTGATACCCTTTTTGATCACTCAGATACTAATCTCATTCATCAATTTGGATCGGTTGTTTTCTGTCATTGAGTAAAAGACAAACCCCGCATAGATTAGATAAACCCCATAAACTGACGCAACTCTGAAGGACCACTGACAACTGATGAAGTTTTAAAAGTTTTATATAAAATCAGAATTAAGTGCATATACAATCCTCTCAGGGTAAGATTCAATAAGTATACAAAAGAATACAATTAGAGTCAATTCCAAATCTGTTCCAATCTCCAGATTAAAGTTTAGATACAATATAGTCCCGTTGCGTCATCTACAAAAAGAATAAACAAGTTAATTCTGTCCCTACTCTGTACTAGGTGAAATCCCTACTTCGCAAGTTCCTTACCTAAAAAGGTGTCAGCAGTTTGACTTCCAAAGAAGTTCAAACTCTCTTAACCCTTAATGGTAACTTATATCGAGAAGCAGTACCCTCTCTGCCAACCCATCCGCTCTCTAAGGGTCCTCGGCCTACTGCTCTCTTGCTCTGCGCTCTGATCTTCTGTTCTGCGCTCTGAGCTCTTCGCTAGCTTCGCTTGCTTGCTTGTCCTCCCCAGGGTGCTGTCCCTAAATACACCATCACAGTATGGGTGGAACGCCCCTTCGACGCCCACCACGTACTTTCTTAATGATGTCATTCTTCGCTCTTTCCATGGCTTCACCTCTTCTCGTCGTCCGTTAAGTTGACCCTTCTCCTTAGACGCCATCTTCGTCTTCTTGCTGGTGACTTCATTTGACATTACATTTGACACTTTCGGAGCAAAGTCTATCACCTCAACAGACCTCTAGTTCTTTACGGCTGTATTCGTAACCTTAGTTAGTCCTGTGAACGGTCATTTCTAAACAAGACTCAAATCCCAAGCGTCTCTCATCACGTTTAGGCAATAAACTCCGTCCGACATTGTCACCTTAAATCCAGCAAGACCTTTGACTCTTGTCTCGCACATTCAACTCAAGGCTATTCACGACTCCTGTGAGCCCACTAAATTACATACAGCGGACTACACTCCTGCGAACTCTTGGTCAGTTAGGTTAAAATCACACATGACTAAACCTTTCTAACATTCCTACAAAAGCTTTCTACACAGTATAACCTTTAACACACATTTATATATAATCGTATTTAGCAAATCGTTTGCTTATAAGTGAATACATTCTACATAGAATACAACATATATATTCTCATGTTTACCGTGTTATACAGTCTACACATTTCGTCACTTTACGTTTCGCCGTTTTCTTCGTTCCATGATTACACACGTCTATTCAGTTTTGCACATTCTACTATTCTTAAGCATTACTACACATTTCTATATTAGCCCACTATGTATGCGGGCCTCTCTAATTCTAATACATGTTCAAGAGTAAAGACAGTTACATTTCCTATTACATTGGTTACATCGGCTAACTTTGCGCTACAAGTGTTAACTTCACGTTATAGATTCTACGTTTATGCGATATGCTTGTGAATATGGTTCGGATATACGTTTTATTCAAATTGCGCTCTCTCACAGTTTTCAGACCGAGCATAAAAGCTTTTTCGTCCTCCTCCCTGCGATATCCTTTCTACGCATAAAACGAGCACATTTTACCTGCTCTGAACTGAAGGACAGTCAAAACAAAGGAGACAACAAACAAGTGCTTGAGAGCTCCAAAGTGGCTGTCCATAAAAAGCTCCTCTCTTCTGTAATGACAAGTTGTCGCCATGGATACCTATTAATTGTAAGACTGATTGGAATATGAAAGGATAGGACATCCTTACGCGGCATGGGGCTTTGACACACGTGTTTTAGCAAAACGTAGAGCTCTTATCAAATTAATTCTTTGAAAGGGCGAAGAGCTTGATGAGATGCCCCCTCTGAGCTTCTGTCCTTTTCTATGGTCGATTTAGAATGTTGTCGCACTATTTCATGTCCAAATTGCAGGGTTGGACTGAGACACTAAATAGGCCCGGACACCAAAATGAAAATGGACTCCATTCGTGAATTATCTAGCTGGAAGAGCGGCCCATAAATGTGGGCTGTTTTGAACCTGTGAAGCGATGTTGTATATGTGATTTGCAGGGCTTATTATGAGAGACCTACATTACTTTTGCACTATGTAAAGTGGTACATGTGTGACGCAGGGCTCTCAATCTGATTTATGAAGCCACACAAAGCCAAGGCTGCACGGCGTAGAGTGGCCTCATAAATCTTGAGTAAGGCAATGCAGCGCAAATCCATGCGTAGCCTTACTCTGCACCCCGGAGGCATTTCCATGAGCGTTTCCGTGGGATTTCCAATGCAACACCCATGGATTTTGACGCTGTCCTAGATTTACTAAATCTTGTAAGCCTGGGAAAGTGCCAAATTCATATGCCCCCTGAGCAAAGGCATAATGAGGAACATATGTTTATTTTTCTACGTTATTTACTCTTTCTAAGTGTGCTGTAGAATGCAGCACACATAGAAAGAGGAAACCACCTCTTAGGACACCTTCCTGCACAAAAGCAACCCTGCATGCAACAGAGGCAACCTTGCCCCATGGTACAAGGGTGCCAGCATTTTCGCTAGGGTGCCAAAACGGCAACTGCACAGGGAGAAAGGACAGGAATGCACCGTATTGCATAAAGTGCACTTTCACTTTGGCGTAGGGCAGCGCAGCCCTCGGCCAAAATCCCGTAAAGGAGGGCCTGCATGTACTTGTGTTTGCTGCAGGCAGTGTTTGTTTTAATATCTGGGAAATCAACAGCTAAATTCATCCCAACGGACCATAAAACATGCCCACAAACAGACACAAAACTGACCCACACACTGGCCTGTGAGACCAGCCCTTCTGTCTCTGTCAGATTGTCTTGTGGGCCAGTCCGACCCGGTCTACTTGCATGTGAAGCTAGCAAGTAAAACAATAGAATAAACATTGAAACTAAACATTGCACTCATTTCAAAGCCATGCAAATAACAAGTGTAAATCTATTTGTCATATGACACACACTCTGTTTGAACACTTCACTTTTTACACTTTTTTGTGTGGCATTAGGGAATAATTTTACCTGGGAATATGCAGCCATGTTATTGGCACTCGGTGCTTCTTTTTTCCTGCTTGTCAATTACAAAACCCTCCCTTCTTCACAAATAAACACCATAAGAGGAAAAGACTCGAAATATGACTTAGTTCTATCAGCTCGATGATTCTTATCCTATAATAGAAACATAGGTAAATTAATTTTCACAAACGCCTAACTGGTTATGCGGTGAAGATGTGAATAGAAATGGTCGATGCACAAGGGCAATAATTAACAGATGTAGTAGTACATCATCCAAGTGCTGAGACCAGCAAACCCAAGACTTGATTTAGAATTAAGTGATAAACTGTAAAGTAGTGCAAAGGGATATTAGTGCTGCAGCAACCACATACTATGGTATATTTGCATCAATTAAGCAGTACTGCAGGAACAGGCTGCAATTAATGTAGTTATGATCACATGTGCCTTTGTATGCATCAAACATGCATCATTCAAACTGCACACAAATCATGTGTGTGTGTGTGGCTGTGTGCATGTCAGCACATACCACCACTTTAAAGGCAGCGGAGATAGCTGAAAGGGGGGAAGAAAAAGCTGGGAGATCTAAGCCTTAGAATAGGAGGGGCTACTGAATGGAACACTTCATTTATGGAACAAGTCGGTTTATTCGAAAGACCCATGCTTCATACACAGCTGAATGCCTACGACCCTTACGCCAGCAGCAACGTCATAGGGAATGAGTATACACAGCTACATGCCTACAACCCAGGGGCCACAGCATTTGTGGATCTCCTGAAGAAGAGCAACAAAAAATAAAAAAACACCAACTAACATAATACAGAAACCGCATCCCCTCCCCCTTCCTGCCCTCCCCCTCCTCGTCCGACCTGTACTATATTGTTCCAGTCGGTCGGGCAGGGCTACCTATTTCTATCAGGGTTGATCTCCAGATTACTTCCTGGGTAATGTAATGTAGTGTAATGTAATGTATGTGTCTTGTAAAGCGCACTGCTGCCCTGAGGCGTCGTGGCGCTGTAGACCGCTGGGGAACCCGTCCTGGCTATCCCTGTGAGATGGTCCCTACTGGGTATCTCCAAGGTGAAACCAGACATCCCTGGAAAATGTGGGGGGCCGTTGTAGAGATGAGGCAAGCTAATGCCCAGAGTTGCCGAGTGTGATCCCTGGTTAGAGCAGGCACCGAGGCGAGAATTATCGAGTCCGCTGACCCTGGTCCACGACCCTGCCGCGTCGGGAATTGAACCCTGGTCCCGGCCCGTTCTCTGCTTCCGGGTCTGCCGCCTCTAACCAGTGAGCCACACCACTTCACTCCACGGGTAGGGTTCAGTGTTTTCTCTCTCAGGAAGGGAGGGGCCGCAGGATTCGTAGATATTGGGGGCAAGTGACCCCCAAAATTTGATTGACAGGATCTGAATGAATGGGAACCATAAGTCAGCATAGTTCTGCTCCTTGTGATCCACCACCATTGACTTGCGCTCCATTGCTAATGTTAACCATAGCTTATGTAGCCATGTCACACGTTCTGTCGGCCCTTGAGCACAGGGGGAATGTCAGTGGGTTCGGAAGACCTAGGAGCGTGTGTGCTGGGAAGCGCGGGATTGCAATTGCAAATGCCCTAACTAAGTCATCTGGAATGGCCTCCCAGAAGCGCTCCAACTTGGGGCAGTGCCACCGCACCCCCTCCAGCATCTTCTAGATCGACTTTTCTCCCGGCTGTGGATACACGCAGGGGTGAGGTACCAATCTGATAGCACTTTATATGCTGATTCTGACCCTGCGGTGCTGTGTGCTGTGTGATGGGCTCTAAAGTGTATATCCTCCCACTCTTTATCAGAAAGAACAGTCAGGGGCCACCGAGAGGTTCAGAATCTGAGTTTTACTTAGATTTACTTTCAATCCCGGGACCTCTCCAAAGCTTTCCAATTCTGTGAGTAGGGTCGGGAGAGTTGTCTGCGTTTGCGTTAGTGAGAGGATCACACCATCTGCAGATAAACTGATAGTATGCGTCCCAGCTCCAAACTGGATGCCCCTGATCTGTGGGTCGTTACAGATATTTTTGTGCAAACGGCTCTAGATATAGCGCAAAGAGAAGCGGTGATAGGGGACACCCTTGGAGGGTACCTCTTGCTATGGGGAAACGGTTCAAGGACACTCCATTGACCTGGACGAAGGCTCTTGGAGCGCAATATATGCAACTAACCCACTTGATAAAACCCTCCCAGAACCCAAAGTGTCACCGTGGTCAAAGTGGTTGGACCATCGTACGCGGTCAAATGCTTTTTCAGTGTCAATGATTAGAAAATACCACCTTTCTATGCAACCTATGTATCACGTCCATGAGTCCGGCTTCCGTCCAGCCCATTCGACCAAGTCAGTCATCATAGCGGTCCTAGATTCTCTGCCCTTTAATGCAGACTCGGGAACCCCTCAGGCTCTGGTCTTGCTCGACTTGTCGGCCGCGTTTGACACGGTCGACCATAACATTCTTCTCGACTGTGTCAGACTTGCTGGCATCTGCGGCCTGGCTCATGACTGGATCAGATCTTTTCTTAGCCACCGCACCCAGGCGGTCGGCTTACCCCCTTTTTCTTCTCACAAACTTCATACCACCTGCGAAGTTCCCCAGGGCTCCTCACTGTCACCCATTTTGTTTAACATCTATATGTTCCCTCTGCTTCAGTCTCTTCAATCTTTCAAAGTTACCACCTTTAATTATGCAGATGATCTGCAACTCACTTTTACAATTGACAACTCCCCAGACTCGATCTACCAATTTCAGAATACTATGCTCCACATCTGTTAGTGGATGGATGAGAACCAACTTAAGTTAAATCCGGGTAAGACGGAACTGGTTCTCCTTGACAAAAGTCAATTGTTCTGGGGCCCTCATTACTTACCACCTAAATTGGGCTCCCCTCCTGTGCCATCTAACTCAGTCAGAAGTTTTGGGGTGCTCATTGACAGTGAGCTCTCTTTAAAACCACAGGTTAATTCAGTTGTGTCCACATGCGTTTTCCAACTGCGGAAAATGAAAAAGATCAGTCAGATGCTCACTCGACCTGCTCTGATCCAGGTGGTAATGGCATTGGTGTTGTCTACGCCAATGCCATCTATCTTGGCCTCCCCGTTACACTAAGCAAACGCTTGCAGATGGCACAAAATCAGGCGGCCCGACTCATACATCGCCTCCTGCGATGGCAGTCAGCTAAACCTCTTTTGAGGAAACTCCATTGGCTTCCGATTCAACACCGTGTCCCCTTCAAATTGGCCTGTACCATTTTTAAATCCTTACACGCTCGCAGTCCTGAATTCATTCAGAAACTCCTGCTCAGATACACTCCGTCCCGCAGCATTCGGTCCGCGTACCAAACTCTCCTGACTGTCCCCCGTTATAAGCTCTCACGCAAGGGAGGCCGCAGGTTCGCTACTCTTGCCCCCAAGCTATGGAACTCCCTCCCTTTGGAAAATTGTTCCTGCACTGTTCTCCTTCCATTCAGGAAGCTTTTAAAAACATGGCTGTTCACCCAGGTTTCGGCCTAATGCTTGATGGTCTCCTCTGTAGATTCAGCGTCCTGTTAGTAAGCGCCATGAAACCCTTGGATGTGCGAGCGCTTGATAAAATTTTGATAAGATAAGATAAGATAAGATGAAGCAGCCTTTTCATGTTATCTCCCCCTTGCCAGGTGGGGATGAAGCCAGACTGATCCGGGTCTATCAGGCCCCCCATCAGTGGGTTCAACCGGCCGCCAGGATTTCAGCGAATATTTTGGCATCAATATTCAGCAGGGATATAGGGCTGTAGGAGTCACATTCTGTCGGGTCTTTCGATGGTTTAAGTATGGCAGATATCGAGGCTTCCAGAATAGAGTCTGTTAGTGAGCTTGCCTCCAGAAAGGAGTTGAATAATCATGTCAACAGGGGTGCCAATTCTGGGCAAAACATTTTGTAAAATTGTGCCACAAGGGGGGAGGAGCCAAGCTAGCGACCGAGATGGCCGCATAGACGCTCGGCTCCGTGAGCCCTCTCACCCCGCGCATACATCCTGGCAACTATCCTGAGCCGTAACGGCATATTTAAGTAGGCGAAGGAAAACTTTCACTGACCGTTTGCTCCTGAGGCTTCTACGTGCGGCAGACCAGAAGAAATGTCCCCGACTGTTTTGCGGCCCTCATGGAGCTGGGACCGGGGTGTCGAGTGAGAAGAACAGCCGGCCGCGACTGTGACAACAGCGGCCATTGGTGGTGGTGAGGAGTCGGCCGGAGGGCACCGGAGGCTTGATGGGCCGATGGCGACAGTGACGACCCAGTCCATCTAGCGGAGTGCCTCGTGGGGATGCGTGGCAAAGCGGGATCGAGGGGAGTGCATGATATTTGGCCCCCTTTCCAGTGTTGTGTCCGGGCATAACTAAGGACTTCCCCCGGAATCAGCGGGCGGCTCCCGGGGAGCGGCAGAGATTTTGTTTAGCCCTTTGGTGGCTCTTCTCTGGGAAGCCTGCCTTGACTTTCTGGGTCCTTGCTGTGAATCCTGTTGCGCCCTGGTATGGGGCCCGGTCCCGAGGTGAGGTGAAGAGGGATGAGGCCGGATCAGCTAAGATGGCGGCTGGCACCCTCATACGCAGACCACCTCCGGATAGAAAAGCTGCCGTGCGGGAGGGTTCAGGGGTCTGGCTGCACGAGAAAGAGCCCACGTCCAAAGATATATTGGCTGCTCTAACGACCCTGCATGCGACCCTGATCCGCAACGCCCGGGACCTGGGAAGAAGGATGGCCGCCATTGTTGTCCCGCCGTTCCACACGGGCACGGTTCGATCTCAAGGAAGTGCCGGCGTGCCCGCCTCTATGTCAGTGAAGAGTGCTCCAGCTACGCCTAGGTTCGTGGAGACGCTGGAAGACCCGGCTCATGAGATCGCCTTGGACAGATCTGTAGTACATGTGAGTGACTCGTCGGGGCACATATCTAATCAGCGGCTGGGGAAACAACGCCGATCTATGTCTTGGGCTGCCCCGGCGACGTCTCAGCGCTCGCCGGATGGAGTGACTCTCTCTCCTTTGATGGTGAGACTGTGTTCGGACTTGAGGATGTTTTCGGGGTCGATAACGACACAGACGAATTTCCGCCATACATATTCGGCTGGGTTTTGGTTGCTGAAGTCCCATGGAGTAATAACACGGCCCGGTCCGCCCGGATCACTTGGACCCTCCACGCCGCTCTGTATGCCGATTGATAAGTGGACGTATGTTTGTGACATTTGTGATATTTGTGGGGGTATTTCTAAAGCGCAACGTTCGCTCCGGAGGGAGCATCTTGGCGCTGAAAATCCTGGTGGACCAGTACTGGTAACGGTAGGGGATTAGATGGCTGCTTTGGAGTAGTCATCGGAGAGGTTAAAGATCCAAGTCTTTAGGAGTTTTCTGGAGAGTTTTTCGAGGGTTTGTTGCCTCAGTTTTTTGGGCAAGTTGTTCCAAGCTTTAGTAGCCAGGAAGCTTAAGGTTTTTCCGCCCTTCTTCTTCAGGTTGTACTTAGCGGGGAGGATGAGGTTGTCCTGGGATGAGCGGAGGGATCGACTGGGGGTGTAGTGGGGGAAGCGTCTGGAGAGGTATTTTGGACCGGATTTGTTAAAAGCTCGAAAGGCAATGATCAATATTTTAAAAAGAATTCTTTTATGAAGGGGGAGCCAATGTAGGGATCGTAGGGCTGCGGAGATAGATGCTTTTCGGGGCAGCTTAAGGACCAGTCGTGCGGCCGTGTGAAGAACACTTTGGAGTTTAGATAGAGTGTTCTTTTTTGCGCCTGCAAGAAGACCGTTGCAGTAGTCTAAGCGTGAAATTATAAGGGCTACTGTTACCGTTTTCCTGGCGTCAAGTGGAAGGAAGTCGAAGAACTTTCTTAGCGATTTTATTATTCCGAAACATCTACCAGCTACGGTCCTGGCATGTTGGTCGAAAGACAGGTCTGAGTCGAATAGGACGCCGAGATTCCTAGCTGTTGTTACTGTCTGGGGGGGTGCAACTGAGTCATCCGGCCACCAAAGGGTTGGGCAGAAGGAGGTGTTTTTTCCAATCTGGAGGATCTCCGTTTTGCTAGAGTTGCATTTGAGGTGGTTGGTGTCCATCCAACGGAAGACCTCAGTCAGGCAATTCTTGAGGTTGAGCTCAGCTCCGGTTGAATTGTCATCTAGGGGCACGATGAGTTGCGTATCATCGGCATACGATGTTACCGGTATGCCGAATGATTCAATCAGGGATAGGAGTGGGATGAGGTAAATATTGAAGTGGAGGGGACTCAGGATGGACCCCTGCGGTACACCTGAGGAGACCTTCTTCTCTTTAGAATGGAAAGGGCCAAGAGCGACAGTTTGTGATCGGTCGGTGAGAAATGACTTTATCCAGGAAAGGGCGGATTCCGAGATCCCTATGTCCATCAATCTGCTGATTAGGATGGAGTGGGAGATGGTGTTGAACGCCGCGGTAAGGTCGAGAAGAATGGGAATTGAGTTCTTCCGCTGATCTTGTAGCATCTTTATTGTGTCTGACAATTCGATCAGAGCTGTTTCGGTCGAGTGTTTAGGTCGGAAACTGGATTGTTGTGGATGGAGTATGTTATTGGCTTCCAGATAATGTTTAAGTTCTCTGTAGACTAACTGTTCAGTTATTTTTCCCAGGGCCGGGAGTAGTGAGATCGGGCGAAGATTGGTCAGGTCCGACGGGGATTTATTGGCCTTCTTCATGAGAGGTTTGACTATTCCCTTCTTCCACAGGCGGGGGACAGATCCTGTGAGGAGTGACGAGTTAACTATGTCGTTGATAATTGGGTTCACCACGTCGATTAGTTGGAGAAGAATTTTGGGGGGACAGGGGTCAGACGGAGAGCCCGATTTGCAAGCCAAGATGACTTCTCTGGTTTGCGCCAAAGTGTCCGGAGAGAAATTTTTGAGGTTTCCGACTCGATAGTCCAGGGGAGGGGGGACTGAAGATGTATATAAAGTGGGGAAGTTACTTTGAATGGAGACAATTTTGTCTTCGAAGTAATCCAAGATTTTGTCGCACAAATCTTGGGATGGGGGGATTTCGGGTTGAAGTGCTTTGGGCTGAGTGAACGATTTTACTATTGCGAACAATGTTTTTTGTTTTTGACTGGATTCTTTGATAGCGTTGACGTAGAAAGTTTTTTTGGCTGATTTAATTTTAGAAAGATAGGTTTTCCTTACTTGGATGTAGGAGAGACGGTTGTCATTGTCATATGTTCTGCGCCATTTACGCTCTGCCTTCTTACATAGTAGATGAGAGGTAGATAGGTTTCGAGATTTCATTTCTTGTGAAATCCAGTTATGAAAAAGGTCAGCGTCAAGTTCGACGTTCCCGGATAAGGTAGGGGATTGGGATTGCAGAATGGAGTTAAGAGTATTGTTTTCTTGAACCTTTTTCCAGTTGACGGAGTTGGTATGGTGAGAGTTAGTTTTACTGAAGGATAGTGGACGCACATTCTTGATATGGAATGGGATCAGGCTATGATCAGTCCAAATTTGGGGAAGAGGGGGCAGGGTGGTTAGGGAGGGGAAGTTAGTGCAGACACCATCGAGGGTATGACCCAGCGAATGAGTGGGCAGTATGACGCATTGCTGGATATTTAACATTTCGAGGGTTTGGGAGAAGTTGATGGTTTGTGCATCGGATTTGGACTCAAGGTGTAAGTTGAAGTCCCCGAGCAGGGTGAAATGAGGGTATCTTAGTAGGAAGTGTCCCAGGGAGTCGCGCAGTGAGTCAAGAAACTCGGTGGCATTACCGGGCGGGCGGTAAATAAGGCCACCTGAGAAGGAGGTGTATTCATTAAGTTTAATTGAGAAGCCTAGGCCTTCTGTATTTTTCAAGGGCTCTAAATTGAACGTGTGACAAGGGAAGGTATTCTTAAGTATAATGGCAACACCTCCGCCTCTACCTTTCAGTCTGTCTTGTCTGAAAAATGAAAAGCCCTGGGGTAGGGAAATGGCAATATCCGGATTGCTGTCTTCCGTTAGCCAGGTTTCTGTTATCATTAGGCAGTCAAGATCAGAGTCACTGATGTGGTCGCATATGTCTTGGTTATGCTTGCACATAGAGTGGGCATTAATCAGACCTCCTTTAAAGGGTGGCGGGGAGTCTTTGGGGAGTGATAGGGGAGCGGATACGTCGGTTGGGTATTTGATAGTAGTCCAGCGGCAATGCTTGCAGCTGAAAGCGCCAGAGAGCTTTGCTGGGTCGAGTTTGCAGGAGCAGTACTTAGTGCCCCGTAATCGGTGGAGGTCACTAGAAAGGTACCTGATGTACGAGGGGGGTTGGTCAGAATTTCCTGCGCCTGTCGCGGTCTTGTCGCAGACGGGGGCAGACGGGCTTGCCTTAGGCGCTCCCGCTGTGCTCGTCCGCTGCGCTTCCTGTGCATGCACATTTCTGGCAGAAAAAGGGGGCGTAGCCTAAAAGGTGGGCGTGGTTGGCGCACGACTGGGCTGATGGCGGCCGCTGAAGGGTGATGAAAGGCGCGACAGCGTTTAAATCGGCTGCGTGCAATTAGCGATATTTGCTTGTTAAAAGCAGGAAGTTTTTCACAATATTCAAGTAAGTGACACCACACAATAAAGGTTTTAAAAGCAGTCAAATATGCAGTTTTTAGTACCTCCAGCTCCCGGCTTCCGCCTCAGGACTGGGTCAAGGATTAGTGAGAGAACGCTTGTTATCAGCGTATTTAAAGGCGGGCTGATGGGCGTGGCCTAAAAGGTGGGCGTGGTTAGCGCGCACGCCTGGGCTGATGGCGGCCGCTGAAGGGTGATGAAAGGCGCGACAGCGTTTAGATCGGCTGCGTGCAATTAGCGATATTTGATTGTTAAAAGCAGGAAGTTTTTCACTTCGGCGGCCGCACACGGGAAAAAAAGCGGCCGCATCGAAGGGGTTAAAAGCAGTCAAATATGCAGTTTTAGTACCTCCAGCTCCCGGCTACCTCCAGCTACCGGCTTCCGCCTCAGGACTGGGTCAAGGATTAGTGGATATGTTGGTACTACTGATAGAAAAGGCCAGGGGTGATACCGTCTAGGATCGAGTGGACTTATTGATGGCTGACGGTGATTTGGGGGACACTCTGCGGGGATTTTATTGACGGTGCTATCGGTGATTAATGTTTTCCATGACTATTCTGTTCTTGCTTTTAGGATGTTTACTGTGCGCGGGGTGGGGGGGGGCCGGGTGGCAAGATCGAGGGCCCTTCTCCACTTTTTTCTTCTTTTCTTCCTTCTCCTCTGTTTCTATATTTCGGGTCTCTTATTTAGGGCGACAGGCGCGCTGCTGGGGGGGGTAGGCCGTGGCCTTCTGCAGGGGTGCAGGGTGGGGGTAGGGGGATGGGGTTTGTTAATTTGTCCTTTGTTTGTTTCTATGGCCCTTTTGTCTTTCTCCTTTTTGGTGTTGTCGTTTTTCATGTTTCCTGCAGTATGTTTCGTTTTGAGGGGTGGGGTGCAGCTTTGCTACGGAACGGGTCTGTGTTCACATTTATCCTGACTCGTATACCTTACCCCCAATACTTCAATTGTATTTGCACTATTTGCGGATTTCCTGATGCAAGCTTGTTATTGTAGGACCATGTATGACCATATGGCATTGATTCTTAGTTTTTTCTTTATTGTAAAATGAACCTTCATGAATCCTGAATTTCGGCCAGTAGGCTTGAGTACAAGTCATATCCTGGACACTTGTTAGACCCCGGTTTCCGGGCTGCTATATCTTCCCACATTGATTTGCTGTACTTACGACTTGACTAGCGGCCGGCCGGGGTGGTTGTCGGCCCTTGCTTGTATTTGCTTGAAGTAATAATAAAGGTTCCCCAAAAATTTTAAAAATAAAATAAAATTGTGCCACAAACCTGTCGGACCCGGGGACTTGTGCTTTTGGAAGTGTGTGATTGCTGTTATCATCTTTTCAATGCGAATTGTTTGGTTTAGCTACTCTGCAAGAGCCCTTGGCAACCTGGTGACTGGTATGCCCTGCAATTAGGAGCTAGATGATGTTTCGGTTGTGTCCGACTCAGAATACAGAGTTTGATAAAGGTTTTGGAACACCTCTGCTATTTCCCAGTCACCCTGCACTGTGCCACCAGTGGCATTTTTTATTGCACTGATCGATGTCGCTATTGTCTTTGCTCTGAGCCTTTGTGCCAGCATTCTCCCACACTTGTCGCTGCTAAAAAAGAACTTGTGGTGTAGTCTCAGGAGAGCCTATTTGGCTCTATCTAGGTTAAGATGTTTCAGCAGGAGTCTTTCCCCTCTAGCTCTCTCCACACTCTGGGGGGTGCCCTCGTTCGCTTATATATTTTTTCCAACTCCACCGCTTCTTGCTCTTTACTCTGCTGTTTCTCGAGGCATAGTTGATTTTCACCGACGAAAATGCTATGTATTCTCCTCTAATTACTAGCTTTAGCTCCTCTCAGACTGCTGCCAAGGGCATAGTTTCTATGCCGTTAATATTCAGATAATCTAGAATTCGTGCACGGACCTTGTCCACTACCATCTTGGATTGCAAGAGACTTTCCCTCAGGCGCCATCCCGCTGGATTAGAAGGGTGTATGGCCAGTAGCAGCAAGACCACAATCATAGCATGGTCTGAGAGAGAACGCGGCTCAATGGTAGTCAGAGAGGTTAGGGGCTAGCGTTGTTGATGCTAAGAAGTGATCTATACGTGCGTGCGTTTTGTGCGCTGCCGAGTAGTGTGTGTAATCTCTTGTGCCTGGGTGTTGACTGCACCAAATATCTTTGATTCTGTGATCTGCAAGCCAATGCAGGCCCTCCACTGAGAATTACCCTGTCTGCACAGATTACTGCTCTGATCGATCAAGAGTGTTATCCATGACCAGATTGAGATCTCCTCCTATCAAAATGGCTGCATCTGTAGCTGTCATAACCTCTCCGAGAGCATTGAGCATGAAAAGTTCTTGTTGTGTGTTCGGGGTGTATATGCTGGCAAGAGTGAATTGAGGGGTCTCCCACTGAATCTTGACTGCTAGCAGCTGTCCTCTGATTTCTGCTATTGTAGAAACTAGCTTACGACCAAATTCTGCGTTAAAGAGAATGGCAAACCTGTTCGTTTTTTGGGACGTTTTAGAGGACCATAGTTGGTGGGGAAACCTGAGGGAGCACAAGCGATGGGTAACTGGCTGTATAAGGTGGGTTTCTTGTAGGAGGCAGATGTCTCCCTTGGAGTTTTCCAGAAGGGGCAAAATTGCTAAGTACTTAAGGGGGTGGCTAAGGCCTCGGACATTGAGGCTTACAATTTTCAGGGTTCTGCCCATAGATTTTGTGTAAAAGTGGGCGAGTACACTGCCCTATATGAATACTGCATCTTGCTAGGTCTGGTTGCTCTATAGTTGCCCTTGCCCTGACATCTATTCTGTACTATCAAACATTGGTGCGGAGGAGAAAATGAAACAAATTAAAAACAGACCCCAAACAGACCCCAAAAAGTCCTCTTCAAACAGGAGCTGGCGAACATTTGTATCTCAAAGGAAAAAGACTCTCGGGGGAGTGTGCCGACTGCCTTCTGTCGTCCTTGCTGCGATGAGTTGCCTTGAGTCGCCTAGTTGACTCGTGAGAGAGGACTGGCTTGGTTGTTGGGTGTCTCCGAGTGCCGGCCTGCCTAATAGCTCCCGGTGTCCAGGATGAACAAGTCAAGGGGAAACTGGACGCTCTGGTGAGCTGGCCAGTGCGTTAATCACTGCTTTTCTTTCACTGGCTATCGTTTCTAAGTCTGGTTTATGGCTAGCGGAGGGCCCCCCGAATCTGCGCCAGCTGGATTTCATTCCCTCGCTTTAGGATTCTTCATGGGTCTGCCACCTACTTCTTGGCAAGACTCTACTTCAAGGCCCAGGACCTCTAGGGATTTGATCTGCCATAGCTTGCCTTCATATTGAAAAATTATGCGGAAGGGGGACCCCATGAATATGAGATCTCCTTCTCTCTGAGATGTGTGGTGATGGACCAGAATTCCCTGCACTTGAAGAGTGTAGTCAAGGAGAGATCCTGAAAAAAAAATTAAAATGTGGCCTCTGAACAGCACAGGGTGAGCGTTTCTCGCCTGTCGAATGATAGTTTCTTTGATTTGAAAGTTGTGTACGCACACCAAGATGTCTTTTGGGGGAGCTTTATTACTTTTGGGAACACAATGGACCCTATTGATCTGGATATTGAGGGGCTCCCAAATCCCAGCACGTGCCTGTAGAGGGCAAGGACGTACGCTCTGATATTCTCTCCTTCTGCTTGTAATGGGGTTCCCCTGATACGCACGTTATTTCTACACAAGCGGTTTTCAAGATCTTTGGCGACCCCTTGTAGATCGATATGTTGTTTGCGTAGCTGAAGGATTTCCTGCTGCATCATCTCCAGCTCCTCGTCTCTGCCTGCTTCTCATTCTTCCAGGGATGTGACTCAATCTCACACCTCATCCAGGTCTTTCCGCATGTCTTTTTGGTCAGCTGACAGTTGGGATTGCATTACGTGCAGATCTTCATGGAGAGAGGTAAACAGCAAGGTCTTAAAAGCTCTGGTCGCTGGGGCATCTGATGCTTCTATCCCTTCTCTGTGCTCTTCGTCCTCTACCGGAGCACCCACGGGGGTGCCTGCCAGAGATTGTTTCACCAACATGTCCTTCATTGATAGGTCCTTTTTAACCCTGGCCGCAACCATGGGTACTGCATCTGGTGCTACTTCCACTGCTGTGGTCCGGGAGGCTAGAGGGCGTCACGCCCAGGCTTCTGGTTCTTCCTTCTCTTCCCTACTGTGCTCTGCGTTGCCTCCACTAGTCGAGCCAACACCGTTAGTCGATCAGAAAGGGGGCATGCCGGGTGGGGTTGGATCTGCTATTTGACCCAGCTCTTCGTGCTTGTTCATCAGGCTTAGTGGGATGCTGTACAATCTCCACCCCTACTGCGGTCCACTTGTGGGCACCTTTTGCCAGCCCACGCGCTCTGTGAGCCAATTTGGCAAGTGCTTGTCTCACTGGGATCCGTCAGCAGAGGTGAGGTGAGGTTGGGACAGGCGGAGTTCATGCCACAACTTTCTATCCTTGTACACTACTTCGCCACTTGTCGCTGTGGGCCTGGGCGTTCCGCTCGCTCCCGCCCGCAGAGGTGCTCCGTGTCTATTTATGACGGTCTCTGGGAGGAGGCACAATGCCCACATGTTGGAAGCAAGCCTTCGGTGTTAGAAAGTCCCTCATGTTGTAGACCTGCGTCTTCTACCTTGGCCGGTAGAGGCCCTGACGTGCATACCCAATTACCTGTTTGCCGACCCACTCCTTGTTGCACTATTGTGCTTCCTGTCAGCTTCGTGGGGCTCACCCCAGGGACTATCCTCCTCCTCGCGAGTGCACACCCCTCACGGCACACAAGAATCTCGATGGCGGGGGTCCCATCGGCCCCAGGTCTCACCTGGTTCTCCTGCTTTCTCTGCGAGATCCCAGGTCTGCAGGGAGGAGCGAAGCACCGGGCCCGTCCGCTGTGTAGAGTCTACCAGTCTCCTTGTAGTTCCCTCTGCGGTCTGCTTACGTGACCGGGGTAGACCTCTCACCATTTCCCAAATCTCTATGTTTCAAGTTAGAGTGGGTCACTGGAAAGTTCTAATCCGCTGTTGCTACCATGCCGCTCGCGGTCCGTTACGTCAGAGGTCCCCGCCTCCAATTGCTTCTGGACCGGGCACCCTCAGCCCTCAGAGGCCCCCGGTGCCATTCCCAGCAGCTGCTTCATCTTACCCGCTCTCGGCTGCGTTTGCCATGCAGCTTCCGTCAGATTCTCCGGTGCCTCTCCTCTGGTCTGCTTACTTGGCCTGGGGCAAAAGAAACAATTGATGGATGGAATGCTGGACAATGCAAACATTAATTTAATTTAATTTAATTTAATTTTGATATTTCTAGAGCGCATACAAAGGCCCATAGGCGTCTCGGCGCTGAGTATCTGACTTATTTACCCTAAGAAGAAGGAACAGGATCTACTGATTAAAAAGCCAGGTCTTTAGTTGTTTGCGAAAGAACCATAAGGATGGACTGGCTTTAATCACGTGTGGCAAAGTGTTCCACAACTTTGGGGCCGATACCAGGAATCTTCTGTCACCCCATGAAACCGTTTTTGTACGGGGTACCACAAGATCACCTGAACAAGATTAACGTAGTGTTCTAGATGGATGGTAGGGAATCAAGTTACGGATGAGATGTGCAGGTCCTAGATTATGCAATGCCTTATACACAATGCATAGAGTCTTAAACGTTATCCTGTTTTTAATGTTAAGCCAATGCAGCTCTTTGATGGTATTAGAGGCAGAGTGATATTTGGGAATATTTCCCAAGAGCCTTGCAGCTGAATTCTGTATTATTTGCAGCTTGTTTAAGACTCCTTCCTGTGCATTGTGGAACAAAGCATTGCAATAATCCAAAGTGGACAACACAAGGGAAGTGACCAAGGTTTTACCGGCTTTTTCAGGGAGAAAAGGGAGAATTTTTTTAATAAGCTTCAGTTTGAAAAAGGCTGAGGAGGTGATCTGGTTGACATGTGAGTGAAACGTGAGTCGATCATCAAAGATGACACCTAAATTCCTCACTTTGCTTACAGGCTCGGGAGGGGAGCCTAAAGAGGAAGGCCACCAATTGGATGACCACTCAGGTGTTAGTGGTCCGAAGATGACTACTTCCGTTTTATCGGAGTTTAGCTTTAAACAATTGGAGGCCATCCAATTCCCTATTACTACCATGCCAAATTTGAGGTCATCCGCCACTTTATGGCCATTGTTCTTAATGGTTAAGACCAACTGGGTGTCGTCTGCGTATGAAGTAAGGCTCATCCCATAAGCCCAAATAACATTGGCTAAGTCCGACACATAGATGTTAAAAAGTGTCGGACTTAGGGATGAGCCTTGAGGTACTCCACATGGCAGAGACAAGGTGGACGATTGAAATGGTTCCATTGTGACTACCTGGGTTCTATCAGCCAAAAAGGAGGCCAGTAGTTTACTGGCAGTCCCTTGAACACCCAGGTCTTCGACACGGTCAATCAAGGTGTCATGATCGACTGTGTCGAAGGCTGCAGATAAATCGAGTAGTATCAGAACCACTGTACCCCCATTGTCACGGATGAGTCTGATGTCGTCCGCTGCTTTAATCAAAGCTGTCTCTGTCCCATGAAATTGGCGAAAGCCAAACTGGGTTTCATCAAGTAACTGATGTTGCTCCAAAAAAGCAGACAGCTGTTTGTTCATAGCTTTTTCAGCTATTTTGGCCAGAACTGGTAAATTAGCGATGGGCCGGTAGCTCTTAGGTTCTTCCCTATCCAGATGTGGTTTCTTTAAAAGAGGTTTTATGAGTGTTTTTTTTAAACTTTCAGGGTAAATACCTGTACTAAACATGGCATTACATATGGAAGATATAAGCGGAATAACCACATCCATAACTGGCGTTAGCACTGTGAGCGGGCATGGGTCAAGTACTGAGCCTGATCTAATGGTGGATATTATATCCATGGCCTGTGAATCGGAAATTTCTGCAAATTGAGTAAACGTGGGTCCAGTATGTATTTCGGATAATATGTTGGAGGGACTTTTGGCTGTAATGGCAAAGGCGGAGTAAATATCGTTGACTTTGCTGAAGAAGAAGCTAGCCAATGCCAGTCACAAGGATCTGGGTTTAATCCATCATTCTTTTGCTCACCACACCACCCCAGTTTGGACCCAGCCATATGCAAATCAATCTTGACCCTGTTCCTTGTGGGAATAGCCCAGCCCGAACTGCCAAGCCAGGTCCTCCCTGGACCGGAAACAAGCATCCTGGGACCGGTTACAGGGCATACTTGGCCTGGGGAGCAGTCCGGGTTCCCTCTGTCTGCAGATTGCTGTCTAGAGCCGCAGGCCTCCGCACCACGATACCAAGATCCTCCTCGGTCCACTCCCATCCGGTTCGGAATTCCTGCTTACATGGCTTTTCCGTCTAGGCATAGGGGCAGGGGTGGTTTACCATGCCTCCGTTGTGTCCCCCCCTCAAAAACGCTCTGCACCAGGCAGCATTCACGAAGCCAAATGTTGTGATGCCAGAGAGACTCGGATGCACATCTCACTCGGGCGCCATCTTGGCCACGGAACACTTAATTTAACTGCCACTCTCTGCCACCCAGACCGTTCGTAAAACCAGAAGATGAGTGAGGAGATAGTGACTAGTAGTTGCTTTGTGTGAGCGCACAAGTGAACTGTGAAAGTGGAGGTGATGTCTCTGCTAAACAGGGGGGCATATTTATGAGCCCCTTGCGCCACCCATGGCGTCACTTTTTGTGATGCTTCAGTAGTGCAAACTCCAAAATCATGTTTCTGAGTTCACACAAAGCCACTTTGCTTGGTTTTGAATGACCTCATAGATATGGAGTAAGCCAAGCCAGTGCAAATCGCTGCGCTGTCTTACTCTGCGCTTGGGAAGCGTTCCATGAGTGTTGCGGTCGGTATCCCCATGCCACACCCATTAATTTTTGATGATTCCCCAGATTCATAAAACCATGTAAGCCTAGGAACAGGTCAAATCCTTATAACCAACTGGGGAGGCACAATGAGGAGAAATTAATTAATTTCTCTTCGTTTTGTCCTCTTTCCATGTATGCTGCATTTTGCAGATCACATATAAGGAGTAAAACGCCTCCCAGGATTGTTTTTGTACGGAAAAGTGCCCCTTCCTGCACAAAAACAATCTTGCTAGCAACCCAGGCACCCTTGCTCTATGGTACCAGGGTGTCTACTTTAGCGCTGGGCTGCTGACACGATGGTAGCGCAGGGGGAAAGCCAGGAATGCACCATATTGGATAAATACGGTGCATTCTTGCTCTTTCACTTTGGCGTAGGGCAGCACAGAAGGGTGACTTGCTGCGTTGCCCTATGCCAAATCCCCATAAATGAGGCCAAGTGAATCTAAAGTTAGTGACCAGGGGAGGTGTAAGCCTTGGGAATAGCAAGGCTCAAACACTCAACACTGCACTTTACTGATGCTCCTCGCTGAGCATACGACCCATAAAATCAGATGAGGTGTGAGGAGGTAGTGACTTATTTTGTATAAGTGCAAATCTGCACTTTAAAAGAGGCAGAGCTAGCTGAACCAAGTATCAAAAGGCAGTCACTGGAGCGGTGAGGCGGTGGCAAAGAATTGGAACCGTTAGCGCTAACAAGCTGAACACTGCACTTTGCTAATGCTTCCTTCCACACAGATCACTCATAAAACCAGATAATGGGCATTTTTACAATAAACTGGCAGAGCACAGTGTACCTCCAAAATTGCGAATGCCGCCGTCCGTCAGTTTAAAAACACAGGGATGTGCCGTATTCACTAGAATGCAGCGCACCCCTGCATTTCCCCTAGCGCTGGTGGTAAATCTAGCTTCCTAGTGCCAACACAGACACCCTTGCACCATAGTACAAGGGTGTCTGCACTGTAGGGATTGATTGTTCATGTGAAAGAAGGTGTCCCTTCTTGTGCATAAACGATCCGTAATGGCGATTTGTAACTTCTATGTGTGCTGCTTTGTGCGGCACACGTAGAAGTTGCAACTCGTCATTATTTAATAGTTGTTTATGTGCATCAAGGGGAACCTTCCGGCACACTAATGGTGATCTGCTCTTTCTATGTGTGCTGCACACATAATGCAGCACACATAGAAACAGCAAAAATGAGGAGAAATTAATAACTTCTCACTTTACTAGGTAAAGACCAGGTTTTACCTGGTCTTATTTTTGGCGCTGCCCCATATTTACGCCACCCTTGTAAAAAGGGGGCAGCATCAAAAGCAATGAGTGCTGCGTTGTAACGCCCACTGCAATACCCATTGCCCGCCCCTTTCACGCTAAGAGCTGCGTGAAAAGGTGCCTTATTTGCAAGTTGGCGTTAAGCCATGTTAAGTGGCTTACCTCTGCCTTGTAAATAAGGCAAAGGGCGTATCATTACCAGAACGCCTTAAAAAGTAAGCATGGGCTGAAAATTCGTTCCGCTCGCGAAATTTGCGGATTTTTGGCAATCAGCAATTCGCAAGTTTGTGAATTTATTTTGCTTGTTCGCGCTTTAAAAATACAATCTTGCGCACACTGCGTTGACTTACCTTGATTCTGAATTTGCCGAGTTGTTTTCCTCACGCGAACAAGATGGCCGTGCCCAAAAACGACCGCATGGGTAAGTTTGCGGTAGCCGCGCTGAAAATAAAAAAATTCGCAAGTTCGCACAAATTCTGGAGACTGTTCTTTTGTGAGTGCACACCTGCACTGTAAAGGCAATGGAGTAGTGGAACCAGAGGGACTAACAAACTGAACAGTGCACTTTACCAATGCTCCCCACTACACAGGCTGCCAATAAAAGGTAGAGAAAGTGACAGGAGATAGCAATTATTATTTTATAGATGATGTATCCAGCTAAACGGTGGATCTAATACTGGTGACTGAGGAGCAAACGTGTTGTATCCAAGGACTCACAGGAGAAGAAGGTAAACTTAAGAATTAAGTTTAATTAAGAGTTTCAAGTACAGCATTAGATCCATCAGAGTGCACATCCAACAAGCTCCAGTCTTCAACTGAAGATCATCACAGTTCTTCTTAAGTGCGACTACAATTGGAGAAACCCACAACGAAGAGTTGATGTTTTCAATGACTCCCTCTTTACTCAGTTGTTGAAGGTGAGCCTTCAGTCTTTCCATAATGCTTAGAGGGACATGTCTTACCTTATGAATTACTGGAACAGCATCAGGTTTCAAAATAATTTTATGTTCATAGCCTTTAACTGATCCAAGATTGTCAGAAAAAACATTGTTGTATTTATTTATGATACTTTCTAGAGAAAGTTCTTCAGTAACCAGAGCATTAATATTGATAGAACGGTCTAAAGAAATGGGATTTCTGGTACCAGGTCTTAAGACTAAAGGGAATTTACCTTGATCTCTCCAACCCAAGACATTATAACCTTTTTTTGAAACGTAGATTTTTGCCTCAATAGAACGGTCTTCAAAGGTTAAACTGTCATTAAAGAAACCCAATAAATCAATGACTTTGCCATTAAATGCAACTGTACGTATATCGGGAGGTAGGAGTAAATTTTCGTCCCAATGTTTAAGAAACAAGAAATCCGCAATGATGGTAATAGGGGATCCTGAATCTACAGTGACCTTAACAAGAATCTGACCAATTTTAAGGTCACATATTGGATCATAAATAGATGGATCTTCATGATCATCTATCATGTCTACAGACAACAATATTCTTTTTACAATCTGTTCTTCACATGTATTAAGATTATCAGGATCCGAGACCTCAAGGTACATTGTCTTGGATTTAAACTTGCAGACTGTAGCAAAGTGACCAATCTTTTTACAATTCGTACATTGTTTTTTTAAGGCAGGACAAGAAGTTGAATTAGCAAGGTGTAATTTTGATCCACATCTATAACAAATGGGAAGTTTATCAGACTTTTTCCATTCAAGTTTTGGAGGTTGACTACGTTGAGAATTCTTTGAGGAAGTAGATTTTACTAAATCTACATGTGTAGGTTTATTATTGCCTAATTCTTTGGAAGCAAAAGCAGATCTTTCTATGCCTCTAGCTAATTCCAAAGTTTCTTGCAAGGAAGGGTTACGACAACATAAAATTCTTTCCTGAACTTTGATATTAAAGCAATTTACAACAATTTGATCCCTGAGATACTGATCAATAGGGCCTTCAAACTCACAAGTTGCAGCCAAAATTCTCAACTCAGCTAAAAATATGTCAATCTTTTCATATTCTCTTTGTTTGCGTGTGTAAAATCTATGTCTTTCAACAATTACGCTTGGTTCCTCCTTGAAATATTTTTCTAAACGGACAATAGCCTCAGTGTACTCATTCCAATCATCTGAGGGAGGTCTAGTAACAGGGGGTTGGTGATCAAAGATTCTTTGACCCTCAGCACCCAAGGCACTATATAACATTGCATTTTTCCTAGCAGCAGGAAATTCCACAGCATCAATGGCAATTATATAGCTATTAAAAGCTTTAAACCAATGTGACCATTTTATTTTTGGAGTACCTGGATCTGGAAGAAAGGAAGAAGGAAGAACAGCAGTTTGTTGGGCCATCTTGAATAAAGAATTAAAATAAATAAATCAATATATATATATATATATATAGTTACAATAAGTAATTTGTAGTAAATAATCAAAATTTATGGTAAATAATACAAGTTGTGAAAAATATGTAAGTAAGCAGTGTGTATCAGCGTAGAATGATATTTGTTGTGGAATAATAGTAATGCAAGCAAGCTGTGTGTATCAGCGTAAATGATACACGTAGGAGATTCAGTCTTAAATGGATAAAATGAGGTATAAGCTGTGTGTACACGTAGGAAATCCAGTCTTAAATGAATAAAATGAGGTATAAGCTGTGTGTACCAGCGTAAATGATACACGGTGTGAAGGTAACGTAGAATTAGCTGTGTGTATCAGCGTAGTATTAGCTGAGTGTGTCAGCGTGGTATAAGCTGTGTGTATCAGCGTGGACGATACACATAAAGGTAAACAGGCAAAATCAGCTGTGTGTATCAGCGAAGAAACACACCTTTGTAGGCAACTAGTCTTGAAATAAGAAATTCAAGAAGTATTAAATACCTTGTAAAAGTCGTTGTCGAAGATGAATATAATCAAGTACTGAGATCCGTGAAGGAATGTTGTATTTGCGGTGATGTTTTGTTAGCGGTATCTAGGCAACCACAAAATGGCCGCTGCGTTGTAGGACGTACGTGAGAACGTCAAGTCGTGATGACGTGTGTAGCTGAGAAGACTGTCGATGGATGTCGAAGACGGAAAACTGCAGCGCGCGTCGCTCTCGAGGAGATTAAACCGCTATGGCGATTATATTTGAACGAGGAAAGTTCTAAGTAGGTGGAACAACAAATATATTAATTATTAAACACATGAAATTGAGAAATACAATAAATTGAAACGGGAAATATATGTTGGGTGCCTCTCGACAAACCGGATGGGTTCAGAGAGAGGAAGTGAAAGAGTCTCTCGAAGGTTCAATTTAACAGCAGTAAACTGACAGTTGCATGTTAATTAAACACGGAGATGAAAGAGTCTGCCGCAGGTGCAATCAATAGCACAGTTAGGATGACAGCCGCTGAAACAGTGAATTAAGAGGATTAAGGTGAATAATGATAAGGAAACTGGCGCTGGTGCAATCAAGGCACAGTGAGAGGGTAAGAGCAGGCGCAGGTGCAATCAAATCACGAAGAGTAATTGAACAGTCATTGTTATTTTCTAGTGGCTATAATAAGATTTAAACTTAAAGCCAGAAGAAAGTGACAGCTGGAACAGTAGGCAAGATTAATGAGCAGCCGCTGGTGCAATCAGGACACAGATAAATTACAGGCGCTGGTGCTATCAAATCACATAATATAAGAAAAATCTTACTTTAAAATGAAGTCAAAGTTGTTGAGTCTTATAGGAATCCAATTTGAAGCAGGTTGATGGAAGACTTGAATAGATGTAGAAAAGTAAAGATTCAAAATCAAAGATGAGCATCTGAAGTCTGATGAGATCTGTAAAAATTTAAATTCAGGCGCAGGTTCGTAGGTAATGCTGACTTGACCACCTCGTCGCCAATTTATGTTGTATCCAAGGACTCACAGGAGAAGAAGGTAAACTTAAGAATTAAGTTTAATTAAGAGTTTCAAGTACAGCATTAGATCCATCAGAGTGCACATCCAACAAGCTCCAGTCTTCAACTGAAGATCAGGAGCAGAACATTCCACAATAACCTAGCAACTAGATGCTAGGATACAAAACATAGGAAAAGCATTAGCAATGAAGGAACATAGGATATAACAAAACGCCTTGCAACCAGCAGGGCCAACAAACTGGATACTGCACTTTATTGCAGCTTCTGGTCCATAGATCGCCCATAATGACGTGGAAACATTAGAAGCGCATAGTGCACAATGCTCGACAACTGCACAAAAAGTAATTTGGATGGAGTGGAGGCAATCAGTGTAGGGGTTAGCAGCTTTGATATTAAAGTCATTAATATGAATCTGTGGCTGACTGACTGACTCAATCTGTGGCTTTCTGAGTGATTATGTCTGGTTGGTACTGTTTATCCTGTTTGCAGTGTTTAAAGGATGCTAATAACCCATATTAGTAGCTGAAATCTTTAAATTTAGAGCGAAGAAGCAACCAAACAATGAAGCCCTGCCTAGTGAAGATCAACAACAGCTTTTAATACAAGACTGGAGGCTCTATCATGCAGTCTCTCTTCTGACAGTTTTTTCACTAGCAACTGTTTCAAAGCAAAACTACAAATACCACAATCCTGCTCACCTGGCAGGAAGTAGAAACATCAATTAAGGACAAGGTAATCCATAAATAGCAGCTGAATTGGATTAACATCCTCTTTTCTCTTGCTGAATGAGATTAGTGCTTTACCTCTGAAATCGGCCATGCTGAACCAATGGCTTGGGTTACAAGCATGCATTTATGCTGATATAGGAGCCAGAAGTTGGGGAACGTTCAGTTGTTTCTCTTACATGCAATGTTGTTCTTGCTTCATTCGTTGCCTGTTTGGGCAAACGCTCGGTGCCTGGTTACATTGTATCCATTTCACACAGATTAACTCATTTCTTTATTGAGACAGGATTATCTGTGTCTCACTGCATTGTATCTATTAGGCCATGATGGCCGCATTTATTCATTATGTGAGACGCCTGAGTGCTTGGCTCTCTGTACAGTGGGGCTTACTTACAAGTCTTTGCACCACCGATACATCTCTTCTTCCCACATTAAAAGAGACACACCGGCGGCGCAAGGGGTTTGCAGATTAGCCTCCAGTGTTTCTTTGGCCTGTAGCAACTAATAACAAGAGTTGTGGTTTAGCATGTAAAAGGGTCTAACTTGCGAAAAGGGCATGTGAAGTCTAGGCCTCAGCCTCACTTCAGCTCTTCCTCCAAACAGACTTGTTGAATAATCCAGAAGAATTGGTTCAGCAATAAGATGGTTTAATAAACAGCAGCACAGCAACATGTACACCAGTCTCTTGGATCAGGAACAGTGTAACTGACCAGAAGCCAAGAGCATAGTAGTGTTCTAAGAACACTCAAAGAATAACATGTAGGATTTAAAGGTACAGGGAATAAGCAATAGAAAAGGATGTAACACATCTCCTTTCAATACAAGAAAAAGGGAACAAAATGGAGTTAAGAAACATAATCATCAAATTTAACAGGAAACAATCTAGAACGATCAGAAGACTTAACTCTTGAGGCAATAGAACTACTGGCAGTATTTGAAGCAGATGGAATGGAAGCTTGTTGCATGGGTGGACATCTTGCAAAACGCTTAATGTTCCATAATCTGCCGTCCTGGGTGATTACACTATTATTAAAAACCTTTACAAGTTTCATTGGCTTACCAAATTTATCAGAACATTTTGAAACAAGACCTGGCTTTTTAATTCTTACAACATCTCCCACAGAAAAATTAGGAGATTTAACATTCCACTTTTTATCATACCACAACTTACTTTTAGCTTGCTTATCTTCAACTTTCTGTGCAGCTTGTTCAACTAAATCTTCAGAAAAGGATTTGTTGAGACATTTGTCCCTAAACCATCAAGGACAAATGGTAGAAGCGGGATCACGTCCCTTGAGCAAACGAAAAGGACTGACTTCAGTGGTTGAATGAGGGGTAATTCTGTAGAACCAAATTTTTTCCCTCAAAAGAGTTTTCCAACTTGAGCCAGACTTGCAAACCTCAGAAATAAATCACTTCAGCACTCTATTAAAACGCTCTACCAAGCCATTTTCATGTGGTTCATAAAAGGAAACAGTGTTGTGCTTGATAGAGTGCAATTTGAGAAAATTTTCCATTTCAGATGAAGTAAGCTGCACCCCATTGTCCGTCACTAAAACAGACGGACAACCCTCCCTTGAAAAGACTTCCTTAAAAAATTCCACAACAATATTGGTAGAAGCAGAAGAAACAAACTTAACCTCTGGCCACTTTGAATAGTAGTCCATAAGAACCAGAGCATAACGTGAATCGGAAGGTAGACACATAAACGGACCAGAAATGTCAAAAGCAATTTTTTTCCAAGGCAAAGTGGGCCAAGCAGTTGTTTTTAAAGGAGGTACACTTACTTTTAACATTTTATCATTTCCTACACAAACAGTACACTCTCTAACTTTGTGTTCAACAAGACGATCCAAAGATGGCCACCAGAAATAGTTCCTAATTAATCTTTTCATTGCCGACATTCCTGGATGAGATTTATGTGCAGCATCTAGTATTAAACCCTGTACGGCAAAGGGTGGAACACACTTACCAGATTTGAAAACTAAATTATTTTCCAATTCTAGCTCAGTAGCAACATTGAAAAAGGACCACAGGTCTTCTTTTAACAACTTCTTTTCAGGCCAACCTTCAAGGATATATTTCTTAATAGATTGTAGTGTCAGATCTTGTTTGTCAGACGTTTCCCATAACTCTTCAGAGATCTCATTAAAAGATGTAGATAATACATCTTGCAAACAAGTAACAACATCAGAATCATTTAAATTCTTGCAATCAACAACAGGAGATGGATGGCGAGACATAAAATCTGCAACCACATTTTTTTTCCCAGGGACATACTCCGGGGTGAACGAGTATTCCTGGAGTCGTGAAGTCAACCTGGAAATGCGAGCCGTGGCATTCCAACCTCGACCAGGGGACAGAATGTTAACTAATGGTTTGTGATCAGTCCTAAGAATGAATTTATTTCCCCAAATGAAATTTCTGAAGTGCTCAATCGCCCACAAACAAGCCAAAAGTTATTTTTCAATTACAGCATATCTGCGTTCTGTCTCATTAAGAGTGCGAGAAGCAAAACAGACGTTCCATTCTTCTTTACCTGACCGTTGAGACAAAACAGATCCAACACCATACATACTTGCATCTACTGTGATGACATACCATTTATTCAAACAAAAAGATCTAAGTGTGGGGGCATGCAAAATATCAGACTTGATAAGCTCAAATGCTTCTTGTTGTTCCCCTTCCCAAACAAAAGGATTACCATGCCTCAACAGCTTCCTTAGTGGTTCCATCTTAGAGGCAAAATTATTTACAAATTTACTATAATATTCGTACATACCTGCAAAGGATAATAACTGGTCTTTATTTGTTGGTGGAGGGGCATTACTAATACCATCCACATTCGATCTCTTGGGAACTACCCATTCACCAGATAATGTGTGACCCAAATACTCAACAGATGATTGAAATAACTTGCACTTGTTGGCTTTCAGCGATAACCCACTCTTCCTTAACTTCTCACACACACAGCGTAAATGACCAAGATGTTCTGCATCTGTGCTAGAAAAAAGTAGAATATCATCCTGGAAACACTTCACAATATGATCTACATCCCTAAAAATGTTGTACATTAACCTTTGAAATACCGAGGCAGCTGAAGCCAAACCAAACGGCATTCTGGTGTACTGGAAAAGACCTTGAGGAGTAATGAAAGCTGTTAAACACTTTGACTCATCAGTAAGGGTAATTTGGTGATAAGCCGACCTTAAATCTAGGGTGGAAAAAACTTTAGCACCTTCTAACATGGAAACAACCTCATTAATATTTGGGAGGGGATGACAGTCCACAATGATTGCCAAATTAAGTGCCCTCAGGTCCACACACATTCTCAAAGATTTGTCCGGTTTTCTGACCAAAACAATCGGGGAAACCCATTCAGCAGAGTCAATAGGTTCAATGATCTTCTCTGAAACTAAATCCTCCAACATTTTCTTTAGATCTTCCCTAACTTTAATGGGCACCCCTCTTAATTTTTGTCTAACAGGAACCATTCCAGATTTAAGTTTAATTTTGTGAGAAAAATTCTGCCTCTTACCTAACTTGTCATAAAAAACGTCTTTAAATTCAGACCTAATTAAATCAGTTCCTTGCTCAATAGAAATAGAAGAAATGTGATCATTTTCAAAACTTTCACCCAACATAACTGGATCCTTGGCACGAGGATTCAAAATTATTCCCAACTTCCATTGATCCCTCCAACCAATGACATTCACACCTTTAATCGCAACATACAATTTGATCTCAACACACCTGGACCTAAAAGTAATCCTTACTACAAAATGGCCTAACATCTCTACATTTGTACCATTGAAACTGACTGCACTAATCTCAGAAGGAAGAATCTCCTTAAAATTTAAAACATGTTTTAACCGTTCCTCAAAGTAATCCTTGGTAATAATAGTCCAAGGTGAACCTGAATCAGCCATCAAGTTAAGACTAACCCCCAAAATAAACATTTCACAAATGGGTTTTTTAATGTGCTGACCATTGTCATCAATCAAAGAAATCTCTTCAGCCAAATAAACTACAAAACCTTTATTGGATGCAGTGCAATCCTCTGTACCCGCACAAACACAACTACAAGATTTTGATGGAGCTGCTGTAACAACAGCTACTTCATCTTTAGAATTTTGAACAGCAACTCTTGAATCCCTACAAACGGAGGAAAAATGTCCTAACCTTCCACACTTCCTGCATTCTTTGTTAATGGCAGGACATCCAGCATATGAAGCTACATGCATCCTACTACCACATTTATAACAAATCACAGACTTCCCAAATCTTTTAAAGCCTCCATTGTTATGGAATCTGTTGGTGTTTGTAAATGTATGTTGATTATCATTCATCTGGCCTTCTTTTTTTTTTATCAAACAAACTTCGTCATGAGGATCTGGCTTATTCACAACATGTTTTGAACAATAAGCATCCACTTTTCTGACTGTTCTAAAGACTTTGCAATAGCAATTGCCTCTGATAACTTTGGGTCACCTAATTCCCATAACCTTTCTTGCGTTTTCTTATTTTTCACATGAACTATAATCTGATCTCTCAACATCTCATCACACATTGCACCAAAATTACAATGAATAGATAAAGATCTCAGAGCAGTCAAAAAATCATCAAAAGATTCTGTTTCTTGTTGTGCACGAGTGTAGAATTTGTACCTATTAAGAGCAATGTTAGAAACTGGTTTAAAGCGCTTCTCTATTCTAAGTAAAGCTTCTTTATATACATTGGTACCTTCTCCTTCACCTAACTCAGGTGGAATAGGAGGTAAAGCTCTAAAAGTCATTTGACCCTCTGAACCCAGGCAGTGTAACAAAATACTTTTCTTCCTCTCCGCACCCATCCGTTCGCCATCTATGGCTTTCATGTAGTTGAAGAACTCCTCTTTCCAACGAGTCCAAGGAATTGGTGGATCACCCTTATTTTGCAAAAACTTCTCAGGTGGGTCAAACTGCATTTTGTGATTTTAGGTTGTTTTTTTAAACAAACCAACAAAAAAAAAATTAAAATAATGACATATAATATGTATGAATACTATTTTGATTCCTTTGTGCTAATACTTGCAAGTTATTGTACAAAACAAATGCTCTTAAATATGTGCTAACACATGTAACCAATATTATATAAAACAAATGCTTAATCACTATTATTTTCTGTATTAACTTCCTTTGTGTATAAAGAAAATATTATTGAGTTTATCAAATAAGTTTCCTGAATTCCTACTGATTGTAATCCTTGTTCCTTCCTTTATAAGTCACCACAGACCTTTGCAAAGATAAAACGATGTCTGTCAGAGATACTGATTCAAAAACGGCAATGCGCGGTGATTAGTTTCTATGGGAACCCAAATCCCAATTTAAAATGGCCGCCACGCTTGACGTTGCGTGATTACGTCACGCAGACGCGTTCTTGCGCTGTCCCTTGATTCGCCGGCTTTGTTCTGTTGTTGTTGACGTAGACGCGTCCTTGCGCTGTCCCTCGATTCGCCGGCTTTGTTCTGTTGTTCACGGCGAGTCTCCTTCTCCCGATCCCGTGACAGCTCCAGTGACTCTGTTTACATCTGAAAAACGCCTCGCGTTGAAATCGGTCTCGTGAATCACAGCTGGTTGGCTCACGTGTCAGTCTCACGCAGCGCCTACGGTCCACCAGCCAGAGTCAGAGAATTCAAAGGTAAACAAAAGAATTACCTTAAAGTAATCAAAATTGAAGATCTTTATGTTGGTAGGAGTTATTAAATTCCGATTTTCTTCTTCTTTGATGAAAATATTTTGGCAAGCCTTTAAAGGTGTTTAAAATGTGCAGGTCTTCCAAAAAAAAAAAATTTCCAGATTTTCATCAAAATTCAAAATAACTCCACCTCTGTGCTGCATTCACCATCAGTTCCAGGTCACCCTCGTCGCCAATTTTGTTGAATAATTCTGAAGAATTGGTTCAGCAATAAGATGGTTTAATAGCAGCAGCACAGCAACATGTACACCAGTCTCTTGGATCAGGAACAGTGCAACTGACCAGAAGCCAAGAGCATAGTAGTGTTGTAAGAACACTCAAAGAATAACATGTAGGATTTAAAGGTACAGGGAATAAGCAATAGAAAAGGATGTAACAAGACTACTTTTTCCTTTTCCCACACCAGTTAAGCATCTTGAATAGTGGGTGTACAAATCCCTTTATGTTTGGATTAAGATTATTCTTCGCTATAGAATGGTCCATGTGGAAAGTATCTCCCAGTTTAATTGGCTGTGTGAAGATACAAGGCCAGCTTGGTAAAAAAAAAATCTGTAAAACGAAGAATTTAACTAGTTACTGAATTGAAATTTGGGTTTGTGACCTAATAAAGTCTACTTTCTGACAATCCCAATCTTTCAGTCTTGGTAACAGCAGGCGTTCAAATTGTCTTCCCTTCCTTTAGATGTGTTCTCAGTTCTGTAGTGTAGTGCTTCACCAAGCTAATGAAAATGTTTGTTGTGACCCTCAAAGCTCAGGGTCTCAGGATGGTTCTTCATTTGGACAAATTATGGGGCCAGGGGCGGCCTTGGGCATGTGCAAGCTGTGCACCTGCACAGGGCCACCAAACCCCAGGGGCCACCACGCCAATACATATCCTTAATATAATAATCCTCTGAGGATGGATACATATTTGTGTGGCCGCCCCTGGCAGGGATTTGGCGGCCTCTGGCTCTGTTCCACTTCCAAACACCCTGACCCCCCACCCCCTCTTCACTGGCCTCCGCGCTCCGCCCCGCCCGGACCCCCTCTTCCGGGGCCCCCTACCTACGCTTCCTGCCCAGGGCCGCCATGAGCCTAGAGCCGCCCCTGATGGGGCATATTACCTACAATCAGCGATATTTATCGCTAAGTAGGCTTAGCGGCAATTTTTTTATCGCCGTGCATCGCCGGATATTATCGCTGAGATATCGAGCTATTAGCAATGTTTATCTCAAAAGCGATAATATTTCTGTCGATAGCGGCGAAATCCGTAAATATCGCTGAGAATACAGCGATATTCATGCATTATCGCTAACAGGGTCTTAGCCATTATATCCACCTCCCATTAGATATAATGGCTAAGAACTGGTCTGAGCAGGCGTTAGTTTTTGGAGATAATCGCGACTAGCGCAAATATTTCCATCGCTACGCCTGCCTTGCTAATAGGCGATAGCGACGTTAGCGACTGCTTTCAGTCGCTAACAGGTTGGGTATGCCCACTTTGCATGTCATTAGCGATAAATGTCGCTGACATGCAAAGTGCGCCCCAAACCGCTCGCTATCGCCTACAAGCTGTCGCTAACTGCTGTTAGCGGCAGCTTGCTAATAGGGCAATAGAATTATCGCCGCTTAGCAGCCGAAAACGGCCGCTAAAGCGGCGATAATCACATATCGCCCGCCTTGGTGATATGCACCCAAGTTTTTAGAGCAAGAGAAGGAATTCTCGGTAAATCGAGTAATGAGCACCATTAATATAATGCAGATCTCAGCCTTTGTAGTGAGCCAAAAGAAATCAGATCTGATCCTATCCCAAAGGATAGAGGTTCTGGGATTTGTGGTAAACTCAGAAAAGTAACTCCTTTCACTTCCAGAGAACAACATTGAAACTGATAAATAAACTAAAAGATACTTTAGATTTACAATTGCTTTCTCTTAGCAACTAAAGGAGATTGTTGAGCCTGCTTTCATCTTCGATTCAAGCAATTTTCAAAGGACCCATGCATTATCTGCAACTTCAGCGCATAAAGATAAGGCACTTACAAAGAGGCCTAGATTACTCACAGGTAAGACTCTCATTTTCCTAGTGTCTGTGGCATCTCAACAAAAATCTTATTGTACTATTAACAGCAATAGATCAATTATTTCAGCAGGTCATCTGAAGCTGCATAACAAGCCATAGAGTTGGGCCTTCTCTTATGTAGGTTGCTATAGTGAATTAGGAATACAAAGCTGCCAAAACCACACTACACTTCTCTGTGAGATGTTAATGTGGTGTTTAAGTTGCTAGAGTAATGGAAGGATAATAATGATCGTTCCCTGAAAATGTTATCTGCTAAGCTTTTAAAGTTGTAGTGTTAAGTATCTTTCTGGACATTTTCTGATGTTACACCTTTAGATATATCCTCTATGCAATTTTTCCCAAATAGGGTTACTTTTATTGTTACTAGACATACTAAAATGCCTCTACAACTATAGAATATCATCCTTTTCATTACATTCTAAATTGTGAATGGTGAGATGTATTAAAAACTATGCAGAAGGCTTGATGATGTCCTGTCCTTAGTAATTAAAGACTACATGTAAACCTTACTCTCCAGTTTCTTCTGCTACCTTAGTCGATGGGCGTAAGAGATAATGTCCCCAGTGGGGTTGGACACAACATTATATGAGCCAATTCTATGAGGAATGCTGTGGCTTCACAAAACTTTTGGGCAAGTGCTAAAATGGAGGGCATTCTCAGGTCTGGTGACTGGACCTGAGTTATTACTTTTAGCATGTTCTTTTGTGAGCCAGTGTGGCATGCAGCATTGTCAGTGGAGGATAATATTCGTCCATTCATAATAAAGCCTTAGATCTGGTAACAAAATTGCAGTTTCTCCTAGCCATGTGTGAAGGATAGTACTCATTTTATGAAATGACCTGAGGCCAATATTGCCCCACCCCTTAAAATGTAACCCTCCCTAAATGTCAATCTCATGGTAGATTATTTTATTCCCTAACTCCAGTGTTGACTATCCCTGCAATATCCTAAAGGAATGATGGTGCCCTCTTCGGTAAGAAGAAATCTGCTGGTACCAAATGTTGATTCCATTTTAGCCAAAGGATAAAGAAAGGAAAAAGACCTGTAGGTCCTTTGGGGATTTCTGTTATTATTTCTGGTTTTTTTCATTTCTGCTATGGACTTTGATCTCGTTCAAGAAATTATTTGGATGCTTCTGCTATTTACACATTATTATGTCCTTTGTTGATGCTTCTACCTCCTGCTCAGGGGAGCAAGATGGTATCGATTCTGCACAATTTTCACCTCTTTGTCATTAGTAAAATCAGGACTATCCTTCACATATGGCGAGGGGAATCTTCATTTTTGACTTATTATGGAGATAGGCAAAAGTGTCTTACATTTGTAAGATCTCCAGGGAGTCCGTAATTACCCTCAAGGAAGTAACAAAGTCAGTACATTTTAAACTAGCCCATTTATCAGATATTCTTAGCATACACAAAGCTGATTTTGGTGGCTCATAGAGAAACACGTTTGTATTACTCGAAGATAATAATACCACGAATATCAGTATAGACCAAGGGTTGGAGTAAGTGCAGAAAGGAGTTGGTGAAGTACCAGCTTATGTACAAGGTTAGCTTAAAAACATTGGGGCATTGGGGCATGGTTAGAGACAAAAATGTACCGCTGAGCTGCGGCGATTTTTATCGCAGATAAACCTTGGTATTACCAAGGTTTATTGCAAATGCGGTAAAATCGGCCGCAATGCATGAATATCGCTGAAAAGTCCGCGATATTCATGCATTACCGAGCTAATGCTCTTAGCCATGTTATCCACCTCCCATTGGATAACATGGCTAAGAACTGCTCAGGGCAGGTGTTAGCTTTAGCGCGAATATCTCCAAAAGTTGGTAATAGGAGATAGCGATGTTAGCGACTGTTTCCAGTCACTAACATCTTGGCATGCCCACTTTGCATGTCATTAGTGATAAATATCACTGACATGCAAAATGGGGCCCAAGATGGTCGCTATCTCCTACTAGCTGTCGCTAAATGGTGTTAGCGACAGCTAGGTAATAGGGACATAATTTTATCTCCGCTTTCTTGGCTTTTAAAGTCAAAAAAGCGGAGATAAACCCCCTTGATAATATGCCCCATTGAGCAGTCTTCAGTACACAAAAATAAATGGGTAATTTTCAGATCTGCAAGACGAATACAAGATTAATCTACTGCTTTCACCTTGGGGCCTGGTTTTCCCCAATACCGTAGAAAATAGAACTCCAGGTTCCTCAATGTTTCAAAAAATAGTTCAGCTAATAGTCCTCCAGAACTAAAGGTAAGATATTCCGATATGCTCATATATTTATGCTTTGAAGGTTCATGTTTTTCAATTAATACCCTCAATGACAAATTCTTTAACATAAATAATTATCAATTTAAGCTGTAAATGGAAAAAGTTGGAAATGCAGATTTCTGTGACCTGAAACTGTGTCAGTTTGGCCAAAAGTTGTTTAAGACTTTCCTCAGCTATTGCAAATTGTTAGCTTAAGGGAGGAAAACAAATCATATTTTGTTAGATTGGACACTGCAAGATCTAACCAAGAGAAGATGTTGAATAAAATAGAAAATGTGCCAAGTTAAATATAATGCAAAAAGAACAATTAATGGACGGAATGCTGAGCAATGTCAAACTCTCAGCCCCAGTCAGAGATCAGGCCCTTAATCCATATTTTCTCTGCTCACCCTGCCATTCCAGTTTAGGCCTATCCTTATGCAAATCAGTTGTGACCATGTGCCACAAGGGAACAGTCCAGGCCAAACTACCAGGCCAGTTCCTCCCTGGAAAGGAAACAAGCATTCTAGGACCGATTTCAGGATATCCCTCCTCATCAGCAACTCGAGGTTACAAATGCAAAGAGCAGTCAGCGATCTGGGTCTAAATCCATTGTTTCTGTCCTCACCACAGTATTCCAATTTGGACCCAGCCGTATGCAAATCTGTCTTAACTCTTCTCCCCATGGGAGTAGTTCTGTCCGAACTGCCATGACAGGTCCTTCCTGGATCAAAAACAATCATCCTAGGACCGGTTTCGGGTAATCACCCCTCATCATCCAGAATAGCTTGAATCCAGTAGAAAGGTGAACATGTGACCCATGTCTGGAGAGCAGGGTCGAGACTGATTTGAATATAGATGGGTCCAAACTGGAATGACGTGGTGAGCAAAAAACGATAGATTTAGGCCCAATATCTATACTGGGGGTGAGTGTTTGACATTGTTCAGCATTCCGTCCTCTACTTGTTATTTTTTCATTTGTGCTCTAAGTGGGACGGGTATGCCCAGACATGGGTCCCGTGCTTGCCGTACCACCTGAGTCAAGCTATCCTTGCTGATAATGGGGTGACACCTTGAAACCAGTCCTAGGGTTCTTCTTTCTGGTTCATGGAGGAACTGGCTTGGCAGTTCAGGCAGGACTGCTCTCAAGGGGAGCAGAAATGAGACTGATTTGCATATGACTGGGTCCAAACTGGAATGGCATGGCAAGCAAAGAAACAATGGATTTAGGCCCAGATCTCTGACTGGAGGTGAGTGTTTGAGATTGTTCAATTGATCTTTTTGCATTTACCTATTTAAGTGGGATGGGTATGCCCAGACATGGGTCCCGTGCTCGCCGTGCCGACGGAGTCAAGCAATCCTGGCTAATGAGGGGGTGATACCCCGAAACCGGTTCTAGGATGCTTGTTCCAGGTCCAGAGAGGACCTGGCTTGGCTGTTCAGGCTGGACTGTTCCCATGGGAAGTCGGGTCAAGTCTGATTTGCATTTGACCAGGGCGAGACTGAAATGGCGTGGTGAGAAAAAAATTGATTTAGCCCCAGATCTCTGTACTGGGAGTGAGTGTTTGCCATTGTTCATCATTCCTTCCATCACTTGTTCTTTTTGCAGTTAAATATAATAGCAGCAATCAAGAAACATCTGTAAGGTACAACCTAGAATATTTTCTTGTAGAAAATTATAGCAGGAGTGACACTGTTCTAATAAGGCCACTCAATTTATGGGGAACTGCTTAATGAACATGGATGAAGAGATATCAGTGTGATTGATGATTTTCCAACTAGAGGTGCTTCTACATTAGATGAACAGATGGAAGAGCATTTAGTTGAGTCTGTCACTTCAAAGGCTGCAGTAAGTACAACTAAGAGGGGGGCTGGGGGGAGCTACATACTCACATGCAGGCATGTGCAGCACACCCATTCACAACACTCACTCCCAAATACACATACACTCATACATACATGCACCCACCAAATAGTCACTAAAAACACAACACTTACCTGCTGCAGCTCTCAGGGAGGGAAGACCCGGAGGGTAGGACCGGACTGAGAACACAAAGCATCCCTGGCAATTTTATTGAACCACCCCCCCACCCCCAGGGGGTGGTTGAGCAGAGGTGAAAGTGTCAAGCACTGCTGCTTAACTAAACTGGCACCGGGCACTACTGCCTTTGTTTCTGGCGGCCGTTGTTGCCGCACTGCTACGGCCAGTCGGGCCCTGTCCGATGTGGCAGGATGGTTGGGAGTATTGCCTCCCCTCACTGGAGGCAGCAGTCTCTACATGTGTACTATGGGGTCAGAGAGATTGCTGATGCCCCCCACTCTGTGACAAGGTGTCAGTGATAGACACTCTGCCCTGGGCACTTCAAGGATGCAAACTGAAGCATCCAGGTACAAGGATATTAGTGACACTCCCAATCATCATGAGGTGGGGAACCTTGAGGTCCTAAACCGATCTGAGGAGGTCACATCCACAGGAGCTATGAACTCCTCAGCCCAGCAAATTTCAACTCGGACACCCAGGAGCCTGTGTAATTAGCGCAAGTCTAGCTCCGGGTTACCTCACCAGAAAATATGAGTCTCTGTCAGTCTGACCTTTGATCAGCCTGACGGACACTTTTTAGGTGCCACCGGCACAGGTAAGAGCAGTGGGTGGTGGGATGGGCAGGGTGGGGGGAAGTTGACAGATGACAGGATAGGTAAAAACTAAATAAAAAAATATATAAAACCATTCATGTGTTTAGCGTAGTAGTGCATCCACCACAATGCAAAGTCTATTTGCAGGCAGCACAGACTTTCTGTAAATCCCACTTTACACTCCTGCTCCTGAAGACAAGTATGTTCAAGAGTTTCAGAGTAACGCGTCTCCACATGGGACAAGAACTCAATGATAACTGTTGACACTATGAGTACCCTGATTGGGGCTCAGGGCAGTATATTTGCTGTACAAACATTTCTAAACTAAGTTGTTAATACTGTTGAACAGATTAACATCTTAAAAGTTGTGATGGCTTCTTCAGTAAACAACTTCTTCTATTTATAGCAAGATGCAACAGTGACCACAATTTATTCTCAGATTTTAACTGTAGTACCTAACCATTCAGCTTCACACATTTTGCATTTTTTATATCCAACTTTATAGATTTTTGTAGATCCATTGAGAACAGTATCAATAATCTAGTACAGTATAATTGCTTTGAAGAAAGTAGGATTATTAAACTTGATAAAATGACATGTTGTGCAGTAAGAAATATGCTCAACCCTACAGTACTGACCGTCTAGCCAAAGTGCCCTCCATGTGCTCCTTATTCTTTGGTGCTTGGCTGGGCAGTAGTCCATACCCCACAACCAGTGTGTAATTAGGGGCCTTGTTAGAACTACTGATGTCTTGCGATATTGTTTTTGGCTAGAAGGAATCTCAGGCCTAGTAGCAACTAACAAGGTCATTAGTCTTCCCACCTCTCCATGAGGCCCTAAACTCACCCTAAATGTAAGTTCCACAAAGCATTGCAGGGCCGTGGAGAGTGTGTCATTAACTTGCTGCCAATAGGCTTGAATATTTGAGCAGGTCCAGACTATGTGAAAAAATGCCCTAATCTTTGGTGGCACTTCTGACCTGTTGGGGAGTGGTGTTTGTGCACTTTCCAGAGTTTCTATGGCCTATAATAAGTATTGTGCAGAAAGGTAAATTGGACCAAGCACAGCTCGGCTGAAAGTGATATTTTCTGGGATGCTTTCTTGACTTCGTTCAATTTTTCATACTCTAGCTGGCCCAACTCATCTTCCCTGCAAGCCCACAGGCACCCTTTTTGGTTAGGTGCAACAAGAGGTTGATACAAGTTATACTACGCAGGCCTAGTGGAACGTCACTACTTTTGTTTCCATGGGATTACATTTTAAGAAGGAGGTAAATACATCTGATATCTTTCCAGAGCAGGATGCAACTGTAGGTACCAACAAATTTGAGATTTGTGGAACCAGAACTCTTCTGCCAACTCATCAAATGACTTTATGTAACCACTGCCTCAGAAATCTCACAGCATTGACTTTCCGATAGGGTCCTGGCACCATAGGCCAATTATCTGTTACAGACGCACAAAAGGTGATTGGAGGATTGATTGATTGATTGACAACAATTTATAATGCGCAGAACAATAACCCGCAGGTATCAAGGCGCCTAACAATAATATCAAAAGTCTGGATCAATCATCATTACACATAGGCCTGCAAGAAGAGGCGGGTTTTTAAGGCACCGCGGAATGTCTGCAGGGAGGGTAGGGACCTAAGATCCAAAGGAAGATCATTCCACCATTTGGGAGCTAAAGTGGAAAAGGCCCTGCCACCCCATTTAGCTCTTCGCACACGAGGGGCTGACAGAAGCAATTTCCCGGAGGAACGCAGATTCCTTCCAGGGATGTAGAGGGAGATGATGGAACCCACTCCAGAGTCACTGTTTCTTGCAATGGCTCTGTATGTCATGCACAGGACCTTGAACCGTACTCGGTACTCTACAGGAAGCCAGTGCAGCGTTTTTCTGGCCAAGGTGGCCGAAGAGCGTCTAGGAACATCCAGGACAAATCTGGCAGCGGCATTCTGGACTACCTGCAAGCGCTGCAGGAGGGTCTTGTTTAGCCCCGCATACAGCGCATTGCAGTAGTCCAGGCGAGAGCCAATGAGCGCAACAGCTATTTGCTTTCTGGACTGCACAGAAAGATATTTCCTGATCCTTCGCAGGGTATGGATAAGGCCCCAACAGGTGGAAATGGTCCTACTCACCTGTCTACCCATATCCACGGCAGGATCTATCATCACCCCAAGATTTTTTGCAGATGTAGTGGGGGAGGGACACACTCCGAGCGAGTCAGGCCACCAACTAGAAGACCAGATGTTTTCGTTCCAACCAAACACCATCACCTCAGTCTTCTCCCCATTCAGTTTGAGAGAGTTCTGAATCATCCAGTGACCAACCGCCTCCATACAAGATCTAAATTTGGAGACGGTCTGCACGTCTGAATGGGAGAGAGAGACGAGTATTTGGGTGTCGTCAGCATAGGAAACTACCTCCATCCCGAAAGTTCTTATTAGTCTGGCCAGTGGGGTCACATAGATGTTGAATAGGGTCGGACTAAGAGCCGACCCTTGCGGGACCCCACATAGCACAGGCCGGGATGGAGATAGAAACTCACCCATCTTGACTCTTTGTTCCCTCCCAGTGAGGAAGGAGGTCAGGAGATCTAGAGCTGCGCCCTTCACCCCCACATCCCTCAGGCGAGATGAAAGAACTGAGGGAGAGAGGGTATCAAAGGCCGCAGTTAGGTCTAACAGGACCAGGAGGGTGGTCTGGCCTCTATCCACTGTCGTGCGGATGTTATCGAGCACGACAGTGAGGGCCGACTCGGTGCTATGTTCCCTCCTGAATCCATGCTGGGAAGAGTCAAGACAACCCGAGCTTTCCACAAAAGCGGCGAGATGCTTATTCAGGTGTGCCTCAAGCATCTTCGCAGGGGCGGGAAGCAGCGAGATTGGACGGAAGTTTTTCAGGACTTCCGGGTCAAGGGAGGCCTTCTTTAGCAGAGGTTTTACTACTGCTTTCTTCCATTCCAAGGGGAAGACACCATCTCTTATTGCTAGATTCATAATTTCTAGCAATGGTGGTAAGAAAGACTCCCTGCACTGCTTGATGATTTTCAGAGGGGTGCGTGCCAATAGCCTAAACCACAGACAATTGTTCTGGGTAGCATTACAAGTCAGCATTTTGCACCCACTGTAGATAGAAGCCTCTTATATACAAATCAGTACTGATCCCTGTTCCTCATGAGAACAGTCCATTCTGTACAGACAAAGCCGCCCTTCACATGGGAAAACAAGCAACGTCAGACTGATGTCAGACTTGTTAGGCCTCATCAGTAATGTATTACCTGGATCCTGTGGCACAGCAAGCACACGACCCACATCTGAGCATACCCCTGGCTACTGAGGGTGATACATCAAAAACACTAAAGCTGAAAAGAGGAGTTCTTGCAAATAGTCTAAGCTTCTGGTAGTCGTTATAGGTAGCAATCTGATCCATTATTTTATTAGTTACTCTTTGCTGCTGCTAGGTGAATTCCTCAGAGCATATACAATGTATGTTGCATAATGGTTGGTACTCTGCCAGTTCTGGTGGCGCACCTCATAGCATATATCATCCTTGTTAGTGTAAGATCCATTCCTATGGGTTGTTCCCTGCTGCTCCTTGAGAGAGACCATAGGGAATTTACCATCAGTGGTTGTGCATGGCTCACTGTATGGTTTGTTCCCTGACACTCCATGGGTGGCAGTATAAAGACCATACCTCTGGGTGGCTCCTTGGCCGCTTCAGGATGGACTCAATTGAGTATATACCATATTAATTGGAAAAGTGCACCACCCACGGCAGAGCACTTCTGCTCTGAGCAGTTATCCTCTGTTCCATAGTCAAGTGGTGCACCCTACAGATCAATTGAAACATGGTAGCAATAAGCATATGCAATGGCCGGTGTTCCCATAATTCTCTCATATACCTGTGTGTATGTTAAGCTATGTATTTTTTATATACGTACAACACAAAAACACTTGCATGCTGCCATCACACACTTTCTGTTCATCTGTTAGTGTATCACTACACCAACATGTAAAACACAGATCTGCACCACAAACCATGTTGCTCTTCGAAATTGTGGAATCACTGTATCTTGGCCGTAGGAGCGACTGGCAATACGTGGTCAATGTCCCCTAGCACATTATGGAACCATACTATTGTGCTATACTCTGCAGGAAATGATACGCCGGTCCACCACATTTAGCAAGGCAGGCATGACATGTGTCAAGATCTTAAAGAAGGTGGGTAATGAAAATCCAGGCACACTATAAGTTGGGTGGAGCCAGTCGCAAAACAACTGTGCAGAGCAAATAGTTTGGAGGCGGCTGGCAGTTTGTATGTCAATATATAGAAATATCGCATTCCACATCCCAGCTGGGTCAACAGTTTTCTGGGTGATGTTCAGCGCTTTCAGTGCTGGGTCTCAGCGGAGACCCAGATACCACTTCTCATCAAGTTGTCAGCCCTCTCAGCAAGTGCTGATGTCAATGCCATGGGTATTCTGCACATGGTAAACACTAGCACTCTCTCAGTGAATCTGCACTCTAGCCGCTTTCAGGTTGGTGAATAAGCCTAACAAACACTGCTCTTGGTAAAAGATGTGTTCTACTATCAAGCTGAACAACCTGTCCTACACTTGCTGACAAGAGATGCAGATTTCTAGTAGACTCAAAGTATGTGAAAAAAAGCCTGCCTTCCCAGCTCTATCTGGGCAACCTTTCACGGGAGACCTATATATATCCTGGTTAGCCTGGTTGAGATCATGTATGTGGTGGAGATGATTAGTTTGTACATGCTTAAACAGTCCACTATGGAATGCTTTGCAGGATGAGGCATAACTTCTTTTTAGATGCAAATCTTGATGGTATTTGCTGATTGCTGGAAATGTTGTGTACTGTTTGTACATTTAAAGTATGTTTGCTGCTTTGGAGTTCTGAAAATATGTGTTTGTTGGACTTGGTCATTTTTTCATGGGTCATCACCAAACCTTTTGCCTTTATTCTCGGTATTTTTCCGAATTCTTTTTTTGTTGGCCTTAAGACTCTGCACACTTTAACACTGCTAATTGGTGCTAAAGTGCTTTTGCTTTCTTCTTAAAACATGTTAGATTGGCTTATACCCAATTGGCATATTTAATTTAATTGTAAACCCACAGTAAAGTGGCACTACCTGTGCCCAGCATCTGTAAATTAAATGCTACTAGTGGGCCTGCAGCACAGATTGTGCAACCCATTTAAGTAGCACTTAAAACATGTCTCAGGCCTGCCATTGCAGCATATGTGTGGGGTTTTCAGCTGCCATTTCGACTTGCCAAAGTAACCCTTTTACCAGGTACGAAACATTCCTTTGTAATACATAAAAGTCACCTCTAGGGTTAGCCCTGGGCAGGCCAGAGGGCAGGGTGCAACGTATTTAAAAAGCAGGACATGTACATTTAAGTTTTACATGCCCTGGTAGTGAAAAACTTGTAAAGTCGTTTTTCACTACAGCAAAGTCTACCTTTTCCAGGGGATAACATAAGAATTACCTTCTTACATTTTATAAGTGTATTTTTCCAAATGGTAACAGGTAACTCCCTTCATGTTTGGTGTCTCTGGAATCACAATTTGAAATCCTCACTTATGGTGAAGTTGTACTTTAAATTACATTACTAAAAATTCAGCTTTTAGAATGTTGGCATTTTCTTGCCTTAGCTATTTAGTGCCTGCAGCCTGTCTCTGGGTCATATGACCAGGTGCAGTTGGACTTTGTGTATTCCTACTAGACAGCTGGACACAATGGGGATATTAGGTGTGCCTGGATGGGCCATCACTGGCAGGATGGGAGAGAGGAGCTCGACCTATACCCACTTACACTTGAATTGGCTGTGGTTTGTCTCCATACAAAGGGCTGCATACCCCCTGTAGTTAGTCTGGAGCAGGGGCCAGGTAGGCAGGGCACCTGTGCATTCATAGGTATGCCACTAGAAGCTTCTCCCGCTTCAAAGGCACAACTGAGTGTATATATACTGGACCTGAGACACCACTACTTCTGAACCTGTGGATACTCTGCCAAGAATGACTGCTGTGCTGCTGAATGAACCTCAACTTAGCTGGGCTGCTGCTCTGAAGGAACTTCTGTCAATGATGTGCTGACCTGCTACCCTCTGGCCTGGATGAGAAGGACTGGACTTGCATATCTTGATCTCAGAACCCAGAATTACTCCAAGGGCTAGTTGTCTGGCCTCTTTATCTGAAGGCTCAAGGGCACAACAGGCTTCCAACAACCTTGCGCCTGGACCCTGCCATCTGTGAGTCTTTCCTGCCAAGTGATGCCACCCCAGTCCTGGGCCCTTGGAAGTGGGCCTACGGTGCTCTGCCAGTCTCTGTAGATCCAGTGAAACCGTTCCATCTCTTCTGCTGTGCAGCAGAACCAAGACATCTCCGCTGCTGCACAGATTAGGCCCGTCGTAATGACCCCATCACAGCCCTTTGGAACTGACTGCACGATGCATCCTTGACCCAGGCCCTCACATTGCTCATCAACGGCAGTCTTGACAACCACGCCAGACTTTGCATCGTAGCCTTGCAGCTCTTCGGAACCGATGCATCGCTCTGTCTGCGTGCCGCATCCTCGATGCCGAAATACACATCACAAGCCACTTCAAAGGGATGCAGGCCCTCACATTGCAGCCTCCCAGCATCTCAGAACAGACGTATCACTTCAGCTCCTTGATGCATCTTCTACATTGATTTTCACAAAGCGCCCTGAGCCATGAATTTAGGTACTTTGTTGAGTGGGCCTAACTGGGTCCCAGTAGCTATCCAGAACACTATTGCAGTCTGCAGCGACCAGATGTCCACAGCTGGCGCTATGTGCTTTTTGGTGCTATCTTTACTCAACTCTTTAAAACTTAATATCTCCAGGACTGCTGATTAGATTGTTGTCATTTTGGTCTTGTTTAAATATTTAAAATAAGTTGTATTTTTCTAACTTTCTGTGGTATTCTTTTTGTGTAGTGCTTTCAACTTTTTTACTGTTTGAAGTGTTCCACAAATACTTTATACATTGCCTTTAAGTTAAGCGTGACTGCTCTGTGCCAAGCTACCAGAGGGTTGATCACAGGTGAATTTAGGGTTGGCTTGTACCTCACCCTAACAATGATTGTGGTTGTTGCTTGACCAGGGCTCCCACCTCAGTTAACCAACAACCCCATTTCTCAAAGTGTTATTGTATGTATTGATTTATTGATTTATTTTTATAGACCAGTATTTTTATTTATCATTGTTATTGGATATGTTTTATTCATACATTTTAATTTACACTGATTAATACAAATGCCATCTGGAAATAAATATGTTGTATAGATTACAGTAGATTTATGTTGAATGTAAATTTAATTGGATTGTTAGAAAGTTTATAGTAGTGTCCTTGCAATCATTTCTAGATTTCGGAGGGCTTTGTTATTTATAAATAGTTTTACTTTGCATTGTAGCAATTTTTCATTTCTTTAGTCTTTTTGTATATTTTAGGTTTAATTTGTGTTAAAGATTGTTTTACTTCTTGTTAGCTGTGTCTTTTTCTTAGGATTTCTAGGAATAAGCATAGGGTAGGACGTCTTTGACCTTTTATGGCTTCCTTTCAGTGAGTTGTTTGTTTTGGTTTGTTGGGCCATGGTACTGTCATAGATATTCGATAATGGTCTCTGAAATTTGGGTTGGCGCCTATACCCAGACTGGTGCAGTCTGCCAACTGAAGGGGCATAGTTATAAGGGGATTGAATCACTGGTACTTCACTTTTTCAGACGTTCCGGTAGCGCAATGCCATGAATCCTATTTACAAAGTGGCGTTAAGTCACTTTGCATGGCTTAATGTATTGTATTGTATTGTATGAACATTTCTAAAGCGCACTGTAACCCTACCGGCATCCTGGCTCTGTGACACCTAAGTTACTGACTAGGGCTGCTGTAATTCAAACTGAGGAGATTATACTCTGGGAAAGAGCCAGGTCTTCATTTTTTTACGAAACAGCATCAGGTCCTGTATCTGTCTCCATTCAAGGGGGAGGCTGTTCCAGAGGTGGGCAGCTGCCACTCCAAATGCTCTCCCCCCCCATGGTTACTCTCTAAGTTTTGGGTATGATCACAAGATTGGCTGATGAGGAGCGGAGGCTACGTATTGGGGTATACCATCCAAACCTCTTCTGTATAGTTTTGGGTCCAAGTCCATGTAGAGCCTTGAACACGATGAAAAGGTTCTTAAACTGTACCCTTTGAGCCACCGGGAGCTAATGCAGCTCTGCCAAAGCCTGAGATGAAGATGACCGGCGTGGTGTCATAAGTGCAAATTTTGCTACTGCCGCCTGAATTCTCTAGAGTCTCACCAGCAGATATTTTGGGGACTCCAGTAGTAAGGCATTGCAGTAGTCCAGCAACTCACAATGGCACTCCTGACCACTAAGGCTCTGGCCTGAGTTGGTAGTCCTGGCAGCACCTTCCGCAATTCTCTGATAAGTGTATAGCAGTTTCCTACCAGCTTGTTGACATGAGGTTCTAGGTTCAGCTTATCGTTAAAGCTGACCCCCAGGTTTCGCACAGTCCCCATGGGTACCAGAGGCACCTCTGTGGGAATAGGCCAGAAGTTGGTAGGAAGAGCTGGTGGCACTCTACCCACTCCACAGTGCAGAATCTCAGTTTTATCATTATTAAATTGCAGGGAGTTGTCTCTCAACCAGTTTACCATTTCCCACATACAGGAATGGAAATTTTCCAGAGCACCATCATGGTCCCCTTCCAAAGACAAAATCAGCTGGGTGTCATCAGCGTAATTCACGAACCTAATGTTAAATGACGATGATGCCTATCAGCGGCCGCATATAGGCACTGAATAGAATAGGGCTGATTGAGGACCCCTGAGGTACTCCATGATTGATGTCAACAAACTCCAATTGGAAAGGGGGGAGGGCCACTGCCTGCTGTCTGTTGGCCAGATGTGACTGTACCCATCTCAAGGCCCCCCTACCACCCCTATCTCTTCCAACCTAGCAAGGAGGATTACATGATTCACCGTATCGAAAGCGGTGGACAGGTCTAGCAAGATCAAAATAGCTGATTGTCCCCTGTCCGCACACATTCGGAGATCATCCAGGGTGGTTATCAGAGCAGTTTCCATCCCATGACCTGGGCGGAACCCAAATTGCTCATCCTCCAACTTGTTGTTAGCCTCCAGGAATTGGGAAAACAACCTGCTAACCAGGCGCTCCACTATCTTCACTGGGTATGGGAGCAGAGAGATGGGCCTGTAGTTTTGTAGGCATTTAGGGTCTGCTGTTGGTTTTTTCAGAAGGGGGGTTACTATTGCCTGCTTCCAACAGGATGGAACTAACCCGCTGCCGAAAGATTGGTTGCACAGCTGGCGAAGAACTGGAAAGAATTCCGAGCCAAGTTCCCTCTAAATTTTATGAGGGATGGGGTCCAGGGCTGAGCCAGAAGAGACTCCTGAAGCTACCCTTATAAATTCCTCATCTGAGGGCAATACAAAGTGGTCCAGGGTAGCTTCCTGCTTTAATGGCATCACCCCCTGTCCCTAACCCCACTGACCTTTGATATTTGTCTGTCCTCCTGCTTTATAGTGCTTGATGAGTCCTCTGTCTTCAGCCCTTCCACAATCTTGCTTATCTTCTCCAGGAAGAAGAAAGCCAGACTGTCATATAACTCCTGTGTATGCAAGATCTTGTTTTTTACACATTCAGGGCTGACCATGTTTTTTACTATTCTGAAGATGCTTTTAGTACTGTTAGTTGACTTCGAAATTATGTCGGAGAAATATTCTGCTTTGGTAACAATAGCTTTTTTATAAATGGCTATTTTCTCCTTCCAGATAGCTTTTTTATCCTCTGCATATAGCTTCCTCCATTGTCTCTCTGCGTCTTTACATGCCAGTTTATGGTTCCTTAAATTTTTATTGTACCATGGGGCAGATGGTCATAACCTAATATTCTTGAGAGGAGCAATCTGATCTAGCTTTTTGTTTATACATCCGCAAAGGGCTGTATAGTTCTCATCCACCTGCTTACTCACATCAAAAGAGCTCTCTGCATGAAAGGCCGGGGACTTGTTTGCTCTCCTCACTAGTCCCTTCTAGTCCCTCCCCAGAAAACTTATTTCTCTCTTGAGACCAGGCTTGTTCAGCCTGGTGTGTACCACTCCGAATTGAACCATGTGGTGGTCCGACCAACCAACCGGCAAAATTTTGTCCATTATGATCGAGTCTTCCCCAGCAAAGACCAGATCCAGTACATGCCCTCCTTTGTGGGTTGGTTCAGTAATCCATTGCAACAGGTTCAAATTAGCACAGAATTGAAGGATATTGCTATAACCTGCATGCATTTTCCCATTATTCCAAAGACTGAAATATCCTAATATCAATAGTCGCTTATGGATAAGTGCCATATTATTAAATACATCAATCAATCTTTGTTGAAATTGTTCGCTGGCTACCCCCGGATGTCTATAGCAGACCATGCCTGTCAACACCTGTCCTGCAGGTTCTTTTATGGAGAATCCCAGTATTTCTATGCCCACCACCTCATCGATATATCCATGGGTGCAATATCCCAGAGTTCCTTATAAATGACCCCAACCCCTCCACCTCTGCCACTGGTCCTCGGTTTATGAAACGCTTTATACCCTACTGGGCAAATCAGACCCAACTGCAGGTCTGATCCTGCTTCCGTCCAAGTCTCTGTCATAAACAATGCATCTATTTTATGTGTCTCTAATAGAATTTGTATCTCAATGGAATGCTTTGGTAGGGATCTCACATTCAGAAGGCCACAATTCAGCACATCCTGCTTGAAAAAAAGTCTGAAACCGGCCCAGCTGTTTCCTCCAGTGTAAATTTACCAGCTACGTTCTCCTGCTCACCTAGAGCCCGTAGTTGTTTCCCAGAGTATCTGAAGTCAGGTTTTTTGGCATTAAAAGTACTTAAACCGGCAGCATGGCTGGCGCTGTGCGTGGCCGGTGCGCAGACGGGCGCAGCCGGGCTTGCCTCCCGTCCGTGGTTGAGCCTCACTTACGGTTTTGTGGCGCCTCCCTTCAGACAACAAAAGCAATCCGTGCTGGACCGGGGAGGACGCTGACACTGGGTGCAAGAGGTGAGTAACTATGAGTGAATTGAGACAATTTTTTTAAATAAATTTAGTGCAATACAACGAGTTTTAAAAGTTAAAAGTACACAACAATACAAGAGCGTGAGAGCCCTTTCCCAGGCGCTCTCCTGGTACAGTTAACAACAGAGCTTTGTGCAATTTAAAACTTATTTTAAGAGATGGTTAAAGGAGCCCTTTCCCAGGCGCTCCCCAGTTGTGTGCACAGTTATAATGACCTTGTCAGCCTTAAGCGCGTCCACTGCGCGTCTGTCCCGGCATGTAATTTTATACTGAGGTAAGCTAGACTGCTAACCTCCCGTCCGTGGTTGAGCCTCACTTCCCGTTTTGTGGTGCCTCCCTCCAGGGAACTGGAACAATCTGGACCGGGGAGGATGCTGACACCGGGTGCAAGAGGTGAGTGACTATGAGTGAATTGAGACTGTTTTTTTTTTTTTTTATTTAATGCAATGCGACGAGTTTTAAAAGTAAACGTACACAACAATACAAGAATGTGAGAGCCCTTTCCCAAGCGCTCTCCTGGTACAGTTAACAACAGAGCTTTGCGCAATTTAAAACAGTTTTTAAGAGATGGTTAACCCCTTGCATGCTGATGACGGCCCCCGTCCGTCATGCACTACGGCGCTCGTGTGCTGATGACGGCTGGGGGCTGTCATAAACCCGCCCACTCGCGATTTTGCCGCACAGGCGCAGAATCGCAGCCGCATGCAAGGGGTTAAAGGAGCCCTTTCCCAGGCGCTCCCAAGTTGTGTGCACATTTAACAACAGATGTTTGTGCAATTTAAAACAATTTTGTAAATATGGTACACTTTCACGCAGTTTTCTGCATGAATGGGGCATGCAATGGATGTTGGTTGGGGCGTACCACCGCAACACCCATTGCTTTTTGATGCTGCCCCCAGATTTACATGGAGCTGTAAACCTGAGGCAGCACCAAAAACTAATGCCACAGAATAGCAGCAAGAAGGAGAAAAACTTTTATTCTCCTCGTTGTTTTCTCCTTCTATGTGTAGAGGAGCAAACCACCATTAATGATTGTTTATGTACAGGAAGGCGTCCCTTCCTGCACAAAAACAATCATTAAATAATGGCATTCTGCAGCACACATAGAAGTAGCTAATCACCATTATTGATTCTCCATGTGCAGGAAGGGACACCTGCCTGCACATAAACAATCATCCCTGCAAGGCAGGCACCCTTGAAGTATGGGACAAGGGTGTCCGTGTTGGCGCTAGGCAGCTTTTTATTCTTTTAAATATGGTGCATCCCTGCTTTTCTGATATGGCGCGGCGCTGCAAAATTGCTTGCAGCACCAAGCTGCTCGATTTCATAGTAAATATACCGCCTGGTGTCTTCAAAATAGTCCATCAGGGGACTTCTTTTTTCTCATGCGTGTTGTAGTAAGGTAGTTGTAATGGCTCGATACTTCTGTGGCTGGTAGATATCCAAGGGCTATTACCGCTCTTAATTTGGCAAGCAAATAGTCTGTTGCATATTCTACACTTATTACAGATCTGTGGAGGTGTCTCCAAATGCTTTGATTGAAATGGCAATAGCAGCCATGTATTGCTGTGTGGAGGTAGGTTTTTAAAATTGTTGTATCATTGCTTGTTTGAAGTCTATTATAATTTTTTGTGTGAAGTAATTGTTAACCATTTTTTATATTAGATTTAGTAGGGGGAAGCACTTTGCTTGTTGGGAAGCAGAGCGTAAATTAGGGGTATTTTACTGCTATGATATTCACCATGTATAGTGTATATCTGTGTGACTAGTGGAGGGCACATTTTAACAGTGCCTTTCATCATCCACGTCAGGATTTGGCTTAGTCTGTGGCAGAATTTTGTACGTCATAGATTATTATTCTCCTGCCATTATTTTTATTTTTGTACAGGAGGATGTGTTCTACATGTATGTGTAGGGGTTACATTTTAAGGAATGTCTATATTCTGATATCTTCTAGAAATAGTAGGGGATTGTTTAGCTTGTGCTATTAATCTTTTTATATTAGGGTTTCCTGGCATTTGACCTGTGGTGTGTTCAGGAACTTTAGGGAGTATATTTTTTAAGATTCTTGCTATGTGTTCCTGAGAACTAGTGCTTGCTACAAAAAGAACTAAGTGAATGTGAGATTAAAAATAGAATAGAGGACAAATAGCGAGAAAACTTTAATAGCTATTGGTCTCTTTTTGATTAAAACCAAGAACAGCGCAAAAAAGCAGTTTCATCAAATAGCTGCATAAGGGCCGACATGTTTCTGGCAAGTAGGGAACAAACTCCCAAGGCTTTCCTCAGGGCCTCTGTTCTAAACCATATTTTGCCACTGCAAGTGCATGCTACATAGAAATAAACCATATACTCAATTGTGAATCAATCAAACTGAAAAGGATATGTATTACAATTCCTCCGTGTCAAATGGTATAATATTCACCTACAATAAACAAAAATTGGTGTAAGTGTGTTGGATAAACCAGTATCAAAAAAATATATAGAATAGCATTAATATTGCCTTACTCACCCATAATGACAGGGGATAGGACCTCACCTCACCTGGACCTGCTTTTTTGCGCTGTTCTTGGTTTTAATCAGAAAGAGACCAATAGCTATTAAAGTTTTTTCGTTATTTGTCCTCTATTCTATTTTTAATCTCACATTCACGTAGTTCTTTTTGCACTGCACTTGTTCCCATTGAATGATCATACGCATGTTCTACTAGTGATTGCGGGTCGAAACCCTGTCTTTCATGAGGACATGGATACTGTCTCAATGATCTAGAGACGAACCAGTCCTACTTTTGGATGACCATATGATAATATTGATCATTAACAAGACTTTGATGGGAATCCATCTCTGGACATTGGGTCTCACCTACTGTTACTGGTGGTTATGTGTGTTGGGTTACGAGCACTTCTCTTAAGACTGAAAGTAATTTATCTTGCACCAAATATTTGGGCATAAGTCTTAGTGTTTTTGAGTAGATATTTCACTCAATAGTAGACCCCTAGGTGTATGTTGGTTTTTCTTGTTTTAATGCATGTCATGAGTGAAAGAGTGAACCCTCCCATAATATATAATCAGAGTTTACTTTTGAATTTTACAATTTGTGCATATCCAGCTCTTTACAGGTCAGACGGTCCTAGTAGTCGGCCAAGTGTTACCTCCACCGTCTGTGAATAAAGCTTCTGTGCAATACTACACACTGCAATGCAACATGAGGGCTAGGGCTTGAATCATGCCCTACTGACTTCATCAATACAGACCCCAAGACCCCCTGGGAGGGTGCAGCATCACCTATCCATGTCCTAGGAAGGAGGGAGAGGTACAGCACCATGCTAATCCCCTAGTGCTCCTAAGTTCTCATAACAGGAAGACTAGCCTGCAGCATGGCTCGGATGCAAGGCCACAATCCAGTCATCCAGCTGCATTAAAGCAGGTGTTCTGTCTGATGAAGCTACCCCTCTGTCCATGCACTAGCGCCACTTTGGAGCAAGTGAGTGCATTTTACACATTCCATAAATTCTTACCTGTATTTTTGGTTTCCTGGTTTACCAGCAATACAGCCAGGCAGTGGATGTTACAATTTTCCCAAACTGTTGAGGACTGGAATTAGAATAGCAAGGGGCATATTATCAAGCCTGGGCGATAAAATATTGCCGCTTTATCGGCAGGAAACTACCGATAAAGTGGCGATAATGGGCTTGATAATATGCTCTATGGAAATCCAATCGAAGCTCATGTTAAATGTGAAGGACATCTAACATGAGTTCCGATTGGAATTCCATAGAGCATATTATGAAGCCCATTATCGCCACTTTATCTGCAGTTTCCTGCCGATAAAGCGGTAATAATTTTATCGCCCAGGCTTGATAATATGCCCCTCTATTATTTCGTCCATGAATAGTTATGCATATTTCCAAGCCTCCCCATTACTTTTCTGTGGAAGCATAGAAATGCCTACACTTCAAGTTCAAGTTCAAGTTTGGCATTTATATAGCGCACTACTCACCCATAGGGTCTCAAGGCGCTTGAGGGAGGGGGGAAGTTACTAATCAAATAACCAGGTTTTGAGTTGTTTTCTGAAGGAGAGGTGGTTCTGAGTGAGTCGGAGGTGGGTGGGGAGGGAGTTCCAGGTTTTGGCCGCTAAGTAGGAGAAGGATCTTCCCCCCATGGTGGACCTGTGGATGCGTGGGATCGCGGCGAGGGCTTGATCGGATGATCGAAGATTGCGGGTGGGGGTGTAAAAGTTAAGGCGGGTGTTGAGGCATTCGGGTCCTATATCGTATAGGGCTTTGTGTGCGTGGGTAAGGAGTCAGAATGTGATTCTCTTGCTGACGGGCAGCCAGTGGAGGTCTTTCAAGTGACTGGAAATGTGAGCTCTGCGGGGGACATCTAAAACGAGTCTGGCTGAGGCGTTTTGGATACGTTGGAGTTTTTTCTGTAGTTTGGCGGTGGTTCCGGCATAGAGGGTGTTTCCGTAATCCAGTCGGCTAGTGACCAGAGCGTGGGTGACTGTCTTTCTAATTTCGGTGGGGATCCAGCAGAAGATCTTTTTGAGCATACGTAGTATGTTGAAGCAAGAGGAGGAGACGGCATTGACTTGTCTGGTCATCGATAGGGAAGAGTCTAGGATGAAGCCCAGATTGCGTGCGTGGTCCGTAGGAGTGGGGGCGTTTCCTAGCGCCGGTGGCCACCATGAGTTATCCCAGGCAGAGGGGGATGATCCTAAAATGAGGACTTCCATTTTGTCCGAATTCAGTTTTAGGCGGCTGTTCCTCATCCATTCTGCCACTTCTTTCATCCCTTCGTGTAGGTTGGTTTTGGCGGTGTTTGGGTCTTTGGTGAGGGAAAGGATTAGCTGGGTGTCGTCTGCGTAGGAGATGATATTGAGGTTGTGTTGGCGTGCGATGGTCGCGAGGGGGCTCATGTATACGTTGAAGAGGGTAAGCTCTCCTTCTGCACAGGCAGAAGGAGAGCTTCAATAATTAGGACACTGTCCTGGCCGCTCTGTTGGATGCTGTAAGAAGGAGCTGTACATCTTTGGGCAGATTTACAAAGATTTGACACAACGCAAAATCAGCAAGACAACTTGCTGCACTGCACCAAATGGAGAGGGCAGGAAAGTGTCATATCAAATGAGATATGGTGGAGCCTGCTCGCCCTCAACCCTGATGCAGCATAGCCCCAAATCGCTGGCACTATTGCGCCATGGTGCAAGCGTGTCTGTAACAGGCAGGATCGATTTTATGCAAAAAGGGGACCCTTCCTGCACAAAAACAGTTGTCTGAGGCATGTTCCTCTTTCTAAGTGTGATGCAAAATGCAGCACATGTAGAAAGAGTCAATAATTACAACACTGCTCATGGCACTTCTGTTTCCTCCTGCACAAAAACAGTTGTCTGAGGCAATTTCCTCTTTCTACGTGTGCTGCAAAATGCAGCACATGTAGAAAGAGTCAATAATTACAACACTGCTCATGGCACTTCTGTTTCCTCCTGCACAAAAACAGTTGTCTGAGGCAATTTCCTCTTTCTACGTGTGCTGCAAAATGCAGCACATGTAGAAAGAGTCAATAACGAGGAGAAATAACGATATTTCCCCTCGTTATGCCTCATCTGGGAAGGCATAGCATTTTAACGCATTCCCAGGTTTACTAGTGTAAGTAAATCTGAGAATGTGCAAAAAAACATGGGTGGATGCGTGAGAACACCCATGCTCCACCCATGGATAGCCTTCCCAGCGTAGAGAACTGCAAGGCAGCAACCTGCACTACCTTGTGTTACCGCAGATTTATTATGCCACGCAGTTCCAGGCAAGGTGGCCCTGCGTGGTATAGTAAATCTGATTCAAAGGCTTGCGTTACCTTGCGTGACGCAAGGGCAACGCAAACCCATCATAAATCTGACCCCTGGTAGTAACCCCCCTGCACCATCCTGAGGTCGCAACAGCACCATTTCACCTCGGACATCACTACTCCAGCTCAGCTGGGGCAGCAGTAAGATGCTTTACAGCAATGCCCCAGAGTAAGTCCCAAATTGCCAAATACAAGGAGCCAGGCAGCGAGCTCAGCATGAGCTTGATGTATCACTTCAAATATGCAACTTTGCACAGCAGGTCTATGAATTTCGCCTCAGAGAGGCTACCTAGCTCCTGATCAGAGCAGCATTCCTGGAATCTAAACGAGAAAATGCAGTTTGTGCTCCATGATTCTTTACCTCAAACCCTGGATGAAATAATTGCAATACAATTTGCTGCCAGCAGATGGCTTTCATTACTGTGTCAATCACATTACTCAGCTGGAATCATCTAGGAGGAAACAGAAGTGCCATGAGCAGGGTTGTAATTTTAGTTATAATTTTATGGATCTCCCAGGCCAATTTTTCAAATATACCTGTAGCAATAAAAGTTTGTTTTGCCTTTAGACACAAATTATATCCTATTCTATTCTACTTGGTTTTTGTAGAGTGCATGGCTACCTTGCCAATGCTTCCCAGGGCTAACTCACCAACTCGGACCAAGACAGCACAAGCAACTTATCTAGAACAGATATGTTTTCAATAGTTTCCTGAACTTTACTTCTGACTGTTCAAATTTAGGGATATAGGGAGGCCATTCCACAGTTTAGGTACACAACAAGAAAAAGAATGCCCCGCGATTTGTTCTTCTTATCACGGGGACTTTCAGAAGTCCATGAGAAAGTAAACTAAATGTTCGCGTGGAAGCATAAGAAAAGATCAATTTTGAGATAATCGGAGAGCTATTGCCATGAACTATCTTGTGGGCTATACACAGGGCTTTGAATTGAATCCTCTTTTGTACAGGCAGCCAATGTTGGACTGCCAACGCCCGGCACGCTGACGGATATTTGGGTATTTTGCATAAAATTCTAGCGACTGCATTCTGAACTAACTATAATCTTTGACTAACGTAATTCAAGATAAATCAAGCACTCCAAGATCAAATCACAAGGTTATATTTATAAGTAGATATCCAGGGTCTTTTATTCAGACATTAGGCTTCTTATTCACTGTAACAATTCTTCTGTCCACATTCTTGGTCAACACAACAGCTTCATGCAAGAATGTGTACAGAAGAATTGTTACAAACTCGTGATTTGATCTTGGAGTGCTTGGAGTTTATGTTGAATTTATTGAGGAGAAGATTGTTGTTTTTTTCTGTTGAGGAAGACTTAGAAGTTCTCCTTCCTCCTGAAGCACCATTTGTAATATTTGTATCTTTCTATGAACAGTTTTGGACCAGTTTGGAGTGTGTGCCATCTCTCTAGCCACCAAGTATACAGCATTCAACTTTTAAAAACGTACTTAGGATTTACAAAGTACAGGGTGTTACCACAATCTAGCCTAGAACAAACCAGACTCTGCACCACCACTCTCTTCGTAGGTGAAGGAAGCCATTGATGACATTTATTCAAAGATCTAAGGATGCCAAAGAAAATTCCTGAAAGATTGCAGGCCTGGGTTTCCATATTAAGTCTATCACCAATACAGATTCCCAGGTTCTTTAAGGCCTGTGTTGGTTTTTTGTGAGACAAATAAATTGCCAAATGCAGATAACGCCTCTGTGCATATTCTCAGTGCCGGTATACAACGTTTACAACTAATCTTTTACAACGCACTACCATTACAACGCGACCATTACAACGCAAACCATTACAACGCATTGCGCTGGGGGGCGCTCTAGGATAGGGAATACGTTTAATTTACTATCCAACACCTTCCCTAGTGTCCACGGGGACTGGAGTTGGAATAGTAAATTAAACTATTCACTATCCAGCACCCCAAAGCGCTATGCGTTGTAAAGGCTTGCGATGTAAAAACCGCGTTGTAAAGGAATGCCTGGTAAAAGTATGCGTTGTAACGTCATACATCCCTCAGTGCCTCTTTTTGTGCAGACTAAAAGACCACACCAAAAGAGGTGTGATTCTTACCTTTGCTCTTTGTACTGTATTGTGGGTAAAACCTCTATTACAGTCTTAGGGACTGATTATGAGTCTGGCATTCCACAGACCGCTAGACTCGTGGGGGTCCAGAGGTGGCCGTCTTTCGACCACCCTATTACAAGTTGGGCAGTCAGACCACTATTGCACCGCCACAACCGACAGGGATCGGAGATCCCTGGTGGTGGTGTGGCGGTGTTGAGGTCGCAATATGCTTGTCGGGACTGCCGCTGTCCCACCAAGCATATTACAAGTTTCCTCTGTGCCACGGTTTACACGGTAGTTCATCCTCCATGAAAACCGTGGCAGACAGGAAACAAAGGGGGCCCTACAGGGTTCCCTGTTGCCTCTTGGTCATGGAGTGCATGCAGGGTACACATGCTATGCCCCCTGTGTGCATGAACGCCAGTACCTGCACAGCATTGAATGCACAAGTCCATGCCGTGCAGGTACTGTCTTTGACGTTCTCATTGCTGTACCTATTTCATAGGCACCACCGTGGGAATGCCAAAGAACTGCCTGCCAGTGACTTAATAAGTCATAATATGGTGGGCGGTGCAGACACTGGTTTGGCAGTGTGGTGGCGGGCGGTCCTGTCGCTGCACTGCCAAACTCGTAATTAGGCCCTTAGTGTCCTTAAAAAAGACTTCTACAGTTTGTTCTACTATCTGTTCTTATTGCCAGAAGTGGATTGATCACATAGCCAATGGCTGTATCAGATTTTTCATGATCTTAGTTTTTCTCTCCTCTTCAAGAAAGGTCCACTTTGGCCGTGTATTGTTTTATGTACAGTTCACATAGCACATTCCTTCCTCTAGAGGTGACCGTGAATGGGCCAAAAAGTTAAGATTTTTTTAAAAGTTGACCATTAACCCTAGAGAAGGAATGATCTACGGTATTACTCTGGTGTTACCCCTTTTTGAGGCAATTGGTGGGCCCTGTTCGCTAAGTTTTGGCTTCAGTATCCAACCAAAAACAGAGCTTAGCACGCAGAACATCTGTCAGGAATTTGGCCCAGCATGCACAAACTATACACCTCTCTAGAGCTTGCGCAATTTAGTTTGTTTTCTTTATTTATTTCTTTACTTACTTCTGTTCAGCCGTATGCCGGAGTTTACTACCTCCCACCCTGCCCCTCCCCCGGCCCGCAGCACTCCCTCAGGGAGCCGCCACTGGATAGCACTATAGTTGAGCTTGCAACCTGGTTGTGAAACCCATAAGGAAGAGAAAGAAGACTTAGTGGATCTTGAACACCTAGAGGGGTCACCCCCTCATCCTCCCACTGGATGCACGTTTTCAGCTAACCCAATATTTATTTATGTGGTTAATCTGCCATAAGTATTGATTTTCAGTGGCAATTAAATAAATGCCCACTGTTCCCGATTCAGTGAAGTCGAAACCTTAAATTGGGACCATTATGTTTTTTGAATGAACACAGGAAAAGTCTCTATTGGTAAGCATATAATGCACAGGTGCTGGTTACACACCCTTGAGTGCCATGCATGACCATGCATTTATTTTAGTTGTAGAGGTTTATTATGTGCCAACTTGTTGCACGATTGACAAAATATGGTAAGAAAGACATAAGAAATGTAAAGCAATACACTACTAATAATTTAAAATTATGGCGCTGTGTTTACATAAATAGAGGCCTGGCATGATCTCAAATTTAACATGGCTGTAACAGAATTCAGATGCACAAAAAAATTCACAATGAATAAGGAACAATGGGATTTTGCTGTTCCAAATGTGATTTGCTCACACAGCTATTTTTTTGTCTGTTGGAATTGTCAAATCTACCCAAGTGGCGGTTTTGTGGGCATTGAGTGGTAGGTCCATCTACAAAGCCTACACACCCACATGATTGTGGGTTTTCACCAAACATTGCCAGACAGCATGCCATCCTGAATTCACCCGTAAATGAAGGCCTGGTAAGGGCATGAGTAAATGTGTTTTAGGATGAGAGAGGAGCAGAAGCACCTCCAAAGTAATAAGCGGTGTATGGAAAGAAGTTTCTATATGAAGAAAAATACTTTCATTTGGAAAATTCTTTTTTTAACCACTGCAAATGCACTTTTGCATCACATTTCTGAATGTAAAAATGTACTCCAGGGACCGCATTAAACAAAGTGCCTGGGGTGAACGGCCGTGTGTGCCATCTTTGTGCGACCCAGGGAACTTTGAAATTACAAAAGGGCCACGGACGCTTGTGCGGCCCCTTGTTTAATACTGACAGCGCTAGCGCACATGTAGAATCAGGGATATCATGAGAGGTTATTCCTTCATTTGCATGGGGGGATGGCCTCATGAAAAAGAGGGAATCCCTTTGCCTCTGCGCCTGTGCCCTATCACAGACTTAGCCGCAGAGGCAAAGATGCCTTTAGGAGGTGCACTAACAGTGCACCCTATAAAGGCAGCCATCTAGAGTAGGGAACTCGCTTCACTAGCCTAGAGGGAGACCTAAGGGCAGCCATCAAAAGTAGGGAACTCGCTTCACTAGCCTAGAGGGAGACCTAAGGGCAGCCATCAAAAGTAGGGAACTCGCTTCACTAGCCTAGAGGGAGACCTAAGGGCAGCCATCAAAAGTAGGGAACTCGCTTCACTAGCCTAGAGGGAGACTTAAGGGCAGCCATCAAAAGTAGGGAACTCGCTTCACTAACCTAGCGGGAGATCTAAGGGCAGCCATCAAAAGTAGGGAACTCGCTTCACTAGCCTAGCGGGAGATCTAAGGGCAGCCATCAAAAGTAGGGAACTCGCTTCACTAGCCTAGCGGGAGATCTAAGGGCAGCCATCAAGAGTAGGGAACTCGCTTCACTAGCCTAGCGGGAGATCTAAGGGCAGCCATCAAAAGTAGGGAACTCGCTTCACTAGCCTAGCGGGAGATCTAAGGGCAGCCATCAAAAGTAGGGAACTCGCTTCACTAGCCTAGCGGGAGATCTAAGGGCAGCCATCAAAAGTAGGGAACTCACTTCACTAGGCTAGAGGGAGACCTAAGGGTAGCCATCAAGAGTAGGGAACTCGCTGCACCAGCCTAGAGGGGGAGCTCTGTGCCCTCTTTAAAGTGCAGGCGTGTTGTAACCTGCACTGTGAAACACGGAGAAGCTAATTCCTATATCCACTCTGTTTTCCACTGAATTCACTGCCCCCAGAGCACCACAGTTTGCATACATACAGTTTGCGGCTGTCCTGGAGGAAAGCGCATTCATCATAATTCATCATAATTGGGAGCACAATCCCAGTCTGCACCAGGTACACCTTTTGAAAGGTGCACCGTGACGTAAACTGGCACAGTGCACCCTGTGTATATTATGGTCTTGGTTACATTTCTATGTGCATACATGTTTATTAATGTGAGTACCCCAGGGAATCTGGGACTCACATTCTTTGTAAATTCCTAATTTGCTTCAGACCCATAAATAACCCTGAATCAAGTCATATTATGTGTATTAAACTTCTAGAAGTTGCAGGTATATTACTGTCAATGAAAGCATTTACAAATAACCATTGCTTCTCTCTACTTAGCAACAATCTGCTGACTTCTCTTTAAATTCTGACACGATGCACACTTGCCATTAGATGTCTTCGTCTACTTATGCAGCATAGAGCCAATCACTCATCCGAATAAATACAAGATTGACATTCACTGACAACAGGTCACTTTCAAAACTGATTACTGCTCAAACACGAGAAGGAAATGCTACCATTTCAGTAACTGTAAAACATTAATGCTCTAACATTATCAATAATTAATTGAATATTGTGGTGACAACGTTGTTCTCCGCTTTGGAGTTTATCTTGCATTACTATAACATTCTTAAAAACGTACTCTTACAAATATTCTTTATTTTTTCCTTGCTCCTTTGCACTTACTTGCTCTCACCAATGTCCTGTGTTGAAGAATGGCCGAAGCAGCAGCATAATGTGGGGCTACTCCTGGCACCTTTTTTTCACATAATATATGACTGTCCCATCTTAAACAGATATTGGTGAAGAATCTGCAGGACCTTGGAAGAGGTGCAGGTTTTCCAAGTCACCCTAGACCCAAAACAGGCAATACTTGGGACTGTAAGGGAGTGGAACAGACCTGGTGGGTCACATGCAGTCTTTGTCATTGGCACAAATGTGGCCAGCAGAGACAGTGTTCGTCACTGGAACTGAGAGATAGTGCCCTGCCAAGCAGGGGTGAGTTCTGGCATGTACTATTGTACCAAACTCGAAGAACGAGTGTACGAACTGAGGGTTTTCCAAAGATACAACAGAGGGTATGGGGCACATGGTAGAACCACTTTTAAAAATTCTGCCTTTGCCTTACGTGTAAACTGCGTAATGATAATTTCCTTTTGCATTATAACTGTAAATTGTATTTATTTCTCGCTTAAACCCCTGATGAGGTGTTGAGCACTCTGTGGCAAATAGCATGCTACCCCGGAACCCACGATTAGAGCTAAAGCTAACATGAAATATTTAGTACTTTAGTAATATGTCTTTTATTTGATTTCTTTGTGAATTAGTTGTGGTAAGTTTGTTAGCTTTGCGCTCTTTAGTTCTTGTGTGTTTAGTTATGTCAGTAGGAGACTGAGACAGAATGATGGGAGTGTATCATAATAGGAAGTTGTTGTTGAGAGTTGTGGACATGTGTGGTTGTTAGTTGGGTGAGGTGTTTAAAAATGAGTAGGGTGTTTGAAAAGGATGTTTGAGAGTCCACAGTAGCCAGAAAGTTTTGGAATGAGTCTGTAGGTTGAAGGGAACATATATATATATATATATATATATATATATATATATATATATATATATATATATATATATATATATATATATATATATTTTTTTTTTTTTTTTTTTTTTTTTTTTTTTAACAAAGGACGCCGCACACAGCAACTTCTTTTTCACTGATTTATTTCAGTGCCCAGTCTAACACCAACGCATTTCAGCCTGACGGCCTTGCTCACGGTAAGTGTCACTACTTTCGTGCAACTGTTTTATACTCCTTTTTTGATTTCTACGATTCCCATAGACTTATGGGATATGTAGTCCATGTTAACATACAAGAATACACTTTTTGTTAGACATAGTTCACAATTCATATTATGGGATATTCTTATTGCAATGCATTTCATAAAAAACCCAGTGTGTATTAGGTCAGACATTTTGGCATGCATTTTCAAAAAAAACCTTAGTATATCAATGTTATTGGAAAAATATACCATTGTCATGTTTACAAAATTTCAAAACATTTTTTATATATACATATGTGTATATGAGAGCCACTCATTACACCTTTTGTCTCTGTTGGTATCTCGCATTATGGTATAGTACCCATATCAAATTGCCTGTACCTAACATCAGCATGCCAATTGTCTTTTGTCTCTTATAAAGGCAGATATTTTTTTGGGGCCTCCTTGTCTCTGCTTGTTACTCCAAATGCACATAGAGCTCCTCGTCGAAGTTCATGCCTCCAGGTATTTTAGTTCTTAGCCTTATAATGTACTTTGATTCCAACTGTCGGAGTTTCTTTTTCCGATCTCCCATCCTTTCGTGTTCTTCCACAGAGTCTATTGCAAAATACGACATTTTTCTCCAGTCTCCTCCTTGGCAACTTAACAGGTGTTTCGCTGTAGCATAGGCCATATCTTTATTTTTGACCGCCCTGATGTGTTCCTGGATGAACTTCGAAACTTTGTAAACATGACAATGGTATATTTTTCCAATAACATTGATATACTAAGGGTTTTTTTGAAAATGCATGCCAAAATGTCTGACCTAATACACACTGGGTTTTTTATGAAATGCATTGCAATAAGAATATCCCATAATATGAATTGTGAACTATGTCTAACAAAAAGTGTATTCTTGTATGTTAACATGGACTACATATCCCAGAAGTCTATGGGAATAGTAGAAATCAAAAAAGGAGTATAAAACAGTTGCAAGAAAGTAGTGACACTTACCGTGAGCAAGGCCGTCAGGCTGAAACGCGTTGGTGTTAGACTGGGCACTGAAATAAATCAGTGAAAAAGAAGTTGCTGTGTGCGGCATCCTTTGTTCAAAAAATTGTCTTTGGCCATTGGTCTGGCCCAACGCCAGCACCCGCTGTGGAGCGATCCTGTATAAAGACCACATTGTGTGGAAAAAAATACATATATATATATATATATATATATATATATATATATATATATATATATATATATATATATATATATATATATATATATATATTGCGCTGAGGGCACAACAGACATCTCAGAGCTTGCCTACGTGTTTCGTGCTTAACGCACTTCTTCTCGGGCAAACAGCAGCAGACGTGGCAAACAGGATACTTCAAGTACATCCCCCTTTGTTGTTCACAATATTTAAAACAGGTGAGTGCCCTGCTTGGATTTCTGGGACTTGAAGTTCTATTTAAATATTTTAAATACCTGTTTTAAATATTGTGAACAATAAAGAGGGATGTACTTGACGTATCCTGTTTGCCACTTCCACTGCTGTTTGCCCGAGAAGAAGTGCGTTAAGCACGAAACGCGTAGGCAAGCTCTGAGATGTCTGTTATGCATGTCACTTAGTAAAGTTTTAATAGCAGTCATAAACTCCCATATGCACATAGTAGCAACTATATTTATATGGTCTGATATACACATATTTCTTTTGGCTAAGTATGCAAAGCTTGTGTTTTTTATATCTAAATATATTCTGTTACCTTCCCTATAATCGCATTTACATATTGTGAAATATATGTTAACAACAAAGAAGCTTAAAGTCATATCTACACACACTGCTCCACTTATATGTTACATAAATGAGATGTATTTATAATAAGCTATGAAGTAAATATATATCATACATGTATATGTAATGCAAAATACATAAATGTGTTGTTTTAAATACATATTTTGCTGCAACTAAAATATGCATATATTCTTATATCCAGACATACCCAGAAATCTAGATATAACTATGTATCAATCAATAATACATCAGGCCAACTGCCAGCTTTAAAACTGATCAAAAACACTTATAGTGAAAGGAGCAGGCAACCACAATTTAAAGCAGTAAGTAACAGGAAGCACTAACATTTTCTATTTTTTTTAATTCTGCTTTATTTACATTTTCATATACGAAACCAAGACATTACCGTATAAGAACATTTCCCCTCCCCCATAAAGGAAGCACTACATACAGCTGGTCAGCATGGTTCCAGAGACTGCATTCCCTGTATAGGACAACTTTATGTGACACAATTACACGTCAATACAACACACTTTCTAGGCACCAACATCATCCATCGTCCCCCCCTCATTTCCATCATCTGACTGTGCTTTCTCCCATCCCCTCCATTGTCCACAAATTTTAGTCAGTCTGTTGGGGCATCCGCGCTCTGAACAGATCTTTTCTTCTGCTCTCGTGCACCAATCCATGTGTCTCTCCTATCACTGCAGCTTCAGGGCTGCCAAACAGCCCCATATGTGTACAATGCCATGCCATGAGATCATCAAGACCACATTGCAGAAGAGGAGTGTGTATTTATCAATCGTTTAGTCCCCCAGCTACCCAAAATCCCGACCCTTGTGTTTAGTAGCTAGGGCTCCTCCAGGACTAAAGATATCCTGTTTTAACCCCCCCCCCCCAAAAAAAATAATAGATGGATCAGTGCACACTCCCGTATCATTTGTAGTTTACCTCTCTATGTGCACCACCTGGGGCACCTATCTTATGTTATCTTGCCCTTTGTAAATAATTTAGATCTGGTGTGTGGGATTCCAGCTTGCATTGTTTTACCAGATATTCTTGAGAATATCATTTGAAAAATCACTAAAGGCACCATAGGTACACATAATACCAGCTTAGAATACAGTAAGATCTACTGAACTTAGAGTTGTGTGTAAAGGGCCTAGCACACCCTTTCTACAACTCAAGAGAGGTTAGTAGGAAATAAAATAGTGTAGGTAGGTGCATACACCACACCTCACTAGAGTCATGTCTTCAAAGGAGGGACCCAGTGGATCTGCTCTAGATGCCAGTCAGGGACAGGTATCTGAGTATGACACATTTCCTTTACAAGAGTTAAGGACTTTGTGTACCATGAGAAAATTGAAGCCAGGACAGAATCCCAATACCCAATGCCTTATAGAGGTGTTAATGCTTGATGACTTTAAGAAAGCATCAGATCCTGAAAAGGTAGGCAGTGGAGTGGGCACATCAGAAGAAGAAAACACTGGTGAGTTACCCCCCCCAGGACTCTGATGATAATGTGGACCAGGTAGATGTCAGTGACCTAAACCTGGGGAATTCAGATCTTCCTGGGGATGAAGAAGGCCAAAGAGGCCCACTCTTTGTCCCCTCAGGTAGACTTGGGTGTGTGCCTAGAAGAGAAAGGTCTCCTTCCCAGGAGTCCAATCATTCTGGTACATCTGTAGGGTCTTCTGCCTCTGCTCATAGGAGGGGTACCTCACTTGAGAAGAGGGATCATAATGCTAGGATGAGAGAAGCTCAGCTTAGGATAAGGAGACAAGAAGAATCCTTAGAGAAAGAGACCTCAGCTCTTGAAAGAGAGAGAAAAAAGATGGGACTAGAGTCCCATGGTGGCAGCTATATCCCTAGTGGTAGGGATAGGTCTCATGACCATATAAACTTAAACAAGATTGTCCCTCCCTATCAGACTGGGGATGACATCCATAAATGGATTACTGCACTGGAGAGGGCCTGCAAAGTACAGAAGGTACCACAGGAGCAGTGGGTAGCACTCTTGTGGCTCTCCTTTGCAGAAAAAGGTAGAGATAAGCTCCTCACTATAAGAGAAGAGCATGCTGATGATTACAAGGTCCTGAAGAGTGCTCTGGTAGATGGGTTTGGCTTAACCACTGAACAGTACAGGATACAGTTCAGAGACACCCAGAAGGCACAGACTCAGGACTGGGTTGACTTTGTAGATTGTGCTACTAAGACTCTGGAGGGCTGGTTACTGGGCAGTAAAGTGTGTGACTATACAGGATTGTATAATCTGATCATGAGAGAACAAATTCTTAATAACTGTCAGAACCAGCTGTTGCATCAGCACTTGGTTGACTCTGATCTGACCTCTCCCCAAGAATTGGGAAATAAGGCAGACAAATGGGTCAGAACCAGGGTGAAGCATAAGGAACAGAACCAAGGTGGTGACCAAAAGAAGCAAGATCAAAAGGGTGGGGAGAAAGGTAAAGACCAGAAGTCTTCACAAGGTCCCCAAAAAGCTTCTAATGGTGGGGGTCCCCAATCCAAAAATAAAGAGGGCCCAAAGAAACCATGGTGCAAAGTTTGTAAGAATAATAGTCACTGGACTAGTGATTGCACCAAAAAAGAGACAGCTCCAGCCACCATTGCCCCTAAGGCAACTGCCCCCCCTAGTCCAGCTACAAGTGGTGTTTCCCAGCAAAAGTGTGTAGTAGGGTTAACCCTGTGATCTGAGATGGACTCTGGCCTAGTCAGAGTGCCAACTAAAGCTGTTTTGATCTGTAATGGAGGCATGGATATGACCTCCTCTGTGAGCCCCAATAATCTGGACAAGTATAGACAAACACCTTTAATTAATGAGAAAAAGGCTGAGGCCTACAGGGACACAGGGGCAGGTGTCACCATGGTGACACCAGATTTTGTGAACCCTGGACAAGTTATACTTGGTGAGACTTACCAAGTGATCAACACCAGCAATGTCAGGACTACCCATGCCATGGCAGTTGTTGATTTCTCCTGGGGAGGGGTAACTGGCCTTAAGAGTGTTGTGACCAGTGAAGACCTCCCTGTAGAATGCTTGCTTGGCAATGATTTGGAAACTTCAGCCTGGTCTGAAGTGGAGTTGAGGACCCATGCAGCAATGCTTGGAATTCCTGCACATGTGTTTGCTGTGACTAGGTCACAGGTCAGAAAGTCTAACACTGGACAGGCACTGGATTCTGGAATAATGGACCAGTTGCCTACCAAGAAAAGGAGCAGTAGGGTTAAGGCAGTGCCTTCCCCCCTGACTCAGAATGAGGATCAGCCTTCTGAGGAAGCTGATTGTGAGCTTGAAGAAGGAACTGTCCCAGAGGAGCTTGAACCTGATCAGGGTGAGTTCTTAGCAACAGGTGGCCCTTCCAGGGCAGATCTGAGTCAGGTGCAGTTGAGCTGCTCTTCTCTTTAACCCCTCAGACAGCAAGCTGCTGCTGAGGCTGCTGGGAATGCTAGTGGCACCCATACAATTTACTGGGATGATGGACTCCTGTATTCAGAGAGTAGAGACCCCAAGCCTGGTGCAGCCAGGAGGTTGGTCATACCTTTGGCATTCAGGGGCTTCCTATTGACACTAGCCCATAATATTCCCTTAGCAGACTTGGGACATAATTGTCCCTCACTTTCACTGGCCCCACATGTCTGAAGACACCAAGGAGTTTTGTCGCTCCTGTGTAACCTGCCAAGCCAGTTGCAAAGCAGGTGGCACTACAAAGGCGCCTTCCTATACCACTACCTGTGGTGGGGGTTCCCTTTGAACGTGTAGGGATTGACATTGTTGGACCAATGGATCCCCAAACTGCATCTGGGCACATGTTTATTCTAGTGGTAGGGGATCATGCCACTAGGTACCCAGAGGCCATTCCCCTTAGGACCACTAAAGCACCTGTTGTAGCAAGAGCCCTCTTGGGAGTTTTCTCAAGAGTGGGTTTCCCTAAGGAGGTAGTATCTGAGATGCAAACTTTATGTCTAGCTACTTGACTGCAATGTGGAAGGAGTGTGAAGTGAACTACAAGTTCACCACACCTTATCATCCACTATGCAATGGTTTAGTTGAAAGGTTCAACAAAACCTTAAAGGGTATGATTAAGGGTCTCCCAGAAAAGCTCAGGCGGAGATGGGATATCCTGCTACCCTGCCTTTTGTTTGCATACAGGGAGGTTCCACAGAAGGGGGTTAGCTACAGCCCATTTGAACTTCTGTTTGGGCCCCCTGTTAGAGGACCACTTTGTCTGGTGAAGGAGGGATAAGAGTTACCTCTCAAGCCCGCTAAACAGGATATTGTGGACTATGTACTTGGTCTTCGCTCCAGGATGGCTCAGTACATGAAAAAAGCAACTAAAAACCTTGAGGCTAGCCAGGAATTACAGAAAGCCTGGCATGACCAAAAGGCTGTACTGACTGTTTACCAGCCAGGACAGAAGGTGTGGGTGTTGGAGCCTGGGGCCCCAGCAGCTCTCCAAGACAAGTGGAGTGGGCCCCACACTATTGTTGAACAGAAGGGAGAGGTCACCTATTTGTCAGATCTTGGAACTACCAGGAGCCCCCATAGGGTGCTTCATGTCAACAGACTGAAACTATATGTTGACAGGGCAGACATGAGCTTGCTCATGGCTACTGATGAAGGACAGGAGGAAGAGAGTGACCCTCTCCCAGACCTGCTCTCTCAGAACCCTGATGATGGATCAGTTGAGCAGGCAGCCTCACTGATCAGCAGCACACTGATTGCAGACAAGGTCTACAACAGTTCAGATATATGTTTTAACTGACTCCAAGTCAGACTAACTGGTGCACTAATGAAGTGGACACTGGGGACAGTCTGCCTGTTAAAAATAAGATTTGCAGGCAATCGATCATTTCAGGGACATAATCAGGACAGAAGTCCAGAAAATGTTGCATCTGAGAGTGATTGAGCCTTCAGATAGCCCTTGGGCTAGTCCAGTAGTCCTAGTACCCAAACCTCACACCCAGGGTGGTAAGAGAGAGAAGAGGTTTTGTGAAGACTACAGAGGCCTCGATGCAGTCACTAGGACTGATGCCATCCAATACCAAGAACAGATGAGCTTATAGACACTTCAGCACAATTGATCTAACAGCTGGCTACTGGCGGATCAGACTAGCTGATGATGCAAAGCCAAAAACAGCATTCTCAACCCCTAGTGGACATTATCAATTTGCGGTAATGCCCTTTGGTCTGAAGAAAGTACCTGCCACTTTTCAAAGGTTGGTAAATACAGTCCTAACAGGCCTGGAAGACTATTGTGCAGCTTATCTTGATGATATTGCTGTCTTTAGCTCCACCTGGGAGGATCACCTGGTCCACCTGCGAAATGTTTTGGAGGCCCTGCAAAAAGCAGGCCTAACTATCAAGGCTACTAAGTGCCAAATAGGGCAGAGTCAGGTTGTGTACCTGAGCCACCTTGTAGGTGGAGGCCAGGTTCAACCATTGCAGAGTAAAATCCAGACCATAATGGACTGGGCTGCTCCAACCACCCAGACTCAGGTCAGAGCTTTCTTGGGCCTGACTGGGTACTATAGGAGATTTTTCAAGGGGTACGGATCCACTGTGACTCCCCTGAATGACTTAATTTTTAAAAGAATGCCTAAGAAAGTTCAGTGGACAGTCAGCTGTCAAAAGGCATTTGAGGACCTGAAGCAGGCCATGTGCACTGCACCAATTCTGCAAAGTCCTAACTACTCCTAAGAATTCATTGTCCAAACAGATGCTTCTGAGTTGGGGGTAGGGGCTGTGCTGTCACAATTGAATGATGAAGGTCAGGACCAGCCAGTCACTTTTATTAGCAGAAGGCTGAACCCTAAAGAGAAACGTTGGTCAGCTATTGAGAGGGAGGCCTTTGCTGTGGTTTGGGCTTTGAAGAAGCTGAGGCCATACTTGTTTGGCACTCACTACACAGTTCAGACAGACCATAAGCCCCTCTTATGGCTAAAACAGATAAATGGTGAAAACCCCACACTATTCAGGTGGTCCAATTCCCTACAGGGGATGGACTATACAGTGGACCATAGACCTAGGAGTAACCATGCCAATGCAGATGGACTCTCCAGATATTTCCACTTAGAACATAAAGACTCAACTGGTCAAGGTTAGTTTAATGTCCCTGCTTTTGGGGGGGGGGGAGTTGTGTAGGAGAGTAAGATCTGCTTTTTATGGTCACCCCCACTTTTTGCTGTGTTTCACTGGTTTATCAACTTTAGTCTGGCTGTGGCCCTGCTAATCAGGACCCCAGCCTAGCTGTTCTCTCTCTAAATTGTTTGCATGTACATTAGGTACACACCAGATTGGCTACTGGGTTACCCTTGTGAGTCCCTAGTATATGGTACCTTAGGTACCAAGGGCATAGGTACCCCAGAGGCCTACCAGGGGCTGAAGCATGTAATATGCCACCACTGGGAAGCCTTCCAAAATGGCACCACAGGTCTGCACTTGCAGCCTGGGTAAGGTGGGGTAAGCACCCCTTACTGAGATATAGTATACCTATATCCACCATTTAAAACAGACACATATTAACCTATAAGTCACTCCTATGGCAGGCCTTGACAATCCTGAAGGCAGAGTGCTTGGTTTTGTGTGAGAGGGTGCCCTAGCATGAGCTGAGCCCCTCTGCCACTTTCGGAATCTCTTCCTTATAGCTGTTCTGTGATATGGCCATACCATATACTTTTAAGTGCATTATAATCCTCGTGGTTAATGCTAACTTTGGTTTGGCTTTATCAAAACATGTTGTGTTTGATGTCAAACACTTTGGAATACTACCCCCACCAGTTCTGGCGGCGAGGGTAGCAATCCACCCTTCTAGAGAGAGAAGATATGTACACACTTACTTACCCGGCAAATGTTTAAAAGAGCCTCAGCATCACAAAATGGATGCTGCTGCCACAGACACGAATCTGACCTCCTGCTGCTGGATGAAACTCCAGCAGGGGAGGCCTGGACAATAGGGGCCAGATGTATCAAGATACACTTTTGCGATTCTCAAATAGCGATTTTTAAGGAATCGCTATTTGAGAATTGCAAAATGGTATGTATGTAGAAATTCGCTATTTTTTAGCGATTTCTTAAAATTCCTTAATTGCGATTCGCAAATTGCTAATCGCAATTAAGGAATAATTTCCTATTCATTTCTATGGGCCAGGAGGCCCATAGGAATGAATGTGAAATTATTCTCAATTTGCGATTCGACACCCTGTTGCACCCCTGAAATAAGCATGGGTGCACATGTGGTGCACATACATGCCCTAAGGGCATGTATGTGCATCACATGGCACTTTGAAAAATGCTAAAAATGGGCATTTTTCATGAAATTCGCAAATTACCACCAACTTGAAGTTGGTGGTAATTTGCGATTCCTTAAGGACAATTAGCAAATTGTTTTTGCTTCATACACTGCATTTAAGAAATCGCAAATTTTGAGATTCCTTAAATGCAATCGCAAAATAAGGAATCGCAAATTTGCGATTCCTTATTTTGCACTGCAATTTGCTACATACATACCATTTTGCTCAAATGAGTTCGCAAACGTCGAAATTCGGCGAATTTTGGCGTTTGCGAACCCATTTGACCTTCATGCATCTGGCCCTAGGTTTCCTGTCACGGGAGATGCCAGCACCTCCCCAGACAGGCTTTAGTGTATTGGGGCAGGGTGGGTTGCATTCAGTGAATGCTTTTTCAGACACTGCCTGGGGCACACAAGTTGCTCCATGCATTTCCCAGTTCAAACCGGTTGCTGGGGCACTCAGCCCCAGCACTGGCGCGAAACTGGACAAAGGGGAAGGGGTGTAACCACCCCGTCCTCAGGTCCTCCCATAGGTGGGACCCTAGAGTTAGTCCAACCCCTAAACTTAGTATAAGTATAGGACCACAGTCCCTAGGACTTTAGATTACCCTGGACGAATCTCTGAAGACAAAAATCTTGGACCTTCGACATTCCATATCGACTGGAAAACGGAAGAAATCTCCCTTGGGGTCAAGGAGTGACCCCCCTGTTGAAACAGGCACCTAAGAAGCATCCTGCTGGTCTGAATTTTAGAGGCTCCGGCCTGATCCCGAAGAATCTGCGACACAGAACACAGACTTCCAGACATCTCCGAGGCCGACACGAGTCCCCAGCAAAGCTGAGACCTGTCGCCATCATGAGAGACGTGGGACCAGAACTCCTGGACATCGTGCAATTTTGCAAGTGCACCTACTTCCCGAAGTTGTGCATTGGGCTATTTGTTACCCTTGCCCGAGCACCTTTTGTACCGAAGCTGAAAGGCCTATACTCCACAAGTGTTCCATGGGCCCACTTTCTTCACTGCAGCTTAAGGCTCCTTCGTGATCTCTAGTCTGTTGGCTAGTTAGTCCCCATGAAGGACAAACCTTTGTTTCTTGAGCATTCCTGGTTGTTCCAGGTGTGCTCTGACTCCCCTCCAAAGGGTGAATCCCTCGGACCTTGCTGATCTGCACCGGAGCCAATCTTGTCATCTTGCGTGGGTTGCTGTTGCCAAGGCTTGTTGGGTCCAATCCGGATAGTGATGCTGCAGCACTCGACATCTGACATGAGATAGCTCGAATACAGCTCCTGGTTGTAGTTGACACCTCCTTCACCTCGTCGCTGAAGAGTCAAGCTTCACCTACTTCACCTTAAGGCACCCAACATCGGCTGGCATCTTCCTGTCGCCATCCTGGTCACTGGCTAGTGACCCAGACTCTATCCCTTCTGTTTTCAGGTTCTTCAGATCTCCGATCCACTCTTGGATCCACCCGGACACTTTTCCTCTGGTCGCCTGCTGCACTTCTTTGTAGCTCTCCATTGAAAACAATGACGAAACCCGACACGAAAAGACACCTATGCACCCGGCTTCCCTGAGTAAGGTAACACAAGTACTTTGGTGCTCTCGTGGGTCTTGACTCTCGAAGTGTCCAGTATTGAAGGGGCTCCAACGTAGTCCACTCCTAAGTGTCCCTAATCTTTAACGTTGTAACTTAAACTTTCTCCATAGAAGTCAATGGTTTAGACACTGCACGCGTACTCCGTGGGTCTCGTGCGTCCGTACCTTGGGTGGTTCCTGGTTGCCCCAGTGGTTCTACAGGCCCTAGGCTTAATTTCTAACTCTCACGTGGTTCTTATACCACTATTTTATTATATGGTTTGTGAGGCCCCTAGGGCAAAACGTATATTGTGCTATTTACTCTGTGCTATTTAAAGTTCTTGTATTTAACTTTTGCCTCTAGCCTCATAAAGAGACTAGAGGGGTTGTGTTTAGAATAAATACATATATTTTATATATAAATATATACCTTGTTGTGTACTTTCATTTGATCATTCAAAAGATTATAGACTGGTAAAACAAGCTGCTTTACATTCCTTCAAGACTTAGCCTGAAGGCTGCTCTCCATAGCTACCACCAGGATAGCTTTCTATAAAGGTTGTCTTAAACCTACCATCAATAAGGGTCATTTGGACTGGTGCACGGTGCCCACTAGAATAGTGGACATCATATGCCAGGCCAACTTCTTACATGGTGTTGTATGCTTGGTGAAAGAGTCTGAGTTGGATCAGTCTAAAACTTGCCCTGATCAGCAGCTCCCCTCAGTAACGGCAGGCCACTCCCCAGTACCCGTCCTCCAGTATACCAAGATGTCCCGCCCATTTCTCCTGTAGCTCCATCAGCGGCAGAGTGCCATTGGCCATAAGGGTGCTACAGATAACTGAGATGACGTGGCGATGAAGCGGGGTTTCAGAACCCTATACTCCAACTGACTCTCATCCCGTATCTCTTCCTCCTAGCCTATACAGCCCTTGAGAAGGGGTCTGGCTTAGAGATACTGTAAATATTCAACCCCCAGCCTGGTCATATTGAGTTGGGAGCTCTTAAAAAGGCATCATTCCTTGGGTCGTCAAAACGTCTTCCAATTTCGAGATGCAGATCACATTCCACTTCTTGTTGCCTCTGCAAGGGGGCGAGCCTAGTCACCTCCCATAGTGTTCAAGTTCAAAAGACCTTTATTCGAATTTCATAAAATTCATAAAAGTACCGATTACAACAATAAAACATTTATATATAATACAGACAGAAAATAAAAAGAATAATTTGTACAAAAAAGACATTTCATGATATCATAAAGAATTCATACAATAACTATACAGTAAATTTCATTTAATTCCATTATATTGTTAACATAATAACACCATTATGACTAGTTTCTAATTTCAGGGATTATCCATCATCTTACGCGCTCGTATGGCCGATCTTAGAAAAGTGCTAGTGCGAAAGGTCAGTTCATCAGTGTCCAGAGTAAGCAGCATCATATAAGATTCTTTAAGTGTGAGAGGTCTGAATTTTTTAAAATAGGAGGTTAAAAACCATTTGATAAATCTCAAATAAAATTTGCTGAAAAATAAAAAGTGCAGATCATCCTGTGTACTCACACCATCACAGGGGCATGGAGTGAGATCAGCACTATGTCGGTACCCCATAGGAAAAGACAGCAAAAATGTTACAGTTCCTGCCCTTAAACGGAACAATAGAGATCGCTCCCAGCTAGACATAGGGCGGGAGAGATAAGGCGGCAGAGTTTGCCTACAGAGTCCATTTCCTATATATTTCATAACACTTGATTTCTGGGATTCTCTTCCTGTGCGACCATTTCTGTAAAGTGCATAAAGTGCATTTTGAACCTCAACTTTGTCCTTTAGTTCAATTGACATTGGGTCGGTGAACAAACTGCCTCTGTCAACTTCGTTTAGTGATTTAGAAACTTCTGTGAACCAAGGAATCTTCATACCATTTTCGCAATTTAGGCAGTCCCTAATGATATTTTGTGTGAGGACAGCAGCATCATTCCTCCAGATTCTAATCCAAAAAAGAGCTGGTCTAGCTCTAATAAAATCACTTATGTAGAGAAGATTTAGTTCATTATGACAAATAAAATCAGATGAGGAAATCGGTGCACCCAACACTTTTCTACAGAAGCGATTTTCCTCTCTTTGAATACAAATACTGCTTCCCGACCCCCATACCTCTGCTCCATACGTAGCAACAGGTGAGCACTGCAGTTTAAAAATCTTTAAAATAGCCTTAGTGGCACCAATTTTCTTTGGGCGAGGGAGGCTCAAAACAGAATTGTTGGCTTTCGAGAACTTGCTCGTGGCGTGGGCCAAATGCCCACTCCACGAGCTGTTCGCAGCAAAAACCAACCCTAAATAGGGAAATTTAGGAACAGATTCTAATTTATCTGTGCCTATTCGAATTGTGTTGAGTTTCCTTTTGCCCGGGCCACAGGACATAATAAAAGATTTTTTTAAATTTACCTTCAAGTCCAGACCCTCCATAAAATTAACAAAACTGTGTACAAGCTGACGGAGAGCATTAGGAGTGCGGGCCATAAGCACCGCATCGTCTGCGTATAAAAGCACAGGTAAAGGATTACCTAAAATCAATGGGACATCTGGGGTAGCTTTTTTCAAACAATCGGATCGACCATCAATATAGATGATGAACAACAGGGGTGTTAAAACGCACCCCTGTCTCAACCCCCTCCCTATCTCAATGGCTCCCGAGACCTCTCCACCCATCCCAATACGTACCCGCGCTTTCAGGTCAGTATGGAGATAGGCTAGAAATCTAACGAGAGTTTCATCAAGACCGTTGGATGAGAGAATTGACCAGAGCTTGGATCTATTCACAAGATCGAAAGCGGATGAAAGATCCATAAAAGCAAGGTAGGTAGGAGATGAGCGGGCAACGCAATATTTATCAATTATCAATTTCAGATTTAGACATTGCTCCACTGTTCCTACCCCACTCCTGAACCCCATCTGACAAGGATCTAAAAAGTCAGTGTCAACCGCCCATTCCAATACCCTGTTATAAATTATACGTCCTAAGACTTTTAGGGTATTATCCAAAAGGGAGATGGGACGATAATTCGCTGGATCTGACCTGTCTCCCTTTTTATAAATTGGGACAATAATACTAGTAGCCCAAGTAGCCGGCATGGCTGCTTTTGGGAGACTATTAAAAATGTTAAGGAGTATTGGTGTCCACAAATCGACATTATATTTAATGATATCGATGGGGAGGCCGTCTGGTCCAGGAGCCTTGTTTCCTAAACTCTCTTTTATGGCTATTTTAACTTCATGGTCCAAAATCTTTAAGCCATCCAATTGGCCTGAATTTGAAAGAGAATACTCATCAGGGGGGGCTGCATAAATTTTGGAGAAGTGACTCTCCCATGCTGCACTTGTGATATTACAGCTAATTTGGGTGAGCTCTTTTCCCATTTCCCTCGTTTTCCTGACGGCGGACCAAAATGGGCCACTGCCACCCAAGTTCGCACTAATTAACAGGGAGTCCCAGTGATCGGTCAGCAAATTAGCCTTCCTTTCCGATATTTTATCTTTATAATTTTTTCTGGCAGCTTGAACAACAGCTTTGCACCTTGGTTTGGCAGAGAGTGCCTTTCTTAATTCTCTGTTGGCCAAGGAGCAAGATGAATCAAACCACCTTGGCTCTTTGTGTTCCTTGGGAAGTGGGACTGACAGGAGAGTTTTAATGGTTAGACATAATACCTCAAAATCTGCAATTAATTTGTCATGGTTTCCACTAGGGAACAAGCAAGATTTTATCAGATGTGCGTGTGTCCTCTGTACACTGTCTAAAATGGCCCCACAATCTACTCCCCTCCATTTTAATCGAAGACCATCGATTGAGGGTGGAATATCCCTTGCCCCATTTAAATTCATAAAGATTGGACTTGATGCAAAATTTAAAATCACCAGCAATGGATTATGATCACTAAAGGATGTTTGCACCACAGAAGTTTTTACTATACAATCTGTTAGTAGTCGTGACGTGAATACATAATCAATAATCGAACTGCTATCCCTGCTGATAAACGTGGGGGCATAAGGGAGATTCGTGTTATACCCTATTCTCATAGCATCAGCAAGGTCAAATTCAGTTAATATTTTGAACAATTCTGATCCCCTGCGATCTACTAAGTCAGGGTAAATAGGATCATCGGACCCGTAATTCTCTGTTAATTTCACATTAAAATCGCCCCCTATTAGAATACCAGTCTTAGTGTCTACTGATAGAGAACATTCAAACATACTTAAAACCTTGGATAATGCCAAAAAATTCTTATTCGGTACACAATAAAAATCATTATTATAAAAATTGATTAAATAAATCGTGGTCTTTGACTTTGACTTGTATTCAAGAATTTGGATATTAGGGTTAACAAGGTTATCAATCTGCAGGTCTCTAACTGTACCACCTGCCAGAATTCTAATCCCAATGAATAAGCCACCCACTGCTCGGCCAAAACTGGGTTTAGGTGATGTTAAACTGAAACAGTGATAGCCCTCTATGTACAAATTCCCAACAGCCCATGTTTCTTGAAACATAAGAATGTCCACATCCTTAATTATCTCAATCCATGCAGGGTCCAACAACTTAGATTCCAGTCCTGCAACATTCCAGCTTAAGATTGATAAAAAATAGGTAGTACAACGTTTGCCCGGTCTACTCCAAGTATTCCCTGTTTTATGATGGGTTATTTTATAAGAAATGGGCAAAATACTATTGGGAGACATGGTTTCTATAGGGCCATTTAGATCCTGACAAGCTACAGCTGGAACTGAAGATCCCTCTGATTTATTGGCTGCAACTTGGCCATACATTTCATTTTTGGCCAATGTACCCAGTCAGTCCTGCTCATCTAAATTAGAAAAATATTCGAACCGATTATGGGTAGGAATATTAAATGTTGACCTAACTTCAGTTATCGGTGTGAACTGATAGGGGTCAGGAACCGGGTAAGACCTATCTCTATAGTTGTATTGATGCATGGTTGGGAATTGTGGATAATGCAGAGGATGGGGAATGGGGATTGACATTGGGGCCTGATGCCGCCAATTGTGGCTATTCATGTAATTAACATTGGGCTTCTGGTTCTGAATAAAAAGCGGTGATTTAATCCTTGCTCCAAATTTCAAATCTTGATTAGGGATAATGGGGTAGTTCATAGCTTGTTCCGGGGGGTATCAAATGTCTGTAGAAATAGCCTAATGGAAGGAGTGTAGTGTTGAATTCCCAGGGTGAGGGTGAGGGGGCGCTAGCCCATTGAGGGTTTTTAAAGCTTATAGTAACGCAATCACCCTCAAACTTTTTCCTGAGTGGGCCTATCCAGCCCACTCGCTGAGTGTTAATGATCTCCCTTGCACCATCTATGGGAAAATTGCAGTTTGCAATTAACCAGTGTAAGGTTTTATTTTTAAGAGATGTGGAAGTTTCGTCCTGGTCCTTCCTTAATTTGGAGACATTTACTAGCACCAGTACGTATGCTCCACATTCCGGTGGAAGGTTAATGCGAGAGGGGACTTGCCTAATTATTTTTTGTAGCGGTTGGGCCATGGAGGAACTTCTTGCGGGGTTCGCAGGTTGGCCTGCAGTAGTCCCATTTAGTTGTTTGGTATTATGGTCCTTCCTTTTATCTGAGGCTACATTGTTAGTACTAAGGGTGGCTGTTGGCTGACTAATAGTTGGACCCTTTGGTGTCACTAATGTGGGTAATGGGACTTCGGGTGCAATATTGGTATTTATAGTTGGTGCTTGAGAAGTGTTAGGTTTGGTGCCTACTATTTTGGTAGAACTGTGATTTGTTGCACCTTTTACAGCACCTTCTTTGAATAGGTTCTTGATAGGGGTACTCAGTTCGGCTAATTGCTTTTCGATCCGAGTAAGCCTACTTTCAATAGGAGATAAGTAAATGCTTAATAATTCACCCAACCTTTCCAGCATGCGGTCGTTTGCGTTTTCAGTATTATCATTGATTGTGTCATTGTTATCTAATGTTCCACCCTGCTGCTCCTTCTCTCTTTCATCCCCCTGATTAGTCTCCGTAGCCCTACTCATATTTTGGTTGAGGTTAGAATTGGTACCTTTCCCAGTTTTTCTTTTTATCAGGCCATGTTTCCTAACCTTTGTGGACCGGGACTTTGGTGCATATAGTTTTTGTTTTTGAATAGCGCCCTCTCGTCTACCTCTTAATTGCCTTGTATTATCAACAGATATTAATTCAGGGGTGGGATTGATGAGCAAATCTGGGTCTTCTCCAGATCCATACTAATATCTGTTTCTGAGTCTATCAGAGGAATAGAGGCTGATAAATTTACCTCACTTGGGATGGTGTGGATATCAGCACATACATTTACTAAAGATCTGATATTATTGGGCAAAACCTGAGCAGGTGTGGTAGCAGCAGCGATAAGACCAAGGGAAGAACGTTTGGCGTGGGCCAGATCTTGTGAAACCCTGCGTTCTAAAAAAGAAATACCCTGGTTTAGGGCATCGTTGGCCTTAGTTATGAAATTATCGATAGGGCCAATTACTGATCCACCCCCCGCAGCAGCTGTTTTGCTGTGACTGCCCCTTGGAGACATAATAGTAATAGCATATACTGGTCCAAAGACAATATGAGCTATCGTCTTTGATGCAGGCAATAATAGTGAACAGAGCAAGTACGAAGGACAAAAAGCTGGGAGAAGAAAAGGATTACCACTCGATGCACAAAGCAAGATGACTAAGGATCAGCATGCAAGTACTCCCAGTTACGATATGAAACAATAATGTCAATAACAATAGTCCTCAGGATGACTGTGACTACCCAGGCACCTAGGCTAGAATTAAACAAGTACCTTTCTCTGATAATGTTAGGGAAGTGGCCCCATCCCATCCTCCTCGTGCCTCTGAGGGCCACAGAGGGCCCGCCCTTTGCCCGGGCTTAGCCCCGGGCGCTCCCGCGGCAGCGACTCACAGGGCGAGAGGTGCTCCTCTGCTTTATCGCGCCTCCGGGTGCTCTGCTCTGACTCGCGGAGACCGCGACCGCCGGGGCACCTGGGGATTGTAGTTCTGCCCTTTCGACGGTGGCGGCGGGGTCGGCGAGGATGCTGGCTCACGTTGCTGAGCTTTGCTGTGCTGGATCGCCCAAGGAGCCTGGCGCTGTTAAGCCGTTTCCCTCACGGCAGGATACGTCCTGGAAGTGCCCCCGGTGTGCGCTCGGTGCACCTCTGCTTTATCGCGCCTCCGGGGGCTCTGCTCTGACTCACGGAGACCGCGACCGCCGGGGCACCTGGGGCTTGTAGTTCTGCCCTCTCGGCAGTGGCGGCGGGCTCGGCGAGGATGCTGGCTTACGTTGCTGAGCTTTGCTGTGCTTGATCGCCCAAGGAGCCTGGCCCTGTTAAGCCGTTTCCCTCACGGCAGGATACGTCCTGGAAGTGCCCCCGGTGTGCGCTCGGCGCACCTCTGCTTTATCGCGCCTCTGGGTGCTCTGCTCTGACTCGCGGAGACCGCGACCGCCGGGGCACCTGGGGCTTGTAGTTCTGCTCTCTCGGCGGTGGCGGCGGGGTCGGCGAGGATGCTGGCTCACGTTGCTGAGCTTTGCTGTGCTGGATCGCCCAAGGAGCCTGGGGCTGTTAAGCCGTTTCCCTCACGGCAGGATACGTCCTGGAAGTGCCCCCGGTGTGCGCTCGGCGCACCTCTGCTTTATCGCGCCTCCGGGCGCTCTGCTCTGACTCGCGGAGACCGCGACCGCCGGGGCACCTGGGGCTTGTAGTTCTGCCCTCTCGGCGGTGGCGGCGGGGTCGGCGAGGATGCTGGCTCACGTTGCTGAGCTTTGCTGTGCTGGATCGCCCAAGGAGCCTGGCGCTGTTAAGCCATTTCCCTCACGGCAGGATACGTCCTGGAAGTGCCCCCATAGTGGTGTCTCCAGTGTTAACACTCCCTTGCCACTCCATCTGTATGGTGGCCTCCCTCCATGAATCTGCAACGGTCGCAATGGAGGTGGGTAAGTCTTTCAGCCCTTGTCTCCCATATCTCCATTTAATAGCCCTCTGGTTCTAGGGCTTTTCTATCTGTGCTTCGGAAGGGTTCTATCTGGTCCGCAAAGGACCATTTATTAATAACCACTACCTGCAACGCTCAGTGGTACAAGCAGAGATTTGGTAATGCAATACCCGCCTCTGTGGCCAGCCTGGTGAATATCTCCAGAACTATGTTTGGAGTACCCCCATCGCAAAGCAGACATCAGTGGCCACATATTTAAAAAAGACCTCAGGGATCCCGAAGAAGGAGTTTTGTAGGACATACAGGAATGTTGGTAAGTGGATCATTTTGTAAAGGGTTACATGCCCTATCCATCAATGACAGGGGCAGATGGCGCGAATGGCTTACATCCCTCTTGAGGTTCTCCAGGAGCCTGACCAGATTGTGCTCATATAAGCGGCGCAATCCTGTGTGATACAGGTGCTGGGGTATTTAAACCCTGTATCCTCCTGTGGAAAGGGTACTGCCAGTGCGCCCTGGGCTGCCAACACGCAAGTCACAATAGAGAAGATTGGGACCAACTAATGCGAAATATCAACTGAACACTGCAAAAATCTCCAGTATTTTAGCAATGGAGGTCTCTGACTCCACCAAATATGAGGACGTTGTCCACATAAAGCAAGACCACGTCTATCCAACTATAGTCCCACCTAAGGCCCCTAATCAGAGTATCTCTCATGATCCAGTTAGCCATTAGTTTATTTGCTATAGCAAACAGGAGGTGAGACAGCCTTGTACCTTCCCCAGGAGTAATTCTCTCACCAGCACATCATTTACCCTAACTCTGGCTATGTGGAGAAGTGTGGCTCACTGGTTAGAGCGGCAGTCCCTGATGCAGAGGTCTGGCCCGGGACGAGGGTTCAATTCCTGCCTTGGCTGGTCTTGGCGGATCTTGGGCTCATAATTCCTCGGACCTGATTTCTCGCCTCAGTGCCTACTCTAAGCATGGGTCCCACGCTGCAGCTCTGGGCAATAGCTTGCTTAGTCTCCACAACAGCCCCCTACAGCGCTAGGGATGCCTGGTTGCACCCTGGGGATGCCCAGGAGTGGACATTTCACTGGGAAAAACCATGAAGGGTTCCCTAGCGGTATGAGTACAGTGCCAGGACACTCTGGAGTATCATTGCGCTTTACAAGTACGTCTACATTTACCTTTACATTTATAGGACGCGCGCCCAGCAGTTTCTCTCACACTCGGAAAGAGGGGCCAATGCTTATCCACTCCAGAACCGCCTATAGGTATGGCTATTCTAATGCAGCTGAAGGCTTTTCAGAATCCAGTGCCAAAAGCAAGGGCAGTTCTCTCAGTCGTCTCTCTCTGGCTAAACATCTGAACAGACGTCAAATGGTGGGTTTTGTGGACTTGTAGGGCATACAGCCCAACTTGTCCGGTGCTATCACTTGATCTATTACCTGCATTAGACAGTTCATCAAAACTTTCACCAGTGATTTTCCTCCCACATTTGGGAGGGAAATCAGGTGGTATGAGGAACACTGATTGGGGGTTTCCCCTCCTTAAGGATAAGTACGACTGGACTGTCACCTGGCGCAGGTCCCATGGCAATTTCTCTAACCGTTGGGACTCACAGAGCATAGATAAGCTTCACTATCTGACTTTTGATACATTAGAAAAGTTCCAGAGGAAAGCCATAGGGTCCTGGCGCCTTCCCAACTTTTCATTTGGGACAGCACCTTGGCTACCTCTCCCTCCTGAATCTCCATCTCAAGGAATTTCACCGACTCCTCTCCCAATGATGTCTCCAAATGCCTGTGATGAAGCCACCAAGGTTGCTGGTGTCCGTAGTACTGATACACAGAGTATACAGTTGTTGCAGGAACCGTGAAAGGCCTGCACAATTTCTAATGTGGTTTCTACCTTCCACCCCTCGGGCGTGCAGACTTGCTGTACCCATCGCTGTTCCCCCTCCCTCGGCACAAGCCATGCTAACAGCTTCCCAGCCTTATTGCCCACCTCATATTGTTTATGTTGCTTGAAACACAATATTGCCCTGGATTCCTGGTGCATTAGGCATTGGAAGTCCTTCCACAGAGTCTCTATTGGGGTGCAAATGACAAGTCTGGATTTACATAAGGCTCTTCTCTTGCTACCAGCTGCTCTTCCTTCTCTCAGTCTTTCCTGTCTCCCTCTTTTAGTTACTCTGCAACATGTGATATCATGTTGCCCCTTATCAATGTTTAAATGCTTCTCACACTATAATATCCAACTGCACCGAGCCCTGATTCTCCTGAAAGTATGCTTTTGCGGGCTCCTGGATGATGTGTCTAATTTCCCAATCAGCCAGGACCCAGGGGTCAAGTCTGCAGCCTAATGAGATGTGAGGATACTACTGTGCCAGATGCATGGAGAGCATACCGTTTTTTTAGATTCCTCAAGGCAGATAGTGGGCATAGCAACACTTCCCCAGCTAGCTCAATGGGATCAAAAGTTAATCCAATCAGGAGAGGGATTCTAATGTGTGTGTCCAGTAGGAATACTGTCTGTTCATTGGGTGGGTGGCTCACCAAGAGTCATTAAGGCCCATGGCCTCAACAAATGTGCGCAGTCTTGCATTCACCATAGGTGGAGCACCTCCCCTGTTTATTCTATCCAGATCACCCTGTAGGGTTAGATTGAAGTCTTCCCCCCCCACCGACTACCAGGAGCATCTTCAGTGCTTTCAGTATCCATTCACCCATAGCTGTCAACCCGCAGACTTTATAAATACCAAGAGGTCACTCTGAGGTTTTGTAATTCTCGAGTCTGACTCCATTTTGTTCTGTGCCACCATTTTGTGTTGCCCTCACGTAGGCCTGTGAAGGTAGCCTGGCGAACAAAGTGGCCTGGCCTTCTTAGTTCATGTATATATTAACTAGGTTTCTTTTTGACTCTGAAATGAACTGTAAGAAACTGACCTCTTCACCTGAAACTGACCTCGCAAAGCCAATTTCCCTGATCGATATTTGTCTGAGATTGCCAATCAATGTTCAGGACATCGTTAACTTTTAGTTTCCTTGCACATGCCTTATCTTGTTCAGCATCTGTTACTGTTTCTTTTTTATGTTTCTTCATTACATGGGTTATGCTTTCAATTATAGGTTTGTCCGGCTTGTGGAGATTGAATTTGGGACATTCCTAATAATTAACTTTTGGGTTGGGATACTGTAAATTGAGTTTTTGTTATGTGATACTTTGTTTGAAAAGGTACCTTATTGGCTAGAATTTTGTGCAGTGGGTGTACATTTATAATGTGAATATTGGGTATAAAAGGAGACGTCTCGCCTTAGTAAAATGAGCAGTCTCCTGAGAATTTACACCTTGATGTATTTCTAGGATCACTGTTACTAGCTGCAGCTAATAAACTTGGTCTCTGATGCCATCCAGAAGTATTCCGTGTCTCTGTATACCAAGACAGGTGAACACGAAGATCTTAGGCGTGCCCCTGACGCCGTTGGGTTAAACCCCGGTTCTTCAACTGGCGCCCAATGTGGGGCGACTTCAGCGGTACTGGTCCAAGCCCGAAGATTGTGAGGCGCGCCCTGAGGAAATTCTGGAGGACGGCCGCCACTTCATCGACCCCTGCATGTCGACGTGGACCGAAGGTTTTTTCTGCGAGGCTTCCCCTTTCCAGCGGCTGCGAAGGACTGCTGCCCTGACTGTCGCCCTGTCTTGGACCCTCTTGTGATGATTTGTAAGGCGAGATGTTAGACGGTCTTCTGGTGGCGTGACAGACATTTTGGTTAAGTATAAGTGGGTCGCTCCCACGACTTTGTTTTGTTTCTTGGTTTTGATTCGGCCATTGCAATAGTCGAAGCCGAGGGGTTCGTATATTTGCGAGTGTATCATTTTTGAAACTCCCTTGAAAATTGAAGCAAGACTAGTGAGCTAAAAGATGCCTGGTTTTAGCAAATTTAGGAAATAGTTTTGTTGTAGTTGTAATAGGGATTCCCGATTGGAGCACTCGTGTCCGATACCTCCGGTTGGAACTCCAACTTATGAGTTCTATTCAAAGCATGGTGTAGGTCCCATAACCTTTAATGAAGTATGGGTCCGTTATACAAGGAAAGATGGTGTTTTACGATGGTCCCAACATGGTAGTTTTGAATCAGATGTTTTAGATAACCTACAAGTTGCGCTATTTAAGAAGAAATCCCGGCCGGCGATGTTTGACTCTTTCCGCCTTTGGCGTAAGGAAGCCAAACAGCAAGAAATTAAGCAAGCTAAGAGAGATAGGAAGGAAAGGAATATATCGGTAATGCAAGCTGCTAGGCAGTTTAAGGGAGATGAAGAAGATCGTGCGATTGAAGTGTCAGATAAACAACATTGCATGGCCATTGACAAATGTTACCCGGCTTTGCCACCCCCCTATCAAATGTGACTGAAGACCCTGAAAAGGATCCTTTGATGTCACATTTACTGAGATTACCACCCCCTTATGTGCAGGGTGCTACTGCACCTCCGTTACCTCCAGTTGTTGCACCCCTTGTTGTCGTTCAACCCCCTGTTGTTGTTCAGCCACCCGTTGCTTCACAGGTGGTTCTTCCTCCCCCGGCGCAGCCCCCTCCAGGGCCGCCAGCCTGGTCCCGAAGAGCGGGCAGTGTTAGATCTCCTTGCTCGTAGATGGGTTTCGAATACCTCCAAGTACAGTCCACAAGTGGTTATGGATATCTTCCTATAGTGGGAGGCACCAAAACAAAGGTATGTTTTTGATGTCATGTGTACCTTCCTTCGTCAGGAGTGGGAAGGTAATGAGTTGGGTTCAAATCCACTGGAATTGCTTAATGTTCAGTCTGAATTTGCTAAAGGGACGATAGTGGGTTCCGATGTTGAGGAAGCGGTAGAGACATTACTCACTTTTAGGTCTAGACTTCCACCTCAGTCATTGTTCGAACCTGACCCTTCTATTAGGAGAAAAGTGAAGCAGTATCCTATGAGAGAGGTTCCCCCTGTATAGATAGAGGCAGTTGTGGCTGATGCCGCTCATGGTATTGCAGCTGCACCGGCTCATTTTCAGCGAGTGGGGGTGCATGTTTCTTGGAAGACAGCTGAGGTCCTGGCTCTTAAGCAAACCTTGCCTGGCCCCCGTAAAAATCCTGCTGATTATTACAAGGAGTTGTCTCAGACAGTTGATGTGTGTGTTATGAATTTAGCTGACATAGATATGTTGATGGGTAATGTAGTTCCTCAACCCTTGTGGGCGAAGATCCGTCACGAGGATCACGCGCCAGAGTTAGGAGATACGTGGGTTAATATTACTGCTGCAGATGGTCGGCAGGTAGGAGGTGCCAAACCTGAACCCTTAGTTGCAGAACTACCTGGTAGGATTATTAATTTAATGAAAACTATGATGCCTCCTCAGCGGGTGAATTGGGACAAGTTAGCAGCATGCAAACAAACAAAGACTAGAGTGTGTCTGATTTCTTCAATAGGTTTGAGGAAACATTCATTGATCATAGTGGTCAGGACATGAGTACATAAGGTGGTCAGAGGTTGTTTGTAGATAAGTTTGTTTTAATTTACTTCCTGAACTTTCTAATAAGTTAAAGGACTCTGAGAGTTCATGGGCTGTTTCTTCTTCGGCCCAGATATTGGCTACTGCACAATACTATGAGAATAGAGATAAAGATGAGAAGGATAAAGTAGAGAAGAAGACTAGAGAATTAAAAACGAACGTTCTTCTGCAGCAGGCTTATCCGCCTTGCCCTAATCAGCGTCAGTTTCAGCAACCTTCCCAGTTTCAGCAACCCCCACAGTTTCAGAAACTGTTGCAGAAGCATGAGTCTTTTGCTTTGCGACTCCCGCTAGGCCCTAATCGGTGTGCTTATTGTAAAGAAGAAGGTCACTTCAAGAATAGTTTCCCGATCTTGCTACAGCGTGCGAATGGTATGTCTGGTCTGAGAGGTCGTGGTGGTTTCCAACAAGTACCTAGGGGTAGGGGACGTGGTACGTTTCCCCAGAATGAACGTTCCTTTTCCCCTCAGAATTCTATGAATTATTTTGACCAACAGAATGTTCCGACCGTCCAGTCCGCTCAGTACTACACTGATGATTATTATGTTGGAAGTGAGAGTGCTGGTTTTAATGATAGTTAGGACAGCCATGGACAAAGGGAGGGAGTAGTGTCAGTTCCAGTAGACCAGAGTGGACCTTATGTTGAAGTGATTACATCAGGTGTGGCAGAGCCTTTTCTTTTGGATACTGCTGCAGCAAAGAGTTCTATCATGCACTCTAAACTCCCCGGTGCATCTTTGTCTGGCTTGACCAATGTTTCAGTAGGATTTTCTGGCGCCCCAGTTCGTAAACCGGTTTCTTGTCCTTTGCCCCTTTCTTTTGGTCCCTGTGAATTGGAGGCTCCCCTTATTCTAACGACTGGCTGTGGCGAGAATCTGTTGGGTTTGGACTTGTTGAAAAGATTGCATGCGACATTACATTGTTCTCCTTCGGGAGTACATCTTACGGTGGGTAAGAAAGTGATTTCCCTGAAGTATCTGTCTAAGGATCGCCTTCCACTGGAACTGCGTTCTATCCATGATACACTTTGGGCTACAGGTCCCAATGATGTTGGTCTCTTGCATATTCCACCCTACGTTGTTACCCTTAAGTCGAATGCTAAGTTACCTCGCATTCCTCAGTACAAAATTTCCAGTGATGGCGAAAGAGCTCTTTTAGCGATTATCTAAGATTTGGTTGAGAAAGGTGTGGTTGAAGAAACGAGAGGTCATGTGTGTAACAGTCCTGTTCTGCCTGTCCTTAAGTGTACTGACTCTTCTCAGCCACCTGTGTATCGGTTTGTGATCGACATTCGAGAGGTCAATAAGATCGTTGTGCCACAGTTTCCTGTTGTCCCGGACATTACTGCTTTATTTACTATGATCCCTGCCTCAGCTGCTTGGTTTTCTGTTATTGATATGAAGAATGCTTTCTTCAGTATTCCGATTGCTGAGGAAAGTAGGGATATTTTTGGCTTCTCTTTAGGAGGCCGCAGTTTCCGGTTTAAGCGCGCTTCTCAAGGTTATTGTGAGAGTCCCTCCATTTATAGTCAGGCTTTGAAAACTCAACTTGATACTCTTGCAGTGCATTCTGGTGCTACTCTTATCCAGTATGTTGATGATCTGTTGGTTGCTGCTGATGATGAAGAGATTTGTAAAGAAGTTACTCTTTCTTTGTTGCGATACCTGTCTTACCTTCATCATAAAGTGTCACCTTCGAAGTTGCAGTATTGCCGCCAAGAAGTGACCTACTTAGGTCATCTCTTGTCGAAGGAGGGAAGATGATTGACCCCAGAGCGTATTCAAGCGATTGCCCAAATGACTGTGCCATGCACACAGAGAGAGGTGCGTGCCTTCTTAGGTATCACCTCATATTGTAGACAGTGGATTCCAAATTTTTCTTTGCTAGCGAAACCTTTGTTGGCACTTACTCTTAAGGACACACCACACCCTCGACCTTCGTCTGACGAATGTCAGAAGAGTTTTTCTGAATTGCTCCGGTGTTGGGTACCCCCGACTACAGTAAACCTTTTACACTTTATGTACACGAGAGAGAAGGTTGTGCATTGTCAGTGTTGACGCAACAATTTGGAGACAAGCAGCGCCCATGTGCGTATTTTTCAGCTACTTTAGATCCGGTAGCTAGGGCGTTGCCTAGTTGTCTAAGAGCTACAGCGGCAGCGGCTGTTTCTATCCGACAGTCTGCTGGTTTGGTATTGTAGAATACATTGATTGTGATGGTCCCACATGCAGTGGATACCCTATTGAATAGAACGAAGACTCAACATCTTACCAGTACGCATTTGTCAAGTTATGAGTTGACGCTTTTGGCTAGCCATGTGCACATCAAGCGGTGCAACACATTGAATCCAGCTACATTGGTTTTTTTTGTTTTGTTTTTTGGAAGACCTTTATTTTGCACAATCTCGTCATCATACAGTGTACAGTTTGCGGCGCTCAGAGGCCAGCCGGGCAGATAATAATCAGGTAAATCCTTATCTGGAGGACACAGCCATTTAGCCGGTAACCCGGGGGTCCGGCGGTGAAACTTATGAAAATGCATTTACAATCATCTGGTATTCAGCTTAATAAGTGACAGGTCTATAATTTTGTCTTTTGTTATCAATAAGAACATTGCAGGTTTAATCTAGCATTAGTGCCATTGTGGTTATCGCTCAAGTCCCCACTGAGAGCCTAGGAATCCGCTGAGGTTAGTCAATAGTGGGGGAACTGTCGATAGACAGATCACCAGATTCGTGTTCGTAATGCTTACGTGGGTGTGGTAAAATGTGTATTGGTATAGCTCACTGAGGCATAGAAGCAAGCGGTTATGTTCGGCGGAGCTAGTCTACAGCCACTTTGTGTTAAGGCCCGGATATCCGGCAGCGTGGTGCATGCGCATCTCTCCAGTGTTGTTATTGGGAGGTCGCAAAAACTGGGGCGGTGGTCGGTGTACGGCGCAACATATCCTTGGCTAGTGTGTGCGGGGTTTAGTACGAGTCCGCATTTTTTGTGGTCCGTAAGCGTTGTCGCGTCTCAGCAGTCGGTGTGTAGCGTGTGTTCAGTAAGGCATCGCTTCGTATTAGCGATATAATGCGTCCGTTGTCTTCGTCTGTAATAAGAAAGGGGCCTGGTCGGGAAACATGACCAGTAAACTAACTGTTCCCTATGCCTATGCAATGGCGGGAAAACCTGGGGATGGGAAGGCAAGTGAGGTCGGGGGGGTGGGGGGGGGGGAGATCAGCATAGGTTCTAGTGGGGAGTCAGTTGCTGCGAGGCGAGGTATGGTGGGGTATTCTGCAGTGTGAAGGGGGGAAATGGGGGGGGCGGTCAGCGTGGGCGTAGGCAGGCTGAGGCAAGGGTAGTGGTATGCGCGCAGCGCGGTGTGAGTGTCAGTTGTATGGCGGAGAGGTATAAGTGCCAGTATCTGCAAGGGTAGGGCGTAAGGCCAAGAGAGGTGAGGGGATGGGGGAGAGGGGCACAGGGCAGTGATCACTGTTAATGCTGGCTGACGTCGTAGTGACGATGAGGCCTGTTATCTCAAGTCATCCCCTGCTCCTGGCAGGTTCGCTGGAATGTTTTAAGGAGGTCATCCCAGAGGTGAGCAATGGGGAATTCTCGGAGTCCCGCTGTTTCCTCCCGGAGGAGCACCGTGCTTTCCGCCCGTGCCCAGTTGGTAAAGGAGGCATGCCAGTGTCGAGTGTGTGGGGGGGTTGCAGCCTTCCAGTGTTTAGTAAGCAGGCGCTTGGCCGTTATGAGTCCCATGTCCCAGAAGCGCGCCTGCACTTTGTTGAGTTTTGTGCGCTTGTACAGTCCCAGGATGCGTGCCTCCCACGTGTGTGGTATCTGCTCGTGAGCGTTGCGTACGAGTAGCGTTGTGACTTCGTCCCAGTATGTTTCTATGTCAGGGCAGTGCCACAGCATGTGCAAGAGGTCTGCTCCATTCAGAGAGCAGCGTTGACAGGCGGCATCTGTGGTTGAAAAATATCTATTTATTTTGTCGGGCGTGAGATAAGCACGGTGTAATATGTAGAATTGAATATTTTAAAGCGGGGGTTGCGTGGGATATTCGTTGGTCCGGCTAAGATCATCGCCCATTCCTTATCAGTCCAGTCCCTTCCCCTGTCTGCTGCCCACTTTTCCCGTAGCTGCAGCATGGACGGTTGCGAGTGTGTCTGTAGGGCCTGCGCTAGCCAGTGTATGATGTGTGAGCCGTTACCCATAACGTGCAGATACTGCATGAAGGTGTGCATCGGCAGTTCCTCTGTCATGTCGCCCCAGGAGGCAGTAAGCGTGCGCAAGAGGGACGCGTGCAGCAGGAACTGACTAGTTGGGAGGTCCGTGCTAGCCGCTAGGTCCGCGAAAGTGAGCAGTTCCCCATCTGCATACAGGTCACTCAGCGTGTCCACCCCTGCCTGTGTGCAGCTGGTCAAGCGAGTCTCAGTCAGTGCGCCCGTCGGTCCGGGAGTGCCCAGAAGGGGTAGTATGGGGCATATGGTGTTGTTGCCCGGGTGAGTCGTAGACATCACAGGAAGCATTTGCGCGCCACTGCGAGGTGCAATTGGGAGGGGCAGGGGGTCCGAGTTATAGGATGGAACAGTGTGCAAATTTGTGCTTGCGTCCAGGCAGCAGTGTCTGAGGCAGTATCTTCTAGATGGTTGCCGCTTAGCCACCCCGTCACCCATTGCATCTGTGCCGAAAGGTAGTACAGCTCCATGTTGGGAACCGCTAGGCCTCCCGATTCAGTGGGCATGTACAGCTTAGTCAGCGCCACATGGGGCCGGCCCGCAGATGAAGCTACGCAGCAGAATCTCCAGATCGCGAAATATCTTATTGGGCACATATGTGGGAATATTGGCGAAATAGTACAGCAGTCTAGGCAGCACAATCATTTTGGTCAGTGCTATACGGCTAGGCACGTTGAGGGGTAGGGCGTTCCAGAAGCTGATTTGCGCCCGTACCGAGGCAATTGTCCGCAGGAGGTTCCCCTCCAGGACGTCTATTGGGTCCCGGTATATTCGTATCCCTAGGTATCGGAATGTGGTGGGGTACCATTGCAATCTTCCTCCACCCAGGCGGATGTCGCATTCGGGCGTATCCGGGCTAAAGGGATAAGCCCCCGATTTGGACCAATTAACTTGTAGCCCGGACATCTCCTCGAATGTTCGGAAGACGTCAGGGAGGCAGGGATGTCGGTTATGTTTCTAATGTACAGCAATAAGTCGTCAGCATATAGCGACACTGTGTGTAGGCCATCCGCCAGTGGGATCCCCCATTCAGGTCCCTATTCCTGAGGATTGTGGCCAGGGGCTCCATGGCCAATGAAAACAATATAGGGGATAAGGGTCAGCCTTGCCTAGTGCCCCTTCGCACCCGGATGGCGTCTGAGAGTAGTGAGCCTGTGCGGACTCGGACTGTCGGCTTGTCATACAGTAGACCCACCATGGCTTCATAGCCTCCCCCTAGCTGGTACTTCTCCGTAACTGCTCTCAGGTACGGCCACTCGACCGAGTGAAAGTCCTTTTCTAGATCTAGTATCAGGCATCCTGGTCTGGGCCACTGCTGGGTAGCATACTTTTGTATCCGGAAGAGGCGGCGGATATTGTGAGAGGTGTGTCGCGTCGGGACAAAGCCGTTCTGGTCCTGATGCACCAGTCGGGGCACATAGGGGGCCAGTCTCCGGGCCAATGTGGAGGCCAGTATTTTGTAGTCCGTGTTTAGCAGCGCCAGGGGGCGATAAGAGCCCATCCGTGTACTGTCTTTGTCAGGTTTGAGGATAGAGATCAGATTGGCCTCATTTAACGTTGGGGGTAAGGCTGCGTCCTCCGCAGCTGCAGCGTACATTTTCAGAAGTTCCGGGACGAGGATATCTGAGCTAGCCTTGTAAAATTTGGCTGGGAGCCCATCTGGGCCCGGGGATTTGCCGTTAGACAAGTTAAATATTGCTTTGCGGACCTCATCAGGCTCGAACTAGGCTCCCAGTTCGTCCTGTTGCGCAGTGGTCAGCTGTGGCAGCTGCAGAGGGGAGAGGTAGTCAGCAATGTCCGAGTGGGGGTTTGGTAATCGGGAGCGATATAGTGCTTCATAGTGGGTGGTGAACGCGTCATGTATATGGCGCTGCGAGTACAATAAGCCCCTCCCTTCTACGTGTATTGCTGTCACTGGGGTTGAGCGAGTCTCTTGTGATATCAGCCAGGCCAGTAGCTTGCCAGGTCTGTCACTCAGGTGGTGCGACCTCGCCGAGTGTGCAGCGTAGTTGATGTTGCGCAGTCGCTCCAGTAGGCGCGCCTGTTCTGCGTGTGCACCCTGTAGCGAGTCAGCATCGCCCTCAATAGCCTCCTCCTCCCTGTCGAGCAAGTCAGATTCCAGCCTAGTCAGGTCGCCCTCCAGCTGGTGCCTCATGTGTCCCTGTGTCCTCAAACAGTGACCTCGGATCACTACCTTGAAAGCGTCCCATTCTACCTGGGGGGAGGACGCTGTGTCTGCGTTGTCCTCAAAGTATTGAGCAGTGCGTGTGAGGAGGGAATCGCGGAAAGCAGCGTCAAGTAGCAGTGCAGGCTGCAGTCGCCAGGTGGGTACGGGGGGGCGCGGGCGTTCCCAAGCTATGGATAAAATGTGGGGTTATGATCTGAGTGTGTGCGGCCCATGTAGCGCGTATCTGTTACTAGGGGTAGGAGTTCAGTGGATGCCATGAATCTGTCTAGGCGGACATGTAAGTTGTGAGCGCCTGAATAATAGGAATAAACCTGTGTCCCAGGGTTGTGTGATCTCCAAACATCATGGAGGTCCCATTGCGCAGCCCACTCAAGTAATGCCTTTGTGGCACCTTGCGTATGTGCACCAATTGGGGGTGGGGAGGAGCGATCTAGTATTGTATCTAGTGTGCAGTTGTAATCTCCGCCCAGTATCCATGGAGCCGCATGCCAGGTCGCCATTATTGTGGAGAGGCGCGTCAGGAAGCCTCCCTGATCAGTGTTTGGGGAATATAGGGACACTAGCACTACCTGTTGCCCATCTAGTCTGCCTTGTACGACAACAAACCTGCCCTACCGGTCTATGCTAGTATCAGTGACTGTCCAGGGGGTTCCAGGACGGACCCATACCTGTGCGCCGCGAGCATATGAGGAGTAGTCTGTGGCATAGAGTTGTCCGCGCCATCTACGGTGTAGTGCTTGTACCTCTGTCTTGTTCAGGGGTGATTCCTGGAGCAGTGCTATGCTTATCTTGTGTCGCTTTAGGTAATCCAGCTACATTGTTGCCAATTTTTGTAGAGATAGATGCTCAGGAACAGCATGACTGTTTTCTCCGGACAAAGGAGGAAACGAAGGGTAAGTTGATCTGAAAGACACTCCTCTTTCGAATCCTGATGGTACTCTATGGGTAGATGGTTCGTGCTTTAAGCTTCCGAATGGAGAGACGACTGCAGCATATGCTGTCACAACTTTGCACACGATTGTTGAAACAGCACGTATTGCACAGAATCCAGCGCAAGCAGCTGAGTTGATAGCATTGACTAGAGCGTGTGTGTTGTCAAAAGGAAATAGAGTGAATGTTTATACTGATAGCCAATACGCATTTGGCATGGCTCACAGTTTTGGTGGCTTGTGGAAAGAGAGAGGATTTCTGACTTCCCATGGTACGAAAATTCAGCATGGACAATTAGTGAGTGAACTTCTTGAATCACTTACTTTGCCGAACCAAATTGCGATAGTGAAGTGTAGTGCGCATAAGAAGGTTACGGATGATGTGGGTCGAGGGAATGCATTTGCAGATGAAGTAGCGAGAGAAACGGTGAAAGATGTGACGAGTCGGATGTATGTTGCAGGTCCTTCCAGATGGGTTGTGGAAGGAGGAATGTGCGAAGATACAACAGAAAGTGTGAAGATGATTCAGGCAGAAGATACTGAGAAAGAATTGAGTATGTGGAGAGAGAGTACGGGAATGTTGGATTCAACAGGCTGTTGGGTTGAGTTGTCAGAGCACCAGCGATGGTTGCTGCCGGATGCATATGTGCTTCCGGTGATTACTATGGCTCCTGGGTTGGCTCACATTAGTTCAAAAGGGATATGTAAGTTGTTGGCTCCGGTATGGCAGAATGGTGGAATTCCTAAGTGTGCTGAGAATTTGGTTAAACACTGCATGATTTGCTTGATGCATCAGCGGGTCATTTTGCTCCTCCAACGCATCCGTTTGTGGTGCTGCAGATAGACTACATTCATATGGAAAGATGCAATAACTTGAAGTATGTCCTTGTGGTTGTTTGTGCCTTTTCCAGATGGAGAGAGGCCTACCCCCTAAAGGATAATACTGCCATGTCTACAGCCAAGGTTTTGCTCAAAGAATTCTTTCCCAGATATGGCTTGCTGAGGATGGTATGGAGTGATAATGGAAGTGAATTTGTGGGTCAGATTATGAAGAAAGTATGTGCGGGTCTGGGTATCAAACAGAAATTTCACGCTGCGAATCACCCCCAGTCCGCAGGCCTAGTTGAGTGCTATAATGGCACTCTGAAGCTGTAGTTGGCCAAGGTACCTGGCCCGATGCCTTACCATTGGCACTTTTGTCCACGAGAACGACAGTACATTCTCGTGTGGGACTTAGCCCATACGCGATTGTTTTGGACGCCCAGCGAATGTCTGGGGTGTGCCGAGGCCTAAGAAGTACAGTGATATCGAGTACCCTATGTCGTTGACTACTTACATGATTTGACTGCTAAATTGCGTGTTCTTCACCAACAGGTCCATGACACTTTGCCTTCAGTTTCTGTAGACGCAGGCCACACGATTCAACCTGGCGACTGGATTCTAACCAGGAATTTCCAGAGGTCAAAGAACTTGGAACCACCATGGACCGGTCCATACCAAGTCCTGTTATCAACTCGAACGGATATTAAGGTGTTCGGCAAGAAAAACTGGGTACATGGTACCCATTGCAAGAAGATACCTTTGCCTTTACCGTACGATAAGTGGGTCCGGGAAGGTGTTGCCGATTCCGAGAGTGAAAGGGTTCCGAGATTTGTACCTTTTAGCGATGCACAGCTGGAATAGACTCAGTCAGAATGTGCGGTTGATGAAGTCTTGCAAGAAGCTGTGCCGCCGTGTTTGAGACTTGATACTTCGCACCCAGAGACACTCTTTCAGGATCAAACTGTGCCTGGGAAAGAACGCTACAACTTAAGGTCTAAAAAGGACAAATAAAATCTGAATTCTTTTGTGAATTACACTCTTTCAGACAAGAGACTATTTTTCTTTTTCTTTTTCGAACCACCACCCGGGTTCAGCTGCAGGGTCGCGGTATAAGACTTAAGGGGTGGCCCGCGTATTGACGAAAGGTCTGCGGTTCTAGGAACGTCTAGGATGCCTGGCGCACACTTGAGTGAAGAAGGAAAATTGCAGCGGGCAGCACGTTGGAGGATGGAGTCTGTTGTGACTGAAAGAGATGTTGAGAGAATAGATCTTAAGACAAGATTTTGTACATTGATACATAGCAAATGTTTTATAATATTGTGCTTTTTGACGTTTTTAAGTATCACAGCTTGTGTGGGTTGGACTGTCTATGCTACACAAAAAGACATCTGCACCCACCTCCCAACCTATGCTTTCTTTCACTACTGTTTCTTTGCACCAGTTTTATACGTTGCCTGAACATGAACAGACAAGGAGATGAGAGTTTGTCAACAACTCATTTATACAGTTGTTGCATCAGCCTCAGTTAGTAGTAAATACCACTGATTGTTGGGTTTGTGGTCTTATGCCTCATACGACAGATAAAGGTATGCCATATTTGGTTTTGCCTTTTTCTGTTAATGGGTCTGTGTGGGCTTTTCAGACCATGTTTATCTATGCAAATGAGGTACGACCCTTACGTTCCCTTAAAGATAACTCGAGCAATAGTGCCTTAATAAGGGAATAGTAGCTATGATCCGAGATATTGATGCATATAATGCTATCCCTAAGGATGAGGTGCAGGCTTACGTTGGTTGGAATGTGACTGGATATAGTACCAGCTTGACAGAGAAGGAGAGACGAAAAAGGTCTCCCCCTATTTGGATTGTACCCCACCGAGGCCATTTTTGTTTGCAAGGTAATGGTCGGAATCTGAAAGCTCAGCTAGGTAAGAGTGTGTGTGCTCAAACCTATGTCTATTCATCTCGGACTTCTCCACCGTTTGTGCCAGCTAAAGGCACATATTTTGTTTGTCATGACAGAGCCTACACATGGTTGCCACCTGATTTTTCAGGAACGTGTTATGTGGCGTTTCTACTTCCCCCTACATACACTACTGCTTCAGACTATCATAGAACGAGATATGGTAGAGGTGTCTTCAATCAGGAAGATACTGCAGCACACGAAGTAGGAGATTTCTTCAAGTGCTTCCTGTCCTTTTGGGGTCCTATGATCAATAGTAGGCATATTCGACAGCTTGTCCGCGTTGTTGAAGCTACTATTAATGAGACAGCAGGTGCTCTTAGTAATGTTACAGCCAAGCTTCAAGCGGACCGCCTTATGACTTTGCAGAACCGTATGGTATTAGACATCATACTTGCAGATCTAGGAGGAGTATGTAAATTGATTGGATCCAGTTGCTGTATTTACATACCAGATAATGCCCCTACAGTGTACCAAGCCATCTCTAGGTTGTATAAAATCTCTGAGTCTATCCATGTAGACGAAGAAGACTGGTCATTGACTGGATGGTTTTGGGGACTGCTGTCCAAATGGGGATGGAAGACTCTGACATTCCTTGGTATGGTTTAAACCATCCTTTTCTCTTGTTGTCTTTGCATCCAGTGTGGTCCCGCCATTTGTAGTCTTTGTGCTACTATGTGTGTTCGGAGACCTGTCCCGAGAGAAGTAGAGAATAATAAGATGATGCTACAGCAACACCTTGATGACCTAATGAATATCGATATAGACCTAGATTCAGATTAACATGAGACTTAGGTTATTGCCTACGTAATGGCAAAAGGAGGGTCTGAGGTTTTGTAATTCTCGAGTCTGACTCCATTTTGTTCTGTGCCACCATTTTGTGTTGCCCTCACGTAGGCCTGTGAAGGTAGCCTGGCAAACAAAGTGGCCTGGCCTTTTTAGTTCAAGTATATATTAACTAGGTTTCTTTTTGACTCTGAAATGAACTGTAAGAAACTGACCTCTTCACCTGAAACTGACCTTGCAAAGCCAATTTTCCTGATCGATCTTTGTCTGAGATTGCCAATCAATGTTCAGGACATCGTTAACTTTTAGTTTCCTTGCACATGCCTTATCCTGTTCAGCATCTGTTACTGTTTCTTTTTTATGTTTCTTCATTACATGGGTTATGCTTTCAATTATAGGTATGTCCGGCTTGTGGAGATTGAATTTGGGACATTCCTAATAATTAACTTTTGGGTTGGGATACTGTAAATTGAGTTTTTGTTATGTGATACTTTGTTTGAAAATGTACCTTATTGGCCAGAATTTTGTGCAGTGGGTGTACATTTATAATGTGAATATTGGGTATAAAAGGAGACGTCTCGCCTTAGTAAAATGAGCTGTCTCCTGAGAATTTACACCTTGATGTATTTCTAGGATCACTGTTACTAGCTGCAGCTAATAAACTTGGTCTCTGATGCCATCCAGAAGTATTCTGTGTCTCTGTATACCAAGAAAGGTAAACTCGAAGATCTTAGGCGTGCCCCTGACGCTGCTGGGTTAAACCCCGGTTCTTCAACTCATAACTCTTCCCTCTGCCAGGTTCCTCTGCCCGCTGTCCAGTAACCCTGAGGTTGTATCCATTTTCCCAGCACATGGAACAGGAGGGATTTGCGGACCATGACGCAGGTTCCTCTGGCAGCCACGGAGAAATCTGCATGTGCGAGCACTGCATATATCCTCCTGCTACAAAATCCAGAATTATTACCCAGCAAGTGGGTTTCTTATAGTAGACTTAGGCCTGGTTTGTAGTGGGCTATAAATTTCCACACCACCTCCCTCTTTACTTTGTTCCCCAGATTCTTGCCATTCCAAGACAGGATATTCAGGGAGATCTCCAAATTCCTACGCATCATGCATGTGTGTGTATAAGTGGGTCCAATGGTTGTCCCAACCCTAGGTCTCAACCTGAAATGTATAAACTGCCACCCTAGTGTACCGCCCTCAAGTCTACCCTACTTTGCCGCACACCCTCCCTATCTCCTTGTGCAGCAGGTTTCCAACTACTCACCTTCCAAAAGCTCCAAGTGCCTGTCGCAACCCCCTTAAACATATTAAACATCACACAACAGAAACTTGGGCAGTTTTGTTGATGTGCAGGAAAGGCCTCCTCCCCGCAGGCACTTTCTGCGGATATCCCATGGGGCCAGAGCCCCTGTTGCCTTTATTTTGACCCCCTTGGCTCCATAATAAGTTCTTTGAGGTCTGCCAGTACTGACTAAACTAGGTCATCTGTGGTCATCGGCGTAACTGCTGGGGGGGCAGGGTCATCCGAATCTTACTCAGAGGCTCTGTTGCTGTCATTGGATTCTGTTGAACCTTCTCTAATGCCAAGCCATTTATTATCAGATACCCAGGGACTGCTCTTCTGGACTTCACACACCACCCAGACTCTCTCCACGCTTGCCTGATCTTTCATGGGGATCGATGGCTCTAATACTTGGCCTGGAGTGAAGATTTCCTGGCCCACCAGTTGGTCTGGGTCAGTTCCTAACCTCCTGCATCGGGTATTCCTGCTTTCCTTGCCATTCCCAGAATTCACCCACTGCTGTAAAGAATCAGGATTTCTTGAGTGTGGATATCCTTAGTTTCAATGAGAACAACAGTTAGGTTCAGTAAGGCATACTTAGGACCAGACTGCGAATGAAGCCTTTCTGGTAAGAATGTTTCCACCAGCTGTTGAATTGAGTTAGTATAGTTAGGGTAGATATTCATCCAGAGTACATGGGATCATGTTTATGTTTATGTTTTTTAGATTTATATGGCGCGCAAATACCCAGAGGTGTCCCGGCGCCTAGGATTTAGCAAAGGACATGCAATACACTGAAGGAGGTCATTGGTCAAAGAGCCAGGTCTTCAATTGTTTCCGAAAAATGATAAGCGTAGGGCTGGTCTTGATGGAGAGAGGGAGGGTGTTCCAGAGTCTCGCCGTGGCCACTTGAAAAAGTCTATCTCCTCAGGAAGCTGTCCTGGTGCGCGGAACTGGTAGGAGACCGGTCAGAGATGAACGAAGGGGTCTGTTGGGGGTATAGGTTGCAAATGCTTTCCTCAAGTAATGAGGTCCTGAGTTGTGCATTGCCTTATAGGCGGTGCAAAGCGCCTTGAATTTGATACGGCATCTGACGTGCAGCCAGTGCAATTGCCGGATTCCTGCAGCAATTGAGTGATGCTTGGGGGTGGACGGTAAAACCCTGGCTGCAGCATTTTGGATGGACTGTAGTTTATTTAGGACCTGTTCCTGGGCGTTAAGAAGGAGAGAGTTACAGTAATCCAATTTGGAAAAGACCAGAGTGGAAATAGGAGTTTTGCCAGCATCTGCTGGTAGGTATGGAAGAAGCTTTTTGATTTTCCTTAGAACCAGGAAGGAGGAGGAGACCACTGTGTTGACGTGGTGGTGGAATGTCAGTTTATTGTCAAATATGACTCCAAGGTTTCTGACCTTGGTGACTGGTTCTGGAGGGGGGCCCATATCGTTTGGCCACCAGTTGTCGGAGCATCCCGCGGAGAGGTTGCCAAAGATCATAACCTCAGTCTTATCCGAGTTTAGTTTTAGGCAGTTCCTCGACATCCAGTGGCTGATAGCTCGCATGCCGTCCTGGAATCTCGAGGCAACCGCTACTCCATCCTTGTGCACGGCCAACACCAATTGGGTGTCATCTGCATAGGTGGTTAAACTCAGGCCATGAGATTTTATGACCCTCGCCAAGTCTGACACATTGATGTTAAATAGTGTCGGACTTAGCGATGATCCCTGGGGTAATCCGCACGGCAAGGTGAAAGTAGGTGAGTAGAATGTGCCCAGTTTAACAGATTGTGTGCGGTTGGCTAAGAAGGAGGCTAAAAGATCCTTGGCTCGGTGGTGGACCCCTAAGGCGGAGACACGGTCGATCAAGATGGAGTGATTGACCGTGTCAAATGCGGCAGATAGGTCCAACAGTATGAGGACCGCAGCCCCGCCTTGGTCTAATATTGTCCTGATTTCATTGGCTGCTTTTATTAATGCCGTTTCGGTACCATGACCCTGTCTGAACCCAAACTGGGTATCATCCAGTAAATGGTGTTGGTTGACATATTCCGAAAGCTGATGGTTCATAAGGGATTCGAAGATCTTAGCAGGAAAAGGGAGGCAAGCTATAGGTCTATAGTTTGCTAACTGCGATGGATCCAAAGATGGGTTTTTTAGTAGGGGTTTAATCACTGCTCTTTTCCATATCTCCGGATAGACCCCTGTGTGGAACATGGAGTTGCAGATGTCTTTAAGAGGTAAGGTAATGGCACAGGGAGGCGATTTAATACCGAGGGTGGACAGGGATCTAGAGGGGAGCCTGATATGATAGCAGACACATATCTGCTGATGGTTTCCACCGTGGCGGGAAGAAAAAGAGGAAAGGATGGAGTGGAAGGGGTAGGCATGGACTGAGGGGAAGATCCTTCTGTTTGGGATAGAGAGAATAAAAGACGAGAATATATTAGTGACCTTGATGGCAAAGTAGTCAGCTAAGGAGTCGCAAAGCTCTTGAGATGGCTCTATTGAGGGGGCTGCTGGAGGTGTTGCGAGGGTATTAACTACTTGAAACAACTTTTTGGCGGAGTTTTGAGCAGACTCGATTTGAGATCGAAAAAACGCGCTTTTGTGAGAGGTTATAGAACGCTTATAAATGGCTAAGGCATCTTTATAGGATTGTCTGTCCTGAGTACTGTAGTGTTTGCGCCAAAGTCGCTCGAGGTTTCTGCAGTGCTGTCTCTGCAGTCTAAGATCCTCCGAGAACCATGGAGCCGAAGGAGTGGAGCGATTGGGAAAGATAGATTTAGTGGGGACTGCTACACTGAGAGCATCCAGGAGCCATTTTTGATAGCTGTTAGAGGCTAGGGTGGGATTGGAGGATGCTTCATAAGGGGATACGGTAAGGTTGTGGGTGAGGAAAGGGGTGTCTAAATGTTGCCAATCTCGGATCATTTGAGGGATTTGTGCTTTGGGATGTGGCGGATTAAGGTCATGAGCCTTAAGACTGAAGATAACAGCTGCGTGGTCTGACCAGGCTAGAGGGAGCACTTCAAGCAGTGATATGTCGGTGCTGTTGGTAAACAGGCCATCCAGGGTGTGGCCTGCTTGGTGCGTTGGACCTAATACTAGCTGGTGTAAGCCTACCGCTAGCAGATCAGTGATGAGTTGAGCAGTATCTTTATTGGTGTAGGATTCTAGGTAGAAATTAAAGTCTCCTAGAATAGTGTGGTTCGAAGGTCCAATCAGAGGTTCTATGATCTTATCTAAGGCTGTGAGAAAGCAATTGCGGGGACCTGGGGGTCGGTAGAGGAGAGTGCCTTTGAATGCTTGATTATTGTTGAGGGAAATGGAATACATAAGTGCCTCACAGTTCAGGCCAAGAATAGGTTCAGTTTTAATAGGGTATAGGACTTTATGGATTATGGCAAGTCCTCCGCCTTTACCTGGCGGTCTGTCCAGTCTGGTTACACAGAAGCCCACCGGTAGCACTGAGCAGAAATCCGGACCTGACGATATGTCACCCCAAGTTTCTGTTATAAACAGAATGTCCAGCTGTTGATTCGTGATCAGCTCCAAAAATTCCAAGTTATGTTTGGGTAAGGAGCGCGCGTTTATAAGAGCTGCGCGATAGGGGGCTCGCTAGATAGAGGGGGTAAATGAAGGTGCAGTGTGAATGGAGTGTGAAAGTACATGAAGGATACAGTGTGGGTAAGCCTGGGTAGCCGGACGCAAGAGGCAGCAGCCCACAGCAAGATGTTGGTACTAATGTGTTGATCTCCTTCAGTTGCTCGGATGTGTAACTGATGCTAGCGCCTAGGTGGTGGATGGTAAATTGCACAGGGGGAGAAGCCCTAGGCCCGGTCCAGGCACGGACGGGTGCAGACGGGCTTGCCTTAGGCGTGCCGCTGCGCCCGCCCGCCCGCTGCGCGTCCGGGAAGGCATGTGGTTTAAGTAGCTGTGGAGGCGAGCAGCTAGAATGCTAGCCTCTGTAAACGGGAAGTGAGTGAGTATCGCACTTCCTGTTATGGCGGTCTATCCCTCCACATTAATCTGAATCCTTCAGTGGTGGAACAGGGATCGCGCCTGAGCAAACAGTGCACACAAAGTAAATTAGCAATAAAGATACAGTAGTGCGTAAATGTTGTGCTTAAATGATAGTGCAGAACGAAATAAAATTATTTTTAAAATCCGCTAGGAGCCCTGCTTAGTAAGCCTCCGTCGGCGTAATTGTTAAAAACAGTGTCTGCAGCCGTGAGTCGCGCTAGTACAGAGAGACACAGAGTCGTGCCTTCAGCATATGGTTTCCCAAGAAATCCAGGGAGCGAGCTTGATCAGGGGTTTAAGTAGCTGTGGAGGCGAGCAGCTAGAATGCTAACCTCTGTAAACCGGAAGTGAGTGAGTATGGCACTTCCTCTTATGGCGGTCTATCCCTCTACATCAATCTGAATCATTCAGTGGTGGAACAGGGATCGCGCCTGAGCAAACAGTGCACACAAAGTAAATTAGCAATCAAGATACAGTAGTGCATAAATGTTGTGCTTAAATGATAGTGCAGAACGAAATAAAATTATTTTTAAAATCCGCTAGGAGCCCTGCTTAGTGAGCCTCCATCGGCGTAATTGTTAAAAACAGTGTCTGCAGCCGTGAGTCGCGCTAGTACAGAGAGACACAGAGTCGTGCCTTCAGCATATGGTGTCGCAAGAAATCATGCCACCTGTAGGATACAGTCCCAGTCTCTGAAGTTCAACAATCTGCTATGATCGGGTATGGAGGCTCTCCCAGAATCAGCAGGTGCCCTGGTATTCTATGAGCGCACTCTCCTGTCTACAGCATCAATGCATGTCCGCCAAGTACCATGGAGATTAGCAATTGTTCCACAAACAATCGATACTCACACATTCAGCCTTTTGAGGGACACCAATGACGAGCACATTATTGCACCCAGAGCGCCCCCTGAGTAATCCAGGTACAAAGTAAGAGATTTCAGTTCTACTTGCATCTGTTGCAGTTTGGCTGAGGTTTCTCTGACTACCGAAAAAGTCTGGGCCAGTGATCTCTCCATGCCAGTCACATTCCCTGTCCCGTTTTCATGATTGGCTCGTGGTAGGCTCACATCCAGCGCAACTGTCGCTATTTTGTGTTGAGCGCCTCTTTCGCTTCTTTGATCGTTGCCAATATCTGCTCCGTATGGGCTGACCAGTGTCCCTACCCCCCTAGATTTAATTGGTGACTCAGTGTCACACCCCCTTTTCTTCTGCTTGGAGCGCACCATTATCGAAGGTCCCACGATTTCTCTTGGCCTTAGTTAAAACTCCAGGGCCCAACCCAAGGGCGCCTTGCACCACTGGGGTAGGCTCACTCCAGATTCTCCACCAAAGTATCCCTGCATGCAGGATAAAATGCAAGTCGTGGGTCCCTGCAAACGTCCCTTATAGTGGGAGAATAGTCATTATGGGGCTCCCGTGGGTCATGGTGGAGGGGCTTCTCACCACTTGCTGTCTTGCACCATGGAATCGCCATGAAATATAGAGAGGGTCTCACTGTCAGAACTGAAGCCTTCCAAACACTCTTGTCTGATAGTCACTGGTGGCAGCTCCAGGCCCCTATGGGGTGACCAGGGCCCCAAGGTAAGCCCTGAAGGTTGGGGTGCAGCTGCACATACTTGTGATCTTCACCCTAGTCAGTGATATTCCTCCAAGTCATTAGGGCTCCACTGGGGCCGATGGACTCCTTTCCTGTGACAGGACTTTGAGCCAGCAGGTCAACCTGCTCGCTGCTATTCTCCCCGGGAGCCTACACCGCCATCTTGGTGGCATAATCGCAGCAACCAGTCCTATCGCAGGCCTGGAGGGTCCCCTGCACCATTCCAGGGGCATAGGTGTGATTGCACTCACCTGGGGGCCTCACCCCAGCAGCATCTTGCCATTGGGCCTCTGGGGGCTGACCGTGGAAAGCTGCGCTTGTCTCAGCTGCTTTCCTCCAGTGCGTAGGCCTCTATCTCACCCATGGGCCCTTCACTGCCCTAGGGGTGTCTCGTGCACTCTCCTCCCAATTGGGAGGTGACTCCACTGTCCGGTAGTTTGCCTTGGCCCTGGCAGCAGATCACCGCAGCCCGTCTCTCTAGCAGGGCGCTCCATCTCTCAGGCTGGCCCGGCTCAGGTTATTTGCTGAGGCCGCCCCCGTAGGGGGCCTCGAGGGATGGCACCGTAATGGCCGCCTGATCCCAAAAGGAATGGATCCGGTTTGCGCTCGTCCGCGCCGCTGGGAACCGCCGCGTGGCGAAAAGCGCCCGAGGCAATTTTGCTCCTCCCTAGGAACAAAGTGAAGCTAGGGGAGCGGCACCAATGGTTTTTGAGGCAGAGAAGGTGGGCTCTAGCTGGTTTTTGTTTTCTGCATAGCTCTCTCCAGTAGATTGAGTTTCTCACTTGTGTCTGCCACCTGGTCCTCGTGCCCCCTGTCCCCCTGATTCTGGATGCAACCAGAGTGCAGCCCCATCGAGGGAAGACAGGGGCAGAAGTCCCGTAGAGGAGACGGACCAGAAGCAGCTCACTTGGAAAGCGAGGCCGAGTTGCAAAGAACAGCAGGTGAGAGTCAGCGGTACATACAGCGATGCCACTGCCAGGTGGGACCTACCCGCTTGATGCCCAACACACCGCCGTGACCCCCAGGAAGCATGCAATCTCAGGCAGAGCCAGATTACAGAAAAGAAAAGACTACATACTAGGTGTGTAAGGTGCTGCAAAAATGATATTGCTTAGAAAAGTGTAATTTTGTGACTGTTAGACCACCATTGGCGTGGGTCTCCTTCCATTTTTGCTGTTGCCTCATGTATTTTTGCTGGTGTTGTATGCTTTAGGCACTGTGCCACTGCTATCCAGTGCCACAGTGCAAGTGCTCCCTAATGTAAATTGATGTACTAATCAGTGGTTCCTTGTTTGGCTATTTGGTTTACTTGTTAGACCCTAGTCTAGTGCCCTGAGTGTGCCCAGGGCGTGTAAATCCAAATGCCTGAAGCACTGGTTGTGCCACCCACAGAAGCAGCCTTGTAAAATGTGTCTAAGGTCTGCCATTGCAGAGCCTGCGTGCAGTCTGGTACTGTCATGCTGACTGGGCAAGTGCACCCACTTGCCTGTCCCTAAACCTTCCCTTTTCTTCATATCAGTCACCCCTATGGTAAGCCCAAGGGCAGGGTGCATTGTAAGTAGAAGGTAGGACAAGCCCTGGTGTGTGTGGCATGTCCTAATAGTGAATTACAGCCATTTTCGTTTTTCACTATTGCAAGGCTACCTGTTCTCCATAGGCCACAATGGGCTGTTAGAGTTATTACATTTTATAATCCTAATGGTCTCAGAGAACATGGTAGAAATTCGAGTTTAGTATACCTGAACTCAGAATAATAAAATACATATTTTAGTAAAGTTTATTTTAATATACTGTGTTTGCAAATACCCTTTAGAAAGTAGGTATTTGCTTGTCTAACCATTCAAACCTGCCTCTGCAAGGTTGTGTATTCCTATGTCTGGTTTTGAGAGTGACAGGGCTGAGGAATTCCAGGAGACAGGCTGAGTCACCCAGGGGTGAATAGAGAGATCTGCATCTAGATGGGAGGGAGGAGTTGCACCTGAACCTTGAATAGGGCTGTGCCTGCCTTCCACAATGCTGGCTCTACCCCCTGGGGGAGTGGCTGATGTCTCTGCCCTGCGCACTGTGAAAGGAAAGGAGAAGTCTGGTAAACAGAGTGCTTCAGAACTGGTTTGGACTGGGCAAAGGCCCCTCTCCCCTCAGAGAATAAAGGATTTTGGGGTATAAATATTAGGACCCGGATCCCATGAAATTAGATCACTTTGGACTACAGAAAGAAACCTTCACTGAGGAGAGGAACCTGAAGAAACGGAGTAGAGACTATTCCCAAGCTGAAGTGCTGCTTGGGGGATTGGCCTGCAGTGGTTGCCTTACTGCCAAAGGAAGGAGAAAGGAACTTTGTGTACTTTGCTTTCAACTTGTGAAGGATCTCCAAGGGCTTGGAAAAGAGCTTGCCTCCTGTTGAAGTCTCAGGGACAACAGACTTCACCCCCCAGCTCCCCAGAGTTCTTGTGGAAGTGCCTGCTGCTGTTTTGGGCCTTCTGAGGAACTGCATGTCGCAAGGAGCTGGAAGTGTGACTCAACGAGAAGAAGCGTGTCTTGCCTTTGCTGTGCCTGCCATCGCAACTCCGAAGGAGGGTGTCGCCACTGGAACTGTCGCACTGCATCGCATCGGAGAGAAGCGTGCCGCAATGAAGAGGAAGAGTGTCGCCGTCGCTGCTGCCGCCGCAACTCCGAAGAAGGAGGGTGTCGCTGCTGTAGTTGTCGCACTGCACCGCAGCAGGAGAAGAATTTTCGAAACGAGGTCTGAGAGTGTCGCGTCACTGTGCCTGCCGTCGCAACTCCAAAGCAGGAGGGTGTCGCCGCTGTAACTGTCGCATTGCACCGCATCGACCAAGAGCACCTCGCATCCCCGAGAAGCACCCGCCGTCGGAGCTGCTGCCGTCACAGCTTGGATGGCGCTGCTGTAGTTGTCGCATTGAGCGGAAGCTTCACGCATCGAGGAGAAGAGCGTTGCCGCTGGAGCTGTTGCCGTCGCATCGTAAGGGTGTCGCCGCTGCAGTCCACACATCGAACCGAGAACTTCTTGCATCCCCGAGAAGGGTGCCGCATCTGGAAGATCTTCACGTTTTTATTTCTTTGTATCTGAACTTTGCCGCATTTCCCATCGCTGCAACATTGCTTGTCGTGGAAGCGCAACGCAACTTAAGGTACATTGACGCAGAGTGTCGCATCTAAGAACTGAACTGAACTATGCTTAAATCTACCATCTTAAAGTAATCGTAGTGTGTATTTTTGTCGTTTATGGTCTTGTGGTAACTTTATATAAAGTCTACTTTTTTTTATATATAAAACCTGTGTGGTGTCCATTTGTAGTGTTGTCACTGGGTTACTGTATGTGGTCACAACTGCTTAACTTACAACGCCTCTGACATAAGCCTTGACTGCTCGCGCCACGCAGCCTAGAGGGTGAGCAGGGGTTATTTTAGGAGTGGGATCCCCTTGTCCTGACTACAGGAGAGGGTCCCTATTTGTCACAAGTACCTACCTGTGCCAACTAGAGATCCCAAATCTAACAGTGGCGTTTGGATCAGAGGGATGATGGCTCATTTAGTTGGAAGCTCGCCGCTGAAACATGCTGTGATTTGGAGATCACAGGTTTGAATCCCATTGAAGGCTTTCTATTCATGCTGAATGAATGAAAATGAGAGAGTTTAGAAATATTAATAATACGATTGAAATGTCACCAAAAAAACAAAAAAAACACTTAGCTCTCCTGTGCTTTCTGTGTGCGCAGCCGGGTTTTCCGTTGCCTTTCTCTCCTCCGTGAGGTGAAGCTTGGGTATAGTGGTTAAAGTCGCTTCTGTGGGCTTTCGCCGCCTGTGGGCCTTGGGTTAAACCGGCACCTGGGCTGCACGGGGTGCGCATCCGGTACGGAAACTGTTACCTGGAAGAGGAGGCAGAAGGGGGAAAGAGGGCAGGGGAAGTGCCCGGACCCTAGTGTCCCAGAGCAAAGCGATACCAAAGTGCAGGAATGTCACAAGACTTCCGGAGGTAGGAAGGTTCTTGTAGAATAGTGAATGGACCATGGGTAGATGGTTGGAGTACCCAGCTGTTTAAAAGACACACACAGTCCCAATCAACACCTAACGGGATCAAGGCTGCCACAATTGGTTTAAGCGGCTCAGTAAACCAAAGGTCGCAAGTTCGAATCCAGTTAGACTGCGACCTCATCCACCAGAGGCATAGATCAACACTCTCTGGGAAACGGGCGCATGTATTGAGCACATTTGGAAACCACTTTATAAGCAGAGCAACATAAGAGTCATATGAAGTGGATTGAAACTTTTTTTTTTTTTTTAAATATAAACTATTACTGTATGGGCAATTAGCGGCAAGTGTCTCCACTGACGCCAGCGCCCCTGCAAAACACATGTTGCGGGATAATGTACAAGTAATGTAAATAATGTAGGAAAATGCATTTTCACCAGCTATCACTGTCTGAATGAAGGAGAGTGAATTTTTTTTTTAAAAACGGAAAAACAAATGAGGCATTTACGCAGCGTCGGGTCGCAGCTTCGCAAGTCTAGTCGCAGTACTTTAGCGTTAAAAATGCTCTGAGTCGACAGCAGATGAGGATGCCCAGGTAATTTCCAGACATTAACGAATTTTGTTTGAGAAATATACAGATAGTATTAAATTGTGAAAAGGATCGTTGTCTAAGTTGGAAGAAACATTTCGCTACAAAGGAATACTTTCTAAAAGCTACAGCATGTGATAGAAGCAGCGACTGAAAAATGTAGGGGCGTTGTAAATCAACAAAAAATGAAGGCCAGTGGAAGAGGTGTAAAGCAGGTGAGGGTAGAAGTGATGAGACTCGCTTGCCATGCTGACAAGTTTCACATAGGTGTCAGGGGCGCACACGCTGGTGGAGTCAGTTAGCCAAATGCTGTGGGGGGGATTATATCTCTCAAGCTAACAGGTCGCAATCAGTCTGTGGTTTGTTAAAGACATGTATGTTGGCAGTCCCGTTTAGGATTCCACCCTTACCCGTAAACAGCCTGCATTCCACTGAGCAGAGGGTGGGGAGGTCAGTGTTGGACCCGGCCCTTTAGGCAGGTTCACCCCGAGACTTTTTGCTTTTTCCTAGCCTGTTTCTGTGACCTGGTGTTGGTGATTTTAGGCCTCTGCGCACTTTTTCACTGTGGTACAGTGTAAAGTGCTTGAGCTCTCTGTGTATGTGTGGTGAGTGACCTGCCCTCCCATAGGAATGAATGGGGAATATGTATGCCCATGGTAGTTCCTGATGTGTGGGGAGTGCAGGGGCGAGTTTGATATGTACGAACTCGTGAGATTGAATGCTGCGAAATGATATATGCGGCGTGATTGTGTCTAGTCTAGAAGTGCCACTTTTAGAGGTTGGCATATTTGTGTAATTTGTGTCTGGCGTGTGATTGGCTGGTGAGCCTGGCCCAGGAGTGCCTGGGCCTGCTTGTGGATTGACTGTCTGGTTTGAGGATGGCAGGGGCTGGGGAGCCCCAGGAGGTTGTCTGAGTCAGCCCGTGGATGAAAGGCTGCATCTGCTGCCAGGGAAGTGGGAGGAGATGGCACCTGGGAGTGACTAGGGCTGTGCCTGCCTGACCACAATGCTGGCTCCACCTCCCGCTGGGCGACTGTCACCTCTGTCCCTGACACTGAAGAGAGTTCCCTAAAACCAGTTCTAACTGGTTCTCACACTGCCTGCACAAAGACTTCAAAGACTTTTCAATGTATAAGAAGGGGCTGTGTCCCCTTCCAATTTGTTCTTGTTTCTAACTTGAGTCTGCCAGGGGCGTGCTGCTGCTTGGGCTCAGGGGAATCCCTGGGCCCTGCCCAGCCCCTGGACACCTGATGGACTTTCCTGTTCTGGGAGCTGTGGCACTCCCCCTTATGCCCTGGACTGCTGAAGGACTTTGCTGCTCTGTTTTGGCATATAGCGCTTTGAAGCACTTTATATTCTCCCCCAACGCTGGAGAGCGCTTTATTTGTAACAGGAGACCTTGTTTTGGCTGGGCTGTGTGGTTCCTGAGCGCTTTGTTCGTGTTTCTAGCGCTGCATTTGCCCCGAGCGCTTAATAGCGCTTTTATTTTTATATTCATTATCGAGGGAGCCCACCCCTCGATGAAGTGATTCCCCGCCTGCCTGCCTAAGCGGGCCCGCTGCGCTGCCCGCAGCGACCCAGAAGTGGTTGGCCGGCCGGCCAATCCTGGCGCGACCGGCCCGAAGTCCCGCCCCGCAGCTCGAGTGCCGAGGAATGGCAGCCGCGAGGCGAGGAAAGAAAGAGAAGCATGGCGGTTCTGCAGGGCTCCCATGAGCGGAGGGAGCCCTGCGGCAGAGGAGGAAGTGACCTAGCGGTGTCCCGGGTCCCAGGAGGGGGGCCCGGGTGACGCCAGAGATGTGCTGCCGCCTGCCCGAAGGAGCCCCGCCGGAGGAGAGCAGCCGGTAAGTGTAGACTGGCTGTGGGGCTCCGGGCGTGTGTTGCGGCGGCGAGTGAGTCACAGTGAGGGGTGCACCTAGGGCAGCCCCGGATGGCAGCGGGCCGCCCTAATGTTTTGTGATGGTGCGCAGAGTCCACGAGGGACTCCAACGACTGGCCCTATTTGTTGTAGAGCCTAGATAGGCTCTGAGGGGCATTTCAGTGATTGAGTTCCCAGAGGAGGGACTCCAAAGGGCATTTCTTTGTTTAGAGCCACGGAGGCTCAGAGGGGGCATTTCTTTGTGTAGAGCCCCGAGGCTCCCTGCCCACATGATTGTTTCACGAGCCCAGCGAGGCTCAAGGTGCCAGTGTTTTTAGAGCCCTGAGAGGCTCCCTGCCCACATGGATGTTTAGAGCCCCGTGAGGCTCTTGGGGGACACAAGTAGTTTCAGAGCCTGTGTGGCTCCAACGTGCGCAGAGTTTAAGAGCCTGTGAGGCTCCAACAGTTGGCACAGTTCTGTTCTAGGGTCAGTGAGGACCCTGTCGCAGTTTGTCTCCAGCTGCCCAGCAATTAGTGGGCAGCTGCACCGTTTAGGCGCAAGATGGAGAGTGAGTCCCTGAGAGGGACAGAGATGGCACAGAGGTGCCCGGCCAGTCACAGCTGCCCAGCAATTAGTGGGCAGCTGCACCGTTTAGGTCTTGTGTGGTTCCCAGGTGCCCAGCAAGTAGTGGGCACCTGCTACTTTTAGATTTTGCGCCAGTGGCGCACCCCTGACTGGCGGTGCATGGCAGCGCGCCCTGACATTCTGGACACATGGCTCTTTTAGTCCCTTTATTAGATGGGGCTGGTATGTGATTTCTGTGCAATGTGATTTCTATGTTTTTAATAGTAATTGCTAATGTGAGTTTTGCGCAATGTGGTTACCTGCTATGTTTAGGATGGTAATTGCCTACTGTGTGTTTTTGCGCTATTGTATTGTTCTGGCACCTCTGAATGTTTTTAGTCATCATGTGTCTTCCTTTTCCCTGTGCTGCACCTCTGAATGTTTTAGGCATCATGTTCCCTCTTGCGCTGCACCTCTGAATGTATTTTATTGCATCATAAGCTTGTTCTTAACACCGCTGAATGTGTAGGTTTTATGCATCATGTGTTTCCCTTGTCTTACACCTCTGAATGTTTTTAGGCATCATGTGTTTTTCCTGTATTACTCCTCTGAATGTGTTTCATGCATCATGGGTAATGTGTTCTTGTTTATACCCCTAGGTGCTGTGTGATACTTAGGTGGTTGTTCTTTTTAGTACAGGTGGTCCTAGTGATATCCTGGTTCCTGTTACCAGTGGTTACTGGTTGTGTGCTATAGTTTCTAATTTGTGCTGCTATGATTTTTATTCTTTATTATTCTTTATTCTAGAAGTGCTATTTCTGATTCTGACAGTGGCCCATGTGGCCCTGTCCTGTACATAATCCCTTGTGAATATTGCCCGTGCCAGTTGGCACAATGTACATGTGTGATACTATCTGATGTGTGTTTACAATACAGAAGTTATTTTTATAATAACCTTGTGTGGAGTTCCTTTTGTGGTGTGCCTAGTATGTTGTTGCTGTTGTGTGCTGGCGCAAATGCTTTACACATTGCCTCCGAGTTTAGCCTTACTGCTCGTGCCAAGCTACCAGGGGGTGAGCAGGGGTTATCTTGGCGTGTGACTCCCTTGCCCTGACTAGAATGGTGGTTTCTGCCTAGCTTTGGCGTCCGCCTTAGCCAACCAGAAATAGCCAGTTCTAACATTTTTGGTCAGCGGTGCGGATTTGGACTTGTGTTTGCGCAGTGCCACAGCGACAGCTGGCTACATTACAAAACTCTGCAGTTTATAGATAGTCACATGTTTGGGATTATTGATTTTGATTTTTGTTTTTCCTCAGGAGTGTCATTTTTAAATGTGTTCCTGCGCTTTATGTTTAGTGGCAGATGAGAGAAAGTGACAGGGCGGGACACCAGTAGAGGGGGAGGTTCCCTTAGATTAGGAATCCCTTGCTGAGTCCAGTGCCCAATCCCTGTTCCTGTTCCTGTCCCTGTGTGGGTAGATGGAAGAGAGGGAGTGTGGAGGAGGAATGACTAGCTCAGGAGGGTGGTTATCACCTGAGTGTAGTGTGTGTGTCTGGATTCCACAGTATGGTAGGATCCAGTGGTGGCAGCTTAAATGTGTCCAGTGTGCATGAAGTCCCATTCCCAGTTCCCAGAGTATGGTGCCTGGTGCTCAGTAAGAGGGGTACAGGTTGAGAGTCAGGGGCAGTGAGGAACTGTCTCACCAGTCTGGTGGGGGAGTGTGTGGAGGAGTGGTGTCTTGAACTGGAGGAGTTGGTGTGAGTTTTTTTTAAGGAGCTTGCACGTGAGGTGTACCTCTGGTGGTGTGCAGGAGGTCCTGCAGAGGCATTGGACAAGAAGGTGGATGTCTGGTGGTGTGCTAGATGTCTTGCAGAGGAATTAGGGAGTGATTCTAAAAGGAGTGGCTTGTGTATCTGATGATCCCGTGAAGGGGAAGAGGTTCATGTGTAACCCAGCTAAGTCCCAGTAGTATGGTAGGGGTGTGGGGGCTCACGCCCTGTCTCAGTAGAGGCGGAGTGAGTGTGGGACGTTGTGTCCCACGTTGGCCCGAAACCCTATTTCAGGGCCTGGAGGGTTCCCTAAGGGAGCGCCAGGTCAGGGGCCTAGGCTGTGCATACAGGTCATTTGAGGAGGATCTTCCTGTGTCTAGAGGACGGGGAGTGTCTGTAACCAGAACTCCGGCGGTCCTGGTGTTGGGCAGCACCACTCCTAGTGGAGGGTGCAGAAGTCCTGGCTCACTGAGCATTTGACCGTCTAGAGTGCTTGACCATTTGTGGGGCCTCTGGAGGTTGTTCCCCGAGGAGGGGGGAGGCCAGGTTCAGGTTCAGCCTGACCTGGAGGGAAGGGCATCTGTACTCAGTGTCCTGACCGGTTTTGGCTTCTAGGGGTACCACTCCAAGGTGGGAGGGTGCAGAACTCTGGAAGGGGGTGTAGAGGGATGGTGTACTTCTGACCCCGGTGCAACCTGAGGGTTTAGATCCTAGGTTGGGAGATTAGGAAGCTTCCAGGTCAAGAGGAATCTCTACCAAAGTGGATCAGCTGAAGAGACTGAGGGGGCTGCCCTTGCTGTGTGATCTGGGGCTCACCTGCAGTTTGTTGTTTCCACTAAGGTAGAGGAAAGGGGACTTTGCTGTGTGCTGTGTCCCCCCACCTGCTTGAAGAGGAACTGTGCTGTGCGCTTTGTACCTCAGAAGTGAAATAGTTTCCAGGTGGTAGACCAGTGATGGAGTGAGGTCCTGATCTGGTAGGAGAATTGTGTTCTGGTGAGTGCTTCCCTGTGAGGGTGCGGGAACCCAGAAGTAGAGGTAGGGTGGGGCATTCTTGCCCGTGACCTCTGGTCAGCCTGGGGGTGTGGACCCTAGGTTGTTGGATCAGTGGTAGTTGTAGCTACACTGAGAGAGAGAGTGGAGAATGGCTATTGTGTGCCAGGGGTTACTACCCCCGCTCTGTGGATTGGTTAGGACCTCTGATATTTGGATGGCCTAGGGCCTGGTCTTGGCCGTGGATGACTAGGGAGTACCAGTGGGGTATCCTAGTTGTGTCAGAGAGTTATTGTTTGGAGGAAACCATGTGGGTTCAGAGTGACGAAAAACCGGAGGGTGTCCCTGCAGTGCGGGTCTGTGTCCGTGTTTTGTCGCCCAAAGCAGGGAAGCCCATGAGTGGAATGATTGGTCTACCCTGCGTTTTGGCTGGAAGGGGGTTGTGTTGGACCCGGCCCTTTAGGCAGGTTCACCCCGAGACTTTTTGCTTTTTCCTAGCCTGTTTCTGTGACCTGGTGTTGGTGATTTTAGGCCTCTGCGCACTTTTTCACTGTGGTACAGTGTAAAGTGCTTGAGCTCTCTGTGTATGTGTGGTGAGTGACCTGCCCTCCCATAGGAATGAATGGGGAATATGTATGCCCATGGTAGTTCCTGATGTGTGGGGAGTGCAGGGGCGAGTTTGATATGTACGAACTTGTGAGATTGAATGCTGCGAAATGATATATGCGGCGTGATTGTGTCTAGTCTAGAAGTGCCACTTTTAGAGGTTGGCATATTTGTGTAATTTGTGTCTGGCGTGTAATTGGCTGGAGAGCCTTGCCCAGGAGTGCCTGGGCCTGCTTGTGGATTGCCTGTCTGGTTTGAGGATGGCAGGGGCTGGGGAGCTCCAGGAGGTTGTCGGAGTCAGCCCGTGGATGAAAGGCTGCATCTGCTGCCAGGGAAGTGGGAGGAGATGGCACCTGGGAGTGACTAGGGCTGTGCCTGCCTGACCACAATGCTGGCTCCACCTCCCACTGGGCGACTGTCACCTCTCTCCCTGACACTGAAGAGAGTTCCCTAAAACCAGTTCTAGCTGGTTCTCAGACTGCCTGCACAAAGACTTCAAAGACTTTTCTCTGTATAAGAAGGGGCTGTGTCCCTTCCAATTTGTTCTTGTTTCTAACTTGAATCTGCCAGGGGCATGCTGCTGCCTGGGCTCAGGGGAATCCCTGGGCACTGCCCAGCCCCTGGACACCTGATGGACTTTCCTGTTCTGGGAGCTGTGGTACTCCCCCTTATGTCCTGGACTGCTGAAGGACTTTGCTGCTCTGTTTTGGCATATAGCGCTTTGAAGCACTTTATATTCTCCCCCAACGCTGGAAAGCACTTTATTTGTAACAGAAGACCTTGTTTTGGCTGGGCTGTGTGGTTCCTGAGCGCTTTGTTCGTGTTTCTAGCTTTTATTTTTATATACATTATCGAGGGGGCCCACCGCTCGGTGAAGTAATTCCCTGCCTGCCTGCCTAAGCGGGGCCGCTGCGCTGCCCGCTGCAACTCGGAAGTGGTTGGCCGGCCGGCCAATCCTGGCGCGACCGGCCGGAAGTCCCGCCCCGCAGCCCGAGTGCCGAGGAATGGCAGCCGCGAGGCGAGGAAAGAAAGAGGAGAAGCATGGCGGTTCTGCAGGGCTCCCATGAGCGGAGGAAGTGACCTCGCGGTGTCCCGGGTCCCAGGAGGGGGGCCCGGGTGACGCCAGAGATGTGCTGCCACCTGCCCGAAGGAGCCCCACCAGAGGAGAGCAGCCAGTAAGTGTAGACTGGCTGTGGGGCTCCGGGCGTGTGCTGCGGCAGCGAGTGAGTCACAGTGAGGGGTGCACCTAGGGCAGCCCCGGATGGCAGCGGGCCGCCCTAATGTTTTGTGATGGTGCGCAGAGTCCACGAGGGACTCCAACGACTGGCCCTATTTGTTGTAGAGCCTAGATAGGCTTTGAGGGGCATTTCAGTGATAGTTCCCAGAGGAGGGACTCCAAAGGGCATTTCTTTGCTTAGAGTCACAGAGGCTCAGATGGGGCATTTCTTTGTGTAGAGCCCCGAGGCTCCCTGCCCACATGATTGTTTCACGAGCCCAGCGAGGCTCAAGGTGCCAGTGTTTTTAGAGCCCTGAGAGGCTCCCTGCCCACATGGATGTTTAGAGCCCCGTGAGGCTCTTGGGGGATACAAGTAGTTTCAGAGCCTGTGTGGCTCCAACGTGCGCAGAGTTTAAGAGCCTGTGAGGCTCCAACAGTTGGCGCAGTTCTGTTCTAGGGTCAGTGAGGACCCTGTCGCAGTTTGTCTCCAGCTGCCCAGCAATTAGTGGGCAGCTGCACCGTTTAGGCGCAAGATGGAGAGTGAGTCCCTGAGAGGGACAGAGATGGCACAGAGGTGCCCGGACAGTCACAGCTGCCCAGCAATTAGTGGGCAGCTGCACGGTTTAGGTCTTGTGTGGTTCCCAGGTGCCCAGCAAGTAGTGGGCACCTGCTACGTTTAGGTTTTGCGCCAGTGGCGCACCCCTGACTGGCGCTGCATGGCAGCGCACCCTGACATTCTGGACACAGGGCTCTTTTAGTCCCTTTATTAGATGGGGCTGGTATGTGATTTCTGCGCAATGTGATTTCTATGTTTTTAATAGTAATTGCTAATGTGAGTTTTGCGCAATGTGGTTACGTGCTATGTTTAGGATGGTAATTGCCTATTGTGTATTTTTGCACTATTGTATTGTTCTGGCACCTCTGAATGTTTTTAGGCATCATGTGTCTTCATTTTCCCTGCACTGCACCTCTGAATGTTTTAGGCATCATGTTCCTTCTTGCGCTGCACCTCTGAATGTATTTTATTGCATCATGTGCTTGTTCTTAACACCACTGAATGTGTAGGTTTTATGCATCATGTGTTTTTCCTGTATTACTCCTCTGAATGTGTTTCATGCATCATAGGTAATGTGTTCTTGTTTATACCCCTAGGTGCTGTGTGATACTTAGGTGGTTGTTCTTTTTAGTACAGGTGGTCCTAGTGAGGTCCTGGTTCCTGTTACCAGTGGTTACTGGTTGTGTGCTATAGTTGCTAATTTGTGCTACTATGATTGTTATTCTTTATTATTCTTTATTCTAAAAGTGCTATTTCTGATTCTGACAGTGGCCCATGTGGCCCTGTCCTGTACATAATACCTTGTGAATATTGCCCGTGCCAGTTGGCACAATGTACATGTGTGATACTATCTGATGTGTGTTTACAATACAGAAGTTATTTTTATAATAACCTTGTGTGGAGTTCCTTTTGTGGTGTGCCTAGTATGTTGTTGCTGTTGTGTGCTGGCGCAAATGCTTTACACATTGCCTCCGAGTTTAGCCTTACTGCTCGTGCCAAGCTACCAGGGGGTGAGCAGGGGTTATCTTGGCGTGTGACTCCCTTGCCCTGACTAGAATGGTGGTTTCTGCCTAGCTTTGGCGCCCGCCTTAGCCAACCAGAAATAGCCAGTTCTAACAGGCAGCAATTCGTCGCCACAAGAGTGAGGGAATAGGTGGCCTGGGGGTGGATGAAGGAAACGTTATTAACCTCAAAACAATGAACGACCATCAGACACCTGACGGTTTGTAAGAGGCATCATTTGTGAATCTGTACTCCTCCCCACTTGACTTCTCTTGTGCTCTAATTACATTTCGCTGCATAACTCGCCACTAATTCATTTACAGTGAAGCGTGTCCTAGCTATGATCAGTTTTATCTCGGGTGGCTGATTGCGCGCTTGGAACGAGCGTCTCTTGGGTCTGATATTGTGACAGGCCCGCGCACGAGCATGTGGTAGCCTTGAGGGCACACAGATGGGTCCAGAAGAATGAAGGTCACAGGTCACTGCCTAGTAACGGTGTGATGATTTCGGATGGTGAACCTGCTAGGGAGACACATGCCTGAAAGGGAAGACAAACTGTGGGGATTAATGGACCACAACTATCCCTCTCACTCCGAATCTGAGCTGACGAATCTCAGAGGGGGTGATTCCTTGACTCCCGGGCACAATTCTCTTTATGGGCGCACACATATTGGTCCACATCTTGTGATTCTGGGCAAATCACTTAATCTCCCCGGGCCCACCAAAATAACGAATGTGTCCTTGTGTAACATAACTGGTGCTCAGGTAAAGCGCTCCAATACTTTCTGTACCCGAAAGTACACAACTGCTACGGAGTGGGGAACTAATTAGTATGTGGATTCATAATTACATCACAAGGGCGATGTCACAATTGGTAACAAAGCGTGGCTATGTTGAAGAATCGTGATGCAACTCTATTTGACTATAAGTTAATCAAATCCAACCCCAATACACAGAAAATAGGATGGACGCTCCTTTAAATATTAATGAAAATTCAGCTTTAAGGAATAGAGGAGTGCACAATAGTACATCAGATTACTCCACTGCAGCGAGGATCAAAGGACAATACAAAAAATGTAATAGAAGGGAAGGTTTACAGCAAATTGATCTCTACGAATGCATAGGTCAGGGGCTCTTACCATATACATATATATTGATATATATATATAGATATATTCGTGATGGGAATGTGCACACTTCATAGATTAAACAGACGCATTGGCAGGGTAACTGCTAAGAGAAGAACAGAAATGTTGCGAAAATCCAATAGAGCAGGTCATAGGCAGCTTCCCAGGGAACAGGGACACGAGTGTGATCAGGGGCGCCTATGCTCCCAGACAGACCGGTGACGCGTCCCCTGAATCACAGGATGAAAGAGAAAGCAATAATTTTTAAGGCAGTTGTCGGTTCCCTGGGGCTTACATGCCATTTAAAAATAGGTGCCCTGCACTTCCCGCAGGGTGAACTAGGTTTCGCTTCCTCCAGAAATAAGAAATAAGTACAGTGGAGTGGTAGTACAGACGGGCGATCACCAAGCAGGGTTACTGGGTTTGCAGGGGTACTTACCGGGGGGAACCTGCCAGGAGCAGGGGCGAGGTAGATGATGTTAATTAAGCAATGTATGTTGTATCATGCCTCCACGAGCAGTATCTGACTATCTCCCAGTTTTGTTTGATTTCATGTGTGACCCATGGTGAGAGGAGACAGTGCTGTAAAACTCTGAACAGGACACAAGCGTGCCACTACATAAGGGCAATGGCGGAGCAGAGCACACCATGGCGTTGGTGGGGAAGATTACCGTCAGACCTTACCAGACGTCAGCCTCCCGGAGACACAGCTAGAGGTGGGTTTCTTAGCGCTCGAGTGGAACAGCAGCAGGGGCAGGCCCACAGAAAGAGCAACGGAGGCACGAAGAGATGACGCAGGGTAAGGTGAGCCGCCCTGGTGGCGTGACGGAAACAAAAGGTGTATTGGCTTAGTTATGGAAACACATCAACAGGGCAGTGTGTCGAAGGAGGGCCACCCACTCTGGGATGCCTCAGGGCTGGGTGAGTACGCCTGCCAGAAAATCAGGGTAACACACGGATAAGGCACTCGCAGCCCAGCCCCCGCCAGACGGCAGGGCGCAGGAGTGACTAGCAAGTTAGCGAGTTGTGGCCTGGCTCCCGGAAAAGGCTACCCCCCACACGCAAAGGGGCATGGAAAACAACAAAGAACAATCTACAAGTGGTCAGGGTGATTTATGACCCTATGATATGCAAATGAGCAAAAAGAAAAACCAGTGATTTATGGCCAGCCGATGATTTATGGCTGATGATTTATGATGCCCATGCAGAATGATTTATGATAACAAAATGTTGACAGATTTTTGACAGAATGATTTATGACATCCCGATGATATATGACCATGATTCATGACAAGGATTTATGATGCTCCGGCAGAGCGATTATGACAACAAAACGATGACAGAATGATTTATGATACCTGATGATTTATGACCCATGATTTATGATGTTCAAATGACACTGATTGATAAATTGTGATAATGTATGATAATGATTTATGACCCCGGCCCGAGAAGGTGTCCAGGGGAGTTGTACAAATATGATGTATGTAATGAGTAATAAACTGCGGCCAACAACCACAACAAAAACAATGACTATTGGCTGTGTGTAGTAATACGGATACACAGGTATGGTATGGTTCCTGGAATGGGCACAGTGAGGCCGTTATTGTCTCACAGGTCTCTGCACTGCCTCTGATTGATGAGCCCTTTACTTCCGGAACGGGAGGTTCAGGCTCCCCCAGATCAGCCGCTGATTAATCAAATGGATGCCTCAGGATACTTTGGCTCATAGGGCTTATGGCAGTGGAGCTTAGCTCTGTGCGTCTGCTGCCCTTGCCTTCCAGGCCACCAGCCCTGGCATTCTCAGGAACATGAGGCACGCTGCTGAGTACTATATTGGTTGGTAAAGTTGCTGATAATTGAGAAATTGGACTAACGGCAGATGCAACTTGCTGACCTAACCCACATCCCCTTCACTGGGTTCATTCATGTGGTATCCCATCCTAGGATTCAGCCAAGATCTCAAGAAACCCTGTAGTACTCTTAATTGCCACCCTATGTTTTCATTTCCAAATGCTCCCAGTGGTCGGCTAGTAGCACTATCAACTATGGCTTGTCATCCAGTCTCTTCTGACCCACTCACAGAATATTAACCCCATGCATGCGGTGCATTTTCCCGCTGTGTGCTAAGGAATGCAGAATCCCATTGTTCATGACGAGCTCAGCTTGTCATGAGCACACGACCAGTGTGCTGCATGACGAGCTGAGCTCGTCATGAGCAGCAAAGGTGTTAAACTGATTACAGCCACAGGTCAATAGGTCATTCAATCCAATTATGTCTAGACTGCTCTTTTGTCATAGAAGAGTACTTAAGCAATATATGAAAAAACAGCATACTGACCAATAGCAAAAGAGGGCTGACCCCAAAACCCCTCTATATATCTATATAGATTTATATTTATGAATGGATTTTATGGACTTTTTATTACAAGCCCCCGGCGGACAACTAAACATCTCAGGCCTTTCGGAGAGACTGTAGCAAGAATTATTAGTGCAAATCTTCTACCGCTAGTGTTTGATAAACAGGCTAACTAACACAAATATCCTTGAGGTGTGCATAAACTGCCCCTTTCAAACTAACCTAACAAGAATAAAAAAGGTGAAAATCTTCTTTCCCACAAGGCTTATCAGAGTGGGGACCAACACCAAAACCCTTGCAAAATAGGGTAATCTGTGGGAATGCACGAAACAAAATACCATATGAGGTTTATTGTGGTAATATGGATGATAACTAATTCTCAGTCTGTAAGTTGTTTTTTTAAGTTTCGTAAAATCAATCAAAAGAACTGCAAAAAAATAAAACTATTAATAACTGAAAAAGAAACCAAAAATTATGTTTCAGCACTTACAGGATTAGGCATTATAGTCATTATAAGACTGGAGTCTATAAGCAACATCAACCCAGGGGAAGGAATAGCAAACACTTTGGCAAAATTTGAATTAACTCAGGTTTCTTGGTCTTACTACAGTTATCAGTTCTAATAATATGTCTTTCAAGTTTGCTAAGGACTGTGACCCTTCTTCCCTTTGTTCCAATTTTTACCAGCCAGGGTTTCAGGGCAGTAGCTCAATGGGCCCGGTCTAGTACTTTCGTGCCTTAGCTCACCCCAACAACCCATCACGCAACAGTGTGTTGAGGATCACCAACGGAACAGCTTATTTGACCAAGAAACGCAGACAGTCGGAAATCAACGTGATGTGTAGTGTACCAGAGCCTCCAGGCTTCGGTAACAGGGGTTGTTGTGGTGTTTTATATAGAGCAAACTAGACCTGAAGGTATCAGAGCACTTTACATGAGCACCAGTTAAGTTACTAACAAAAATGAATGATGGACACATTCATTTTTGTTAGACACAGGGAGATTAAGGGGCATATGTATCAAATACCGTTATTGCGATTCTCAAATAGCAATTTTTAGAGAATCGCTATTTGAGAATCGCAAAACGGGATGCAATAAAAAATTCGCAAATATTTTGCGATTCCTTGGCATTCCTTAATTGCGATTCGCAAATTGCAAATAACAATTAAGGAATACTTTCCCATTCATTCCTATTGGCTTCGAGGCCCATAGGAATGAATGGGAAGACATTCTCAATTTGCGTTTCGCAATTATAGAATCGCAAATTGAGAATGCACTTTCAAAGGTGCCAGGATGTCAAAAGGACACACCCCTGAAATATGTATGTGTGTACGTGTTGCTCACATACATGCCCTAAGGACATGTATGTGCGCCACCTGGGACTTTGAAAAATGCAAAAAAGTTAATTTTTCAAAGAAATCGCAAATTACCACCAACTTGAAGTTGGTGGTAATTTGCGATTTCTTAAGGCCAAATCCTACTTTTTCTGTGCTTCCTACATTGCATTTAAGGAAGCGCAATTTGCGATTCCTTAAATGCAATTGCAAAATAGATAATCGCAAATTTTGCGATTCTCTCATTTGCAATGCCCTTTTGGGATGATACATCCCAAAAGGCTTTTTCGCATTCACAAACGGGCCAATTCTGAGAATCGGCCCATTTGCGAAAGGGGAAAGGGCTTGATACGTATGCCCCTAAGTGATTTGCCCAGAATCACAGAATGTTGAGTCTCCCTGCAGAGACTCAAACCCAGTTCCCTAGCTCCGAGGTCGACCGCCCTAGCCATTTGGCCACATTCGCTACCCAGAGGTTACCAGAGATACTTCATTTGTGATGCAAACTAATGCCAAATATATTCAGGTTGTCATGGACTGCGGGGAAATTGAATGACACCTCAAGGTTTACTCCAGGGTATATTCACAAAATGTAGGGGCTTGTCTCTTGGTAGTGGCTGCCACAGAAATGTTTTACAATGTCAGGGACAAGTGTAGGACTGGGTTTACAAATTGGTCAGAACAGCACTGAGCCATGGTACCCTAGTTTATGGTTAGGTTGAGATGTATAACTTGATTGAAAGATTACTACAATGGCACAAAAAATGTGTGAACCTAAACTCTGTAACTAGCCTCTATATGAAAGGATGAAAAATGGTCCGGACTTTTCGCCATCGTAAATGTATGACTAAAGTCGGTGGGAAAAAGTCAGTGTCAGGGTTTGGCCATGTACAACTCAAGGAACACCCACACATTAATGTGTTTGGTTATTTCTAATCATTTTGCCTTGCCATTTGTATCCTGAAAACATCTGTTAACATTACCTCTAATAATGATAGGACTGCCTGTGTTTAAAGGGTGTCAACAAGGAGGAATCACTTCTAGATTAAGGAGCATTACTGGAGGGGATTTTTTCCATGAAGAAACATATTTCTCTTGATGAGAATTAAAAAGAAATGGCACAAAAATATACCAATTAAAGCCTGGTTGTCAGGTTTTCCACCCAGTGGAAACCCTGCATGAGTAAATACTAGCTAGTAAGTGATTTTAGAAATGTACAATGTTGGGACTTATCCGGCAGTACTACTGGGAATACTTGTGAATCCCCATAAAGCAGGATTCTGCTCTCAACCAAGAAGATCTAGAGAAGTATATTACTGACTGGTTAGCGCAGGACTACCTAAATCTGACTTTGTTTCTTCAATTAATTACATTTTTTAATTACTTTTAGCAACCGCAATGGTATGTCACAAAAAGACCCCTTTATTCAAAATTTCAAAAAAGATTTATTTATTTATTTATTTTGAAAGTTTTATATAGCGCGGACAAGATCCTTGCGGATATCAGAGCGCTTTACAAAGAGAAGTACATGGGGGTGCATAGTTAGACAGATACATTAATAGGTCACACACAGCACATAGTAAATGGTACAAATAAGTGGATACAAAGCCAACCTGTGTACAAAATATTACAAGTAAATGGCTACAAAGTCCAACATGTGTGCAATCAGACAATTAATAAAAATAATCAAGGTTGAGTGAGAGAGTTCGACGGTAGGGTGGAGGACCCGTTGGGCGGGGAGGTGTAGTTGTGTGAGGTTTTGCCGGGGCGACGAGAGGGACGAGGGCAATTGCTGCGTCTAAGGGCGGGGATTGACGCTCGGTTTGTGGCGTGTTGAGTGAGTAAGACAGCCGGATGGGTGGGGGATAAGATGGGAGGGGAGGTGGGTGAGGGGTGTATGGGGTGTGTGGCGAGTAGTTCCTTGATGTTGCGAATGTCATCTTTGATCTGAGCGAGGGTGGCCATGATGTTGTCCATCGTGGGGAAGGTGGTGGGGGTGGGGCGGCCGACTGAGGAGAATGGCTAACTAGGGGGTTCGTTTGCAGGTGGGAGCGTGGGCTGGTGCTCGAGGAGGTGTACGTTGTATTGATGTACAGGAAGGTGTTAGGGAGAAGGGATGTTTTGGGCGGGAGGGGTGTGGATGAGGTGGGGAGGGGGTTGGTTGTGTGAGTGATGGCATTGATGGTAGGTGGGTGGGTCAGGGTGTGTGCTGGGAGACTGATAGTCGAGGTGGGGGTGCAGGAAGGATAATGGGGGCTGAGAATAGGAGGGGAAATGGGATTGGGAGTGGTCATGTTGTGGGGAGGGGGAGTTATACTAAGAGAGGAGGTGAGAGGGTAATGGGGACTGAGAATGGGGGGGGACGGGAGGGGATCCATGTTGCGATGATGGTTTAGGTGGGAGTTGGAGAGTGCACTATAGTGGCATAAATGTGCAGGAAAAACAAAAACATACAGTAGGTTACACGGTGTAGGAATAGTACTAGTGATCGTATCCTAAATGTAAGAGTGTGCAGAGTAACATATACATAGAGTAGGTTACAATTTTATAGTTTATAGAGTACAACAGTGGTACTAGTGATCAACCAAATATATATATGAGGTAGTGTCACCATCAAGAAATCCAAAATCATAAAGATCAGAAATGACATTAGTTAGCAACCAAGGTAAATGAAGTAGCATTGCATTACAAAAGTTCGAAATACAGGTCGAGGAATAATACTGCGGTAAAAGGTGTATGAGGTAGCAATCTGTGCCTTAAAAATGTTCAAAATACAGGTATAGGTAAAATACTGCAAAACTAGGCAAACGTTCTATCCGATATGGTGTGGCAGACTGTGCATTACCAGTGTTCAGAGTAAAGCTAGGAGTGAACTGCAATAATAGGCATCTATCATATATGAGGTAGCATTCTGTGCATTACACATGTTCAGAATATCGTTAAAAGTATTGTGGTACAATAATAGGCAGGCATTCTTTCACAGGAGGGTGTAGATACCTAACTGAGCCAAGTGCTCAGTAGTTGTGATTAGTCTAGAATGTTAAATTCTTAGCGAGTGTTCAGATAAAGAAGAAATGACTAATCCAAGATGTCCGTCCCTGAGAGAGACTAATCAAACATGTCCGCCAAATAGGTGGGATAGAGACCTTAGTCCTCTGTTTGTTGCTGTTGCTTAACTAGCATAGAAGATAAACACTTTTTATCAAAAAAGCATCAGCCAGATGTGTTAGGTGTTATCTCTATGGAACACTATGTAAGAAATGTTAAATATGAAAGTAGGCTGACATTTAACAGAAATAAAATCCGACCTGGTCAGGGAAACTGCTATTCCCTCGCGTAGCTCGATCATTGAGGCTCTGTCCCTAGCCCCTCTCTGGTTCCAGGTAGGTGTTCAAGGCCCTCCTCCACCCGAAAGCTCCTGTCAGCACCACATGCCTGGTGGTCCAGTGGGAGAGCCTTGATCTTCTGCTGGTCCGCATGGCCAGCCTTTCTTCTGTCTGCTCTCTTTTTCTTTTTTTTTTCCTGTCTGTGCCCTTTGCCTAATTGCCTTTTTCTGTTGTTTTGTCATTTTTCTCTCTTTTCTTCTGTTCTGCCTTTTCTCCTGCCGCTGCTGCCCCTACGGCCCCTCTCCCCATGTGTTCCCTCTCCCGCATCTCAGCTGCTCTCCCTCCCCAACGCCTGTGTAATGGCGTGCTGAAGGTGCAACCTGACCGCAACCAGGGCCCGGGACCCTGGTCTACCACCCCAGGACTCTCCATGCACTCAACCCTGGATGCAACAACAACTGCCAGCTCTCGACACCGAGCAACTCCCAAGGCCTGTTCTCCTGCCGACACTGTCTGCGCACCTTCACCCACCTCTGAATCCAGACAGCTACCGCCAACCCACCGGACTCCAGTGCACCTAAACCCCTGAGCTGCATCCTCCTCAATGTACGCTCCATGCACAGACAAGCAGTAGAAATCTGGGACCTCCTCAATGCCCTTTCGCTCGACGTCGCCTTCCTCACAGAGGCCTGGAACAACTCCAGCTCCGCTCCCGACAACACAACTGTCATCCCCGAAGGGCACAAGATCCTGAGTAAAGACCGCCCCAACATTCCCAGAGGAGGCCTCGCCATCATCCACAAAAACTCCCTCTGCCAGGTAACCTCCATCTCGAACGACAACTCGCACCCCATGGAACACATTCATTTCCAGATCTAGCCCAACCACGGAACTACTCTACACATAACTCTCACCTACAGACCTCCATGACCCCTCTCCCATTCACCAAAACCATTGCAAACTACATCACACCCCCGCCTTCATCTCCACGGACTACGTACTGCTCAGAGACTTGAACTTCCACCTCGGCAACCTCAGCGACCCCAACTCCACTGCCCTCCTAGAGAACCTCGCCAACATCAAACTGAAGCAACTTGTCACCTACCCACACACATGGGGGGACACACCCTCGACTCCATCTTCACCAGAGGAAACAACATCCACTTCAGTCACATCATGCAACCTCTCTAAATGGACCACCACTCCGTCCACTTCTCCTTCTCTAAACCCACCACACACAAGCCAACGACATGCCTCCCACGCAGAAACTGGAGCAAGAACACTGAAGAGCGCCACACCACCTCTCTCAGCCGCACTCTTCCCCCCACTATGACCAACATCAACTCTGCAGCCAACTACCTCCACCAATGGATCGCCAACTGTGCCAACACACTTGCCGCCCTCCGGAAATCCGACAGACAGCACAACTCGAAAGCCGCCTGGTTCACCACAGAACTCCAAGTATCCAAACGCTCATGCCAATGACTGGAGAAAGCATGGAGGAACAGCAAAAACCCTGGAAGCACGCACCCCCTAGAGGGCCACCACGTCGGCACACCACCAACTCATCAGATCTATGAAGAGAAACTTAATTCAGGACAGAATCCTCTCCAACTCCCACAACTCCAAGGAGCTGTTCACCATCATACAAGAATTCACCAGACCCCACAGCGAAACCTCTGACGTCCCTCCCTCCCAGGACCCCTGCAACAAACTCAGGTCCTTCTTCTACCACAAGATCAGGACACTCTATGACAACGTCGACCAAGACCAAGGCACCGACCCGACACCTCCCACCAGAAACGCCACCCAGCCAACCCTCCTCACCTGGACCCTTGTCACCACAGAAGGCACCGCAAAAACTATGAGGAGCATTCACTCCAGAGCACCCACGATCCCTAACCACCTCACATCTTCCACAGAGCCGCCTCTGTCATCGCACAAGAACTACGACGGACAATCAACTGCACCCTCAAAACAGGCATGTTCCACGATGACTGGAAATGAGCCGAAGTCAAACCCCTCCTCCAGAAGCGCTCCGCTCACCCGACAGACCTCAAGAACTACAGGCCCATCTCTCTCCTCCACTTCGCCGCCAAAGTCGCAGAGAAAACCGTCAACACCCAGCTAACGCACCTCATAGAATACAACAACATCCTCGACTCAGCGCCAACCCGATTCCGTAGCAACCACAGCATTGAGACCACCCACCTAGCCACGATGGACGACATCCAGGCACTCATCGATCAAGGCCACACTGAGCCCTCATCCTACTCGACCTCTGAGCAGTCTTTGGCACCGTCTCTCACCGCACACTAGCTGCGAAATTGCACGACGCCGGCATACAGGGAACTGCCTTAGACTGGATCCGCTCTTTCCTCTCTGGCACAACACAAAGAATAAGACATCTGCCCTTCCTCTCTGCACCCAAAGAGAGCAGATGCGGAGTACCCCAAGGAACCTCCCTCAGCTCCATGCTCTTCAATATCTACATGGCCCTCCTCGCAACCATTGTCAGAAAACATGTACTCAGCATTATATCCTACGCCGATGACACCCAGCTCATCCTCTCCTTCACCAAGGAACCCAACATCACCAGACACAGTTTCCGTGAAGGAATGAAGGTTGTTGCATCCTGAACGAGCAGCAGCTGCCTGAAGCTCAACTCGGAAAAAACAGAAGTTCTCATCCTCGGATCCACCCCCACAGCGTGGGTCACACCTGGTGGCCCCCCCACCCTCAGAAACCCTCCCATCCCCATGGACCACACCCACAACCTTGGCATCATACTCGACTCCACTCTCACCATGAACAGATAGATCACTGCTATATCCTCCACATGCTTCAACACCCTCTGCATACTCCTCAAGTCCTTCAAATGGATCCCCCCCGAATCCAGAAAGACTGTCACCCACACACTCATCACCAGTAGGCTGGACTACAGAAATGCACTCTACACCGGTAACAACAAATCTCTCCTTCACAAATTCCAGACCGTCCAGAACACCGCAGCCAGACTCGTCCTCAGCATCCCACAACACGACCCCATCACCCAGCACCTCCGAGACCTCCACTGGTTCCCCATCGAAAAAAGAGTGACCTTCAAGCTGCTCACACATGCCTACAAAGCCCACCCCAATATCTCAATGAAAGGATATCCTTCCACGCCCACAAGAGAAACCTCTGTGCCGCCGACATCGGCCTGGCCAAAATTCCCCGCTCGCAAAGCCAAAACGGGAGTCAGATCCTTCTTCTACTTCACGGCCAAGACCTGGAGCAAAGTCACCCTCAGCATCAGACTAAGCTCGATACTGCAAACCTTCAGAAAGGACCTAAAGACCTGGCTCTACGGTTGACCTCGGAGCTGCCCGAATCCCCCTCCCCCAGCACCATGAGACCCTCACGGGTGATTAGTGTGCTAAACCAATCCCTGATTGATTGTCTATCAACATCTAACTAGAGGGGAACAAAGTAATGATGTTGGATTTAGTAGGTAGTGGTAGCCTGTCAAATCTCCAGACACATTGGTAACATTAGTTAACTAGGTGGTATGTGATTATATTAATGGGTAGAATTGTGTAAGTTTTATCATTTCAGCTGTACCCAATTTGGCAGACATAAAGTTCATATTACATAATACGCAATATGAAAGTGTACTGGTCTCTATACCTTTCTTAACTGTGTTAGTAGCTTTGGAATTTGTTGTATGTACATACATCCTAAGATAAGTAACAATTATTGTGTTAGAGAAAATCAGCAAATTCTTATGGAGAATAAACTAAAAAATTCAAAGTGTTCTTAGATATCACTGTAGTCCAAAACAAGTAGAACAGGTGTCCTGTTATCTCAGAAAGTGAATGAGCAATGCAGATGCCTTTAAATCTTGTTTTTATCTTGACACATTTGCTCTGAGTTCGGAGACAGAGGTCAAATGTTGGCTTAAGTCTTAAAATTTGCAGTCAGAGAAAGAAATGTAAACACAACCTCCAGGATTAATAAGCAGAAGCACACAACATTAAAATAGCGTATAAATGAACTGCACAAACCCTTCAAAATATATTTAAGCAGTTATGAAAGCACCTTTTTCTAATTCTGTGGGATGAATTTGTTTTTAATAGGATGAAAACATATCAGAACACTTTTTGGGCGATGTGCAAATGGTAAACATTTTTGCTGAAACCCAATTTCCACAGAATATTTTGTATATGCTATATAGTTTTATTAGTAAAACTGCACGTTAGTGGGAACGTTTGTGGCCATTTCAATTGAAAATATGTTGTTTGCAAACGCCACTGCACTACAAAATCATGCTTTAGTAATAAATGTACTAAAGTGAGTTTTTAAACATGAACTGAGAAACATTCTTGCCGCCACACTGATGACAAAGCTATTAGTGAACTAAGAGGCACGTTGGCGTTATGTGTACCCTATAGGTGGGCTAGATTCTTATTATACACGGAGCAAACGTTTATTCTATTAATTCAAACAAAATAACTTATTGTACAACATAAATGCTGAACGTCCATATTTGAAGGTGCTCTCATGTGATAATAAAGAAAAAGTTGGGTCTGTAAAATAAAATTATTGCTAGGATCACCCAATTTGAGACCATATTATGGGTCAACTACATTACAGTTAGGATGAGTAGATTATTAAAGTCAGTAGACCTGCAGGTCTAGTAATATTTGTCTGATTTATCGTGGCCCAAGTACAAATGACATGCTCTAGCTGTGAGGTTAGGAAATCTAACCATCAATGTGTGAATCCCACCTGTAATTTTGAACTTTGGAACTTTGCCCTCTACTGTGGACACCAGACTGCAATGAGGTCTTAGGTCCAAGTGCCAGACTCAAACGACACACCCTTCTGTTCCCATTACAGAGAGAACTTTGAAGGCCCGAGCTGACTCCATGTCAGATCACTAGACGTTCGGTTGGAACTGTCAAAATATTAATAAACCGTCCCTGGCAGTCATTGATATGCAAAATAAAGATTGCTGTGCCCAAAGCTCTGCTCAGAATGCCGCTGCCAGTGCAATGTAATGCAGCAAGCCGACTACTAAGGCTGCGTAATCTTAAATCCATCTCAGGCCTCTTTAATCCACTGCCAGACACTCCCTGCCCTTTATCTCACTCCTGCAGGACCCTGCTTTTTCCCTTTGTGACATTTTTTCCCTCTATCTCTCCCTCCTTCTAATCACTTTGTGCGTTTTTCCCTCTCTTGCTCTCAGGAAATGACTGATGAGGAGACATAAGTGCTGGCCCGCAAAACTGGGTGCCAGTGGCCCCCATCACCAACCACCAGCTCAAATAAAGCGCTAGTCCCTGGTGAAAAAAGGTAATGATGCAAGACAGCTAGACTGGTTATCTTGGGCTTGGTGTCAGAAATTGTGGAGCAGTGTTATTCATCCACACAGTTTAAAATGCATGCCCACCTGCTTAGTTGATGCACGTGTCTCTGACAGTGGTGCTGCAATGCCCATGTCTTATCAATGCAACTTAGCTTTTAATTTCCATCGAGAGCTTGGTAAATATGATCAATATCTATTTTATATAGTATATCTAGTTTCACTCCTGCAGTCATGCCTGACTTACCTAAATAGTGTGGATACTTAATAAGACACACAGTATTGTTTTTCGGGAGAGAGCATAAGTGACATAATGAGAATGGTGGACTTCAAACCTCTTCACATGGCCTAAGAAACCTGTGTAAATCATCTGTAAGGCTCATATTTAGAAAGGGGGCTGAACCGGTTGTAGGAGGGTGCCATTGGTCATAGAAGTGAGGTCCTTAACTACAAGTCTGTTCTCAGCCATGTTTTATTGTGATTTTCAGAGGGCTTTGGATGATCAAAATCAAAAGAGATCTGGATGATGTAATTGCTAGCAGGTAACCTTACTCAGCTAGAACTATATAAAGTTGGTATGTACATGTTATTTGGAGAGTTTGTACAATGATACAGTACCCCACTCACTGTATTGCTGTGCTGCATCCAGGCCCTGGATAGAGAATTGCACTTGGAGTAGTTTATTCAATAGAACCCTTAACGGTGATATCTACCAAAGACTGATGCTTTTTGGAACCTAGGAAACATTTTGGGAGTTTCTGTACATCTGATCCAGAAAAGTAACAGAGTGGTGATTTTTGCTTTTTCCATCTCTCTCAAAATGAACAAATTTCTAGGCTGTAAATAAATGTAACCAGTATGTGCATGATACAGAAATCTGTTTGGCTCTAAGATTTTTAGGTCGAGCGTGAGCCAGCACGCAAGCACCACTCTGCGAAGAGCTGTGGTAGTTGAGTACAGAGAGAAGCTTCGCCCACTCCCCTGCCCTTATTTTTCATTGGCTTGTGTGTTTTCCCTTTGTAAATGCTGTCTTCTGATTCATTATCAGGCTTGTTAGTCCCGCCTTGGTATGCCATGTTGTCATTTGTATCCTCTCATGGATACTGGCCCCTTTACTTGGTTGTTACACGAGGCGTGTACTATTTCCTTTATTAAGCCACCGATTTGTCAGTGCAGTGTCTACATGAGTGAGGGGCGCCGGTCTGAGTGCGTGGCGCCATCCTCATCAAGCGAGGGGAAAGAGCACGGTGCACAGCCTTAGGTGCTGTCATGGCAGGGCCCCAACACCGCAGGTCGTCCCTCTGGGCTTGGAAAGACCCTGGGGCATCTGGTTTTCCCCTGGCCCTCGCTCACAGGCTGGTATGTGTAGGGATGTGTGCATTTCACAGTGCAGGGAGCGGAATGGGGGGCTTAGTGAGTTCTCTTGTGCTCCGGCCATCTCTGGGGCGTCCCCCAGGAGCCACTGCCAGCTCTGAGGGACATTCAGCCTTACTGAAGGCTGGGCCTTAAAGTGGGTTGGATTAGGAGAGTGGGTGCACCCCTCTGCCAAGGCCCCGGAGTGCCCTGCCACTTTGGAGACCTATTCACAGCAGACCAGCTGTGTGACCTTCCACGGCGGGCGGCTTGCACTGATCCCTCAGTGGCCCTCGGTGCTGCCTCAGCGCCTGGTTTCTGTTTTTCCGTCCGGGAGGGGTGAGGCACTGGAGTCTCGGATGCTGTGAGACATGTTGTAGGCTGGCAGCCTTGGGAGAGAGCTCTTTGCTGGCTCGGGGGAGGGAGCTTGGCCCCTTCTTCCAGTGCTTGTTTTAAAAGGGTGCTACGCAAACAAATGATGGACAGAATGCTGAATAAATCATATATTCACCCCCAGTCAAGAGATCAGGGTTAAATCCATTGTTCTTTTGCTCACCATGCCATCCCAGTTTAAAACCAGCCATATGCAAATCAGTCTTCACCCTGTGCCTTATGGGAACAGTCCAGAACTGCCAAGCCAGGTTAGCCAGCATCTGTGGCACAGTGAGCAAGGGACCCACATATGGGCATACCCATCCACTTAAGGTGAAAAGTGCTACGCAAACAAATGATGGAATGAATGCTGAATAATTCATAGATTCACCCCCAGTCAAGAGATCTGGGTTAAATCTATTGTTCTTTTGCTCACCATGCCACCCCAGTTTAGACCCAGCCATATGCAACTCAGTCTTGACCCTGTGCCTCTTGGGAACAGCCCAGGCCCAACTGCCAATCAAGGTCCTTCCTGGAACGGAAACAAGCATCCTTGCACCGATTTCTGGGTATTACCCTTCATCAGCCAGGCTATCCTGAATCCAGTGGCACATTGAGCAAGGGACCCACGTCTGGGCATACCCATCCCACTTAGGGTGAAAAGTGCTACGCAAACAAATGATATACGGAATGCTGAATAAATCATACATTCACCCCCAGTCAAGAGATCTGGGTAAATCCATTGTTAATTTTGCTCACCATGCCACCCCAGTTTAGACCCAGCCATATGCAAATCAGTCTTAGCCCCGTGCCTCATGGGAACAGTCCAGACCGAACTGCCAACCAGGTCCTCCCTGAACCAGAAACAAGCATCCTGGGACTGGTTTCTGGATATTACCCTTCATCAGCCAGGCTAGCCTGAATCCAGTGGCACAGTGAGCAAGGGACCCACGTCTGAGCATACCCATCCCACCCCGAAACCAGTCCTAAGATGCTTGTTTCCACTCTAGGTAGGACCTGGGTTGGACTGTTCCCATGAGGCACAGGGTCAAGACTGGTTTGTAAATGGTTGGGTTTGAAGTGGAATGGCATGGTGAGCAATAAAACAATGGATGTATGCCCAGATCTCTCTAGTGGGGTGAATGTATGACATTGTTCTGCATTCTGTCCATCAATTGATCTTTTTGCATTTGTCACCTCGAGTGAGACGGGTATTGTCAATTTATCACCCACTTGGAACCACGCTGCAGGAGCGACGATATTCCCTTCTCTCTACCCCCACACAAACTGAAGTCCACGTTATAAATACCAATGTACTCTACAGCCTGGGCCAGGAGAGAGGGAAGAGTAAAATAAAATAATCCCAGGGAGGAGGAAGGCTTCGGGGGCCCAGGTAGTCTCCTGATTGATCTCATAAACTTCCTTTAGCATACAATGTATCTCGTACCCTGCAGAGGAGAGACAAACAGAAAGGAGCACTTATAAATATCACCTCCGGGTCTGTCTCTCTAAGCACATACAACACCCAGCACCAAACACAACCTCTACCCTCCTTCTTACCCGTTGCGAATTTCAGCAGGGCTGCATAGGAGACTCCTTTCCTCGAGTGCAGTGAGGAAGCCTTCAAGACGGAACACCACTCCGATTTAGTGTTCCTTGCTCTTATGTACACGTTAGGGGAAAAAAGTCCTTGGACTAAAAAAAACCCGTATTCAATTCTGTAGTGCAAATTAAACTCTCCGCATGCCCCGCTTCCCGAAAAATCTGTGGCCACAAAGGTAAATAAAGAAAAACGTCAAAAAGTCGCCGGTTCGTAAGTAGAACCAAAATTCTCACACAAGAACGCCGAGTGTAGAACAACACCCGGAAATGACCACACCTGCAAGAAGGCAATGTTCGTGCGCAGCCGCGCACAAGAATCCAAATCCCTTTCGGTAGCAAGTTAAGTCACTTGCAGCGTCCAAATCACCCACATCGGTAATCCAATTCCCGCTTCAGGAAAAAAGTACTTTGAAAGTCGGAACGAAGCCTCGCTCTGACTCTCGATTCAGTCCCAGGGAGAACAAAGACGAACTCAGCCAAAATCCCAAGAGCACGGTCCACAGAAAGATAACGTGACCGAGAGTAAACCAAGCACCGACTGCCCGGCTTCCGGTCATTAAATGCGATCACATGGGTCAGGAGGGGAGGAGGGTAATCAAAATCATGTGCATAGAGAGAGGACTGGCCCCAACCCATTCTAAATCCCAACAGGTATGCCCAGACGCGGGTCCCATGCTCTCCATGCCACTGGAGTCAAACTATTCTGGCTTATGAGGGGTGAAACCCCGAAAACCCCGAAACCGGTCCTAGGATGATTGTTTCCAGGGAGGACCTGGCCTGGCAGTTCGGGCTAAACTCTTCCTATGAGGCACAGGGTCAAGACTGATCTGCATATGGTAGGGTTCAAACTGGAATGGCATGGTGAGCAAAAAAACGATGGATTTAGGCCCAGATCTCTGTACTCGGTGAATGAATGACATTGTTCTGAATTCTGTCCATCAACTGTTCTTTTTGCATTTGTCATCCGAAGTGGGACTGGTATGCCCAGATGTGGGTCCTGTGCTCTCCATGCCACTGGAGTCAAACTATTCTGGCTGATGAGAGGTGAAACCCCGAAACCGGTCCTAAGATGCTTGTTTCCAGTCCAGGGAGGACCTGGCCTGGCCTGGTAGTTCGGGCTGGACTGTTCCATGAGGCACAGGGTCAAGACTGATATGCATATATCTACAGATAATGGCTTAAAATACCGACTTTAGATGATTTTGCTTATTTGGAGAGATCAAATACCAGTGGTGCTGGTCGAAAACCAGTTATGTGGCAACCCTTTTTGCAGGCAAAGTGCCTGTGCAAAGCAGGTCATTGCACTCCCGTGTACCCCTGAGAATGTATAAATTCCAATCCTGCAAGGAAAGTCATGAGTCGGGGGCTCTGATGGCCATTCTGTCATGGAGCAGCTGTTGGTGGCAGAATGAAACAGGTTTAGCTGTTTACTCTTGGCAATGAGGTGTTTGATTCTTTTAACTATTGTGCATTTTCGACATCACTCATAAAAACCAATGCACGATGCTATTGTTAACCAGTGTTCACAGGACCATCCCTACAAGAGGGGTGCAGTTGTCTGAAGTTGGTCGTGCACTTCATTTTGATTGTCTTTATAATCCGATGTTATTGCCTCTTCTCTCCAAGGTGCACAGTACCCTCAAATTCGGGCGTAGTTCATCTAACAATAACCTATTTTTGCACTTTCTCGCATCGGGTTACAGGGTTGCCTTTGGGTGCTCCAGTTACCTCCCGAATGTATTTTAACAAACAATTCCTATCAAACCACATATTTTCACTTTCAAACCACATACGTCCACTACACTACAAACAAAAGCACATAGATGAAACATTATCATTTACAATTCCAATAGCTCCAACTCTCGCAAATGCGAGACCTATTGCATTGTAAATGCTTGTTTTCTATGTCGCTCTGCAGACCTCTAGACAAAGGACTGGGTGCTGGCTAGTAATGGTTATGACAGGGCAGTGCTTAACACAAACCCTTTCTTAAACCAACCATTACAGTGTAAATCAAGAAAATGTTGTCAGCCAACAAGTGGAAGGATGTGTTTTTATCTTGCACTTCAACACGAATCAATATACTCTAATTTTATAAAGAAATATTACAAATACAAGGTTTAGCAATATGTGCCAATCAATGTCATGTACTTTATGCAGTGCAAAAATTAGGACAACAATTCAAACATCCATTAGCAAATCTCCATCAACAAAATATTCTTTTTTTTTTTTTTTTTTGGGAACCTTTATTGTTACTTCAGGCAAATACAAATAAGGGCCTACAACCATCCCGGCCGGCCGCTAGCCAAGTCGTAAGTACAGCAAATCAATGTAGGAAAACGTAGCAGCCTGAGATCCGGGGTCTAACAAGCGTCCAGGATATGACTCATATTCAGGCGTATTGGCCGATATTCAGGATTCATGAAGGTTCATTTTATAATAAAGAAAAACTAAGGATCAATGCCGTACAGTCACACATGGTCCTACAATAACAAGCCTGAATCAGGAAATCCGCAATTAATGCAAGTACAGTTTAAATATTGGGGATAAGGTATAAGAGTCAGGACAAATGTGACCACAAACCCATTCCATAGCAAGCTGCACTCCCCCCCTCAAAGCGAAACATACTGTAGGAAACATGAAACCGACGACACCAAAAGGGAAGAAAGACAAAAGGGCCATAGAAACAAATAACGGACAAATTAACAGACCCCATCCCCCTACCCCCCACCCTGCACGCCTGCAGAAGGCCACGGCCTACCCCCCCCCCCCCCCCCCCCCACCAGCGTGCCTGTCGCCCTAAATAAGAGACCCGAAATATAGAAAAAGAGGAGAAAGAAGAAAAGAAGAAAAAATGGAGAAGGGCCCTCGATCTTGCCACTCGCCCCCCCCCCACCCCGCACCCGGTAGACATCCTAAAAGCAAGATCAGAATAGCCATGGAAAACATTAATCACTGCTAGCACCCTCAACAAACTCTCCGCCGAATGTCCCCCAAATCACCATCAGCCATCAATGAGTCCACCGGATCCTAGGCGGTATCACCCTTGGCCTTTCCTATCAATAGCACCAACATACGTCCACTTATCAATCGGCAGACAGAGCTGCGTGGAGAGTCCAGGTGATCCGGGCGGACCGGGACGTGTTAGTACTCCATGGGACTTCAGCAACCAAAACCCAGCCGAATGTGTATGGCGGAAATCCATCCGTGTCAGTGTCGACACCAAAAATATCTTCAAGTCCGAACACAGTCTCACCATCCAAGGAAAAAGAGTCACACCATACGGCAAGCACTGAGACGTCACCGGGGCAGCCCAAGACATAGACCGACGTTGTTTCCCCAGCCGCTGATCAGGCAAATGCGCCGACAAGTCACTCATGTGTACTACAGAGTTATCCAAGGCGATCTCATGAGCCGAGTCTTCCGGCATCTCCACGAGCATAGGCGTAGCTGGAGCACTCTCCCCTGACATAGAGGCGGGCACATCGGTGCTTCCTTGAGATCGAAATGCAACCGCGTGGAATGGCGGGACAACAATGGCGGCCATCCTTCTTCCCAGGTCCGGGGCGCTACGGATCAGGGCCGCATGCAAGGCCGACTCCGCACCTCCACCAATGGCCGCTGTTGTGACAGTCGCGGCCGGCTGCTCTTCTCACTCGACACCCCGGTCCCAGCTCCGTGAGGGCCGCAAAACAGTCGGGGACATTTCTTCGGGTCTGCCGCACGTAGAAGCCCCAGGAGCGAACGGTAAGTGAAGTTTTCCTTTGCCTACTTAAATATGCCGTTACTGCTCAGGATAATTGTCAGGATGTATGTGCAGGTGAGAGTACTCCCGGAGCCGAGAGTCTATGCGGCCATTGCGGTCGCCGGCTTGGCTCCTCCAACAAAATATTCATGATGCAAAATATTCATGGTCAATGGACAGCAGTTACACCTTCACTGTAGTACTGATGTACTGCTCTGACAGTAGGCCTCACACACCTTCAGCTAACCCCTGTCCAATCCTTGTCTGAGGCTCAACTAAGTTATATTATCCTGAGGTATCTTTTATATAAGGTTTAACATCCACTGGGAAGCTTTTTATTCTCTAGTAGTAAATCACTGCTGACCCTGGTCCACATGCTTTCTAAAAGCTTTAAGTGCTATTCTTTTAAAAGCAAAAACAACTGCCTTGGAGAATAATATGGAACTGAAGTTGATATAAACCTGTCCCTTCAGACATAGCAACCCCAGATGAAATTCGTTTTTATCTCTACTGATGACGGATAATATTAAGAAGCACATGTGTCTAGAGATTCACAGCACTAACCTGCACCAACCTTGGTGAAACACTCCAGCAAAAATTCAAGCAAGAATTTCTCTGAGACTAAGTATGCAATTGGTGGCATGTATGATTGATTATCTGCCTACTTGCGATGAGCATAAATCAACATGCTCAACTAGTTTACCTGGAACTGTATCCCCTAGAATAACTATGCAACCAGTGACACATGTGATTGATTGCACCTTGCATCCTGCCTATGTGCTGCCTTTGATGAGCTTGCATGAACACGCACCACGAATACTGTCAGCCCAACACTTGTGGTTTTCCCTAACACCTGCATGAATATGTATATTTGCTTTTAATTTTTGTATCCCTTATTCGTATGTTGTTGTCTCTCCCCAATCTAGGTCTAACCCCAGGAGATATTACGAAGGTCAATGTAAAGTATGCAATGCATTGTACATACACGGGAAACAGCGTTTACAATGCTGCCATTACATTGCGTTCCTTTTACAACGCGGTTGTTACAACGAGGCGTTGTTAGAATGCAATGCCTTTACATCGCAAGTCATTAGATTGACTTGCTGTAGGGAGCGCTCTAACCTAAGGATTAGTATAATTTACTATTCCAAAACCTTCCCTACTGTTGCTCAGGCTAGAGTTGGAAAAGAAAATTATACTATTCCTAAGTTCAGCGCGCCCTCTACAGCAAGTCAATCTAATGACTTGCGATGTAAAGGTATTGCGTTTTAACAATGCAGTCGTTGTAACGACCGCGTTGTAACAGAACGCGATGTAATAGCATGCAATGGAACATGCTATGCTCACATACACTCTTCACTTATCCATCCTTGGGAGACCAAGAGTAGACTTCTTGGTCCTGACGAAATGCCATGATCCGCTAGGGACTGTAACAGACATGAAACATGTTGACCTTTTTAATCACACCTACTGCAGCTAAATAGACCATTATATCTATTCTATGCTCAAACCACATTTTTACCCTTGGCAAAGGAATCCTACAATTAAAATGTAGTTCTTGCTTGGATCCCCTTAGTCCTTTTTTAACCCACATAACTCTCACCAATTCTACTCACATTTTGTCACTCACACCATGCATATCACATTGGCGGAAAAGAAAAGATCTCCGGCAAAGAGCCCCCTCGAGGGGCCCATTAAGCAATGCAGTGCCGGCCTAATGAGGAGCTGCCCGATTATGAAGCATGACACCCCTATGGTGTGTGAGGGCCCTTGCTCCTAAAAGGAGCAATCCCCTCCGTTAACCATTCTCTTGACCTAGATACTCACATCCGTGGCGTAACTAAGTTTGAGGCGGCCCCCCTGCATGGTGCATGGAGGGGTCTCCGCTCCGGATTCTCTCAGGGGATCTCGGGCGAGAGTACTGTGCTGAGGGGGCCCCCTGCAGCTTGGGCCCCCCGCACTGCAGGGGCTGCAGGGGCCTGTGTTACACCACAAACTCACTTAGGAACAGTACTCCCCTTGTTTGCACAACTATAAGGGGCCGGTGGGCTGGACCTTCAAATAGCCCCAGTCCCTCCTCTCTTGTTTTGGTTGGCTAAAAAAGCAAAACACGCAATTTCACTATGATAAAGATCAATTACGTGTGTTATGCCTTATTTTATCCTCCCAAGCTCAAGGTAGGAGGTATGAATATTTATTCGGTGCAGTTTATACAACCAGATGCTCTAAGACAGGAAACATCCATTACAACACAGCCATTACAATGACCTACCTTTACAATGCAACTGTTACAACACAACTGCCTTTACATCGCATGCCATTACAATACATGTCATTACAACACTTGTTGCTACAACACTTGCTATTACAACGCATACCATTACAACACATGCCATTACAGCGCATTATAAGGTAAGTAATGGAGATTTATTTTAGTATTAGGGTTGGTATGGGTTTTGGAGTACATGGGAATAGTAATTTTTTTACCCCTACACTACCCAACACTTTTCCTACTGTTGCACTCAATGGAGTGGGAATAGTACATTTTACCCTCACACTATCCAATACTTAGTCATTTTTACCCCTACACTATCCAACACTTACCGTACTGTTGCCCAAAAAGTATCATACGTTGTAATGATATGCGTTGTAAAGGTATGCGTTGTAATGGAATGCGTTGTAATGGTAGTTTTTAAAAATGTGTTGTAATGGCATGCGTTTTAAAATCATGCAATGTAATGGTGTTTGCGATGTAAAGACTGCGTTGTAAAAGCATGCGTTGTAACGTCATATATTCTCTAAGACACTCTCAATCAATGCTTTTGAAATCGAAATAGGTAAACTATTTGTACAAAACATTTTGAATAGTGCCTGCTCATATTTACCACCCCTGCATAACCCCCACAGTAGTTTGGACATGTTCATCAACACATCTAATAGTGATCACTACTGATTATCTCGGCAGAACATTGTCTGATCACTTCCCCTTAGAGTATGCGCTGCCTTGGGGCAGAACTGCAGCAGCCGAGAAGCTGCAATGACATGCTCTCCTGGTCCATCCTCTCAAAAACAGAAATAAGGATACTTTAAATCAACTAAAGGAGAGGAGGTGGCCTAAATGTTAGAGCGGCCGACCTCAAAGCTGAGGAACTCGGTTTGAGTCTCAGCATAGAGCCTCAACATCCTGTGGTTCTGGGCAAATCACGTAACCTCCCCGTGTCTAGCAAAATGAATGTGTCCATCTGTAACACAACTGGTGCTCATGTAAAGCACCCTGATACCTTCGGGTCAAGTTCACGCTATATAAACTCCACACAAAGAAAATGTCACTACTAAACAGAAAGTGAGGTTACGGTGAATGGCACTGGGACACTATGAGAGGCATTTAGGGTAGTGGTGAAAAAAAATGTGTATAAAAGCAGGATACAAGGTAAATCCAGTACTACATATTGAGCTGTGGACGCTAGAAGACACAAGAACAATGGAAGAAGAGACAAAAAGACAGTCCAAGGTGACTCATAGAGGGAACCATGACTTGCGAGCAGCGAAAAGTATGTGGAGACACTGGAAAGATGGAGGCGTGCGGATTATAGAGAATCCACAGGAAGGCTGCGAGCTGAGGGGAATGAAAAGGACAAACTCCTTTAACACAAATATTTTAAAAAGTATATTAGGCACCTGGAAACTGCTCTGAGAGGACAGGACTGAGAGATCTGATATACAGAAATAAAACACATCTTTAAGGACTAGTATCAAAAAATGTATCCACCCAACCCCATTCAATTGATCAGTAACATAATAGACTTTCTGAGGAAGGTCCATGTACAAAGACTAGCGAGATGATCGAAAATGGTTAGATGCCCTTTCAAAATAGGAGAAATTAAAGCTGCCATTGTTTTGTTGAACACTGGAAAGACAGCAGGCATAGGCTCCATACTGACTGAATTTCATGCTCTGTATCAAAGGGTCATCTCCCCACACATATATAGTGGGAGGAAGTCTCCTAGACTTCACAAAGGAAGTGGTGATAGTACTACTCCTAAAAACTTACCATGACACACTTGATAAGACCTCTTGTCACTCTCTCCATGCTCAATGCTGACTCTGGACTTGTGTTTGTCAGATGTATGTCTGACATTAATGCACCCTAATCAGTTGGGAATTGTTTCCAGGCTTAGCACACCTTATGACTTGAGAAGACAGTTCCATATTATGGAGGGGGCTTTTTAAAACATGGCCACGACCATATAGCAACATAGCAATATGGAAAAAGCATTTGCCACTATCAGCTGGGAGGGTGTCTATGCTTCACAGACACACAGGCCATTTGGGGACCAATTTCTGAAAGGGTTTAAGTTGATATACACTGACCCCCACAGCGAGAGTCCAAAGGGGACATCTAATTTGTTGTGGTAACAGGCAGGGGTGTTGGCCACAGCTCCTGTTGTGTTGCGCTGGGGATGGAACCACTAGTGTGGAGGCACAAAAAGTAGAGGGGTGGACTGGTATGACAAAACTCATAAATATTGTTGTATACAAATGATATGCTGTTACACCTCTCACGCAGTACAAAAGAGGGTGGTGATGGACGGAGCATCTGAATCAATCAAACACTCACACCCAGTCAAAAGATCTGGGTTTAATCCATCACCGTTCTTTAGCCCACTCTGCCACCCCAGTTCAGACATGCCTATATGCAAATCAGTCTGACCCTGTGCCTCATGGGAACAGTCCAGCCCGAACTGACAAGCCATGTCTTCCCTGGACCGGAAACAAGCTTCCGTGGACCGGTTTCTGGCATTCCAGCCGTCTTCAGCCCGGCTTGCTTGAATCCAGTGGCAAAGTAAGCAAGGGACTCACGTCTGAGCATACCCTGCCACACTTATGGCGGACAAAAGCGGTACAAAAGGGGGTGGTGATGGACGGAGCATCTGAATCAATCAAACACTCACACCCAGTCAAAAGATCTGGGTTTAATCCATCACCATTCTTTAGCCCACTCTGCCACCCCAGTTCAGACATGGCTATATGCAAATCAGTCTGACCCTGTGCCTCATGGGAACAGTCCAGCCCGAACTGCCCAGCCATGTCTTCCCTGGACCAGAAACAAGCTTCCGAGGACCGGTTTCTGGCATTCCAGCCGTCTTCAGCCCGGCTTGCTTGAATCCAGTGGCAAAGTGAGCAAGGGACTCACGTCTGAGCATACCCTGCCACATTTATGGCGGCCAAAAGCGGTACAAAAGGGGGTGGTGATGGATGGAGTATCTGAATCAATCGAACACACACCCAATTAAAAGATCTGGATTTAATCCATCACCGTTCTTTAGCCCACTCTGCCACCCCAGTTCAGACATGGCTATATGCAAATCAGTCTGACCCTGTGCCTCATGGGAACAGTCCAGCCCGAACTGCCAAGCCATGTCTTCCCTGGACCGGAAACAAGCTTCCGAGGACCGGTTTCTGGCATTCCAGCCGTCTTCAGCCCGGCTTGCTTGAATCCAGTGGCAAAGTGAGCAAGGGACTCACGTCTGAGCATACCCTGCCACACTTATGGTGGCCAAAAGTGGTACAAAAGGGGGTGGTGATGGACGGAGCATCTGAATCAATCAAACACTCACACCCAGTCAAAAGATCTGGGTTTAATCCATCACCGTTCTTTAGCCCACTCTGCCACCCCAGTTCAGACATGGCTATATGCAAATCAGTCTGACCCTGTGCCTCATGGGAACAGTCCAGCCCGAACTGCCAAGCCATGTCTTCCCTGGACCGGAAACAAGCTTCCGAGGACCGGTTTCTGGCATTCCAGCCATCTTCAGCCCGGCTTGCTTGAATCCAGTGGCAAAGTGAGCAAGGGACTCACGTCTGAGCATACCCTGCCACACTTATGGCGTCCAAAAGCGGTACAAAAGGGGGTGGTGATGGACGGAGCATCTGAACCAATCAAACACTCACACCCAGTCAAAAGATTTGGGTTGGACTGTTCCCATGAGGACAAGTCAGAGGGAAATCCCTGGGATGTGCTAATTAACTTAATATATCTATACCATAGCAATTACACTTGAACATTTAGATATCAGGCTACTGTATTTCGCTGTGCTATGGGGTGAAATTTAGTAATAATTTCCACAGAGAAATAAGATTTGTTAACAGTCTATTTTTAATAAAAAATTCATACACTGAACAATAAAAAAACACAATAGTTAAAATTTCAAAGAAATATTCCTTGAAAAGTAAAAATACATAGAATCAATGTCTCATATGCACAGTTGAACAATACAATAATTAAAAATACAGGTCAAAGAAATACATACATAACACATTTGCAATTTATAAACAGTAAAAATTACAAAAACACACTATAAAGTAATAAACCCCTATTATGACTTCTGGAGGGATGCAGGTGATTAACCTAACATGGAACTCTGTATCCACTGCCGCAGTCCCGTTTTACAATCTGGTGATAACACCGCACTTTGAGTGATGCAGAGAGCCAGATATAATTAAATGATTTATGCTAATCATAAAAATACAAGTTTTTAAGTGGAAAGTGTCCAGTTAAAGAGTGAACATCCCGTATGATGTTTTAGAGCAGAATAGACGGTGGCTAAACTTGGCTAGCACTCAAGATAATAATTCAATACGCTCTTTTGATCCCACTAGAACATATCCAGTTCCCGTGAAGTTCCCAGATATCCTATGCCCGTTCAAAGAGGGTTTTATAACATTTAAAGGTAAGATATCTGTGTGATAAAATTATATAAACACTCCTAGAGTTAGAAATAGAAAGGTAATTACGATGATAAAAAAATTATAAAAAATCTTTTTTGTCTAAATAGATACACGCACTTAAAAAGCAAAAAGACTGAATAAACTGAAAAAAAAGAAAACCCAATACGAGGAATTTTGTAGAAGATAAGAAGGTAACCAAAACATTAATTGAACTCCCCTGTACTTGAAGGCTAACGCTATTCCTTCAATAATTAGCCCTTGACCTACTATATATGTCTCTTATCAGGCCGCAGCAGCAAGAGACTGCAGATATTAAATGACACGTTGAACAGGTCTTGGCCGGATCCCTTATCATATTCGTCAGTGTAAAGGTGAGAATATGAGAATCATGCTCGAGTCACTTTAACTTCCCTTTTAATCAGAAACCCTTAAAGTAATGGTTTCCACATTGGAATGGATTTGGAGGGAATAGGGTTCAATGTATACAAATGTTTTAACGAGAGCATTGTAACAATAGATGAAGTGTGGTACCGGTACAGAATGATATTGTACTACAATACCAATAGATAACCTGTTATACCTCAGTAATGTATACTTTATTTGCTAATACAAGATTATAGATAGTAGGTAGATATTCCATACTGTATCGTAAAGGTGTATGAAAGGCCCTAGCAAAGGAGAAACCTAAGTAACATAGATAACTTTTGAATTGCGAATAGTGCACAATCTAAGAGAACAGATATTGACATATTATTTTGCTCCCTAAACAGATAAATTAAAACTCGAAATCTTCTTGACACAGGAAACCCCTATCAAGAAGTCCTGAGGAAGGTGCCACAGAATTAAATGTATTGCACCGAAACGCGTCGATGCATTTCCTAATTAAAGAATCCAAGTGAAGCCTAGTACACACTGGATGTACATGCATTTTTGTCACAGCTGTCTACGATAGTTAATACAATCCTAGGCTTTTGGATCTAGAAATCAATAGTGGCGAGAATATCCAGGAGCCACAGTCATAATAGGGGTTTATTACTTTATAGTGTGTTTTTGTAATTTTTACTGTTTATGAATTGCAAATGTGTTATGTATGTATTTCTTTGCCCTGTATTTTTAATTATTGTATTGTTCAACTGTGCATATGAGACATTGATTCTATGTATTTTTACTTTTCAAGGAATATTTCTTTGAAATTTTAACTATTGTGTTTTTTTATTGTTCAGTGTATGAATTTTTTATTAAAAATAGACTGTTAACGAATCTTATTTCTCTGTGGAAATTATTACTAAATTTCACCCCATAGCACAGCGAAATACAGTAGCCTGCTATCTAAATGTTCAAGTGTAATTGCTATGGTATAGATATATTAAGTTAATTAGCACATCCCAGGGATTTCCCTCTGACTTGTTGTCATTGTGCCCTGTTCCCTGGTGAAAGTGGGGTACCCTCTCTCTTGAAATCTGTTCCCATGAGGCACAGGGTCAGACTGATTAGCATATAGCCATGTCTGAACTGGGGTGGCAGATTGGGCTAAAGAACGGTGATGGATTAAACCCAGATCTTTTGACTGGGTGTGAGTGTTTGATTGATTCAGATGCTCCGTCCATCACCACCCCCTTTTGTACCGCTTTTGGCCGCCATAAGTGTGGCAGGGTATGCTCAGACGTGAGTCCCTTGCTCACCTTGCCACTGGATTCAAGCAAGCCCGGCTGAAGACGGCTGGAATGCCAGAAACTGGTCTTCGGAAGCTTGTTTCCGGTCCAGGGAAGGCATGGCTTGGCAGTTCGGGCTGGACTGTTCCCATGAGGCACAGGGTCAGACTGATTTGCATATAGCCATGTCTGAACTGGGGTGGCAGAGTGGGCTAAAGAACGGTGATGGATCAAACCCAGATCTTTTGACTGGGTGTGAGTGTTTGATTGATTCAGATGCTCCGACCATCACCACCCCCTTTTGTACCGCTTTTGGCCGCCATAAGTGTGGCAGGGTATGCTCAGACGTGAGTCCCTTGCTCACTTTGCCACTGGATTCAAGCAAGCCGGGCTGAAGACGGCTGGAATGCCAGAAACCGGTCCTCGGGAGCTTGTTTCCGGTCCAGGGAAGGCATGGCTTGGCAGTTCGGGCTGGACTGTTCCCATGAGGCACAGGGTCAGACTGATTTGCATATAGCCATGCCTGAACTGGGGTGGCAGAGTGGGCTAAAGAACGGTGATGGGTCAAACCCAGATCTTTTGACTGGGTGTGAGTGTTTGATTGATTCAGATGCTCCGTCCATCACCACCCCCTTTTGTTACACCTCTCAGACCCAATAGAGAAATAGAAACTACATTCTAGTGATTTGAGAAATTTGATGAGTCTCAGGTCTCTCAATGCACAGGGCCAAATGTCACTTATTTCCCTGAACAGATGGGCGGAGAGGGGCAATAAGTGATAACAGGAATGGGGCATATATTATTGGGCCCAAGGCACTTTAACATTTCTGGGATCAGAATGTTTGGAAATCCTAAGGATGTTAAGGATGATAACCATGCATGCTCTGTGACTGCACCACATGGACTGCCGATGTTTTGGTGTTGGTTCACGGCATCATTAATTTGTAATGTTGCCCTTACCAAAATGGTGATTATCCCAAGACCTTTATATTACTTTTTTACAGGGGCAACATACCCATGTTGCCCCCGTAAATTATTCATAGAATTAAACTCTTTGCTCTTCAAAAATTGGAGTAGCGTGGCTCATTACAATCTCATGGACCCAACAGCTTCAATGGATACGTACTATGAGGATGGATGAGGTATTAAGGGGCATATTTACGAAGCTCTCATGCAATGCAGCAAAGCAGGCAAAAAAAAGCTGTGCTGCGTTGCATGAGAATAGAGCAGGAGAATACCATATTTACAGAAATATGGCACTCTCCTCCCCTCTCCCTAGCGCCAGCACTGAAATTAGCAGCCTTGCGCCACACACACCTGTGCACCATATTACAAGGGTGTCTGCGTAAGTCTAGCGTAGATTTTATACTGGAAGGATAGCCTTCCAGTACAAAATACTACGCTCAGACTAACTTTAAACCGTTTCCCACTTTGTACAGACCCTCCAGCTTATCGCGATTTCGCGATTTGCAAAAAAATCGCGAAATCGCGCGATCTCCGCAAATGCCGCGATATTTGGCATAAAGCCCGCGAAATTTGCCGTTTCCCGTTTCCGCACCCATTTTCCATTTGATTTGCGGCTTAGAGAAGGAGCCAGGGAGTCGAGGACGCGCGAGGGAGAAGACCAGCACCACACCAGCAAGAGGGGGAGAGAGCACGAAGCGGCCGAAGACTCTTCCTCAGAGACTTCGCACCCGTCTGCCTGGACACGTAAGTGCACCACCCTGCAGTGTCTGCTCTTGAGGGCACGCCTTTTCGTCACGGCGGCAACCTGTCCTGCCCTTCTGTGTGCGCATTTTAAAGAGCCCCGCACAGAAGCACTGAGCTTCTGAGGACATTCACAGATTTAATAACCTTCTATCCAAGCTTTTTAACACGTGGAAGAAATGGAAACGGTTACCTTTAGCTCTCACTTTGCTACTAAAGTTGTAGTCTGCCTCTGGATTGAACATGCCCAGTTTATGTTTGGATAGAAACACATCTTGTAATATCTTGAAGATCACTCTTATTATTTCTTGTATAGTGCATTCAACTATAGAGTATGATGTGTCTGTATTTCGGAGCTACATATCTGGCTATGTTAAAAAAACTAATAAAATAAAATATTTTTTATAAAACACAATACTGAAGGTTTATTGATGCTGCTCCGGTCTCTCTTTTTCAATGAGCATTGTCCTATGTACTTGTGAAAAATCCCCTATTTTTCATGAAGATGGAATGTAGATTTAGGGCATTCTTACGTTTGGGGCATTTATTGTTACGTTTTCAATCGTGGCATAACTAGACCAAACGAAAGTTGGGCTGTCGTCGCAGATCATTAAGCAGACCCCCCAGGATATAACGGCATGGATTGGCAAATTTAGCGGCATGAGGTAGTAAAAACTGTGAGCAACCAAAAGTACATTAGGTAGCAAAGGTAATAGTGACAATCGTGAGCAAACAAACTTGAGTAAAAATTGTGAGCAACCAAAAATGCATGAGGTAGTCAAAAGTGCACAAGAGGAGATGAAAGTGACAAGTGTGCAGTTATAAGAGAAAACAGAGTATAATTTGAGGTATAGTACTGCAATAAGTGCTAGACACTCAGGCACAGGAACAAGCGTTACGTGGGCAAGGTCAAACAATAAGATATCTGTGTTTGGTTTTGCAAAAACCCCAAAATAAAATGCCGCTAAATGCCGCTAAATTTCCATTTTTGTGCCGCTAAATTTTCATTTTTGTGCCGCTAAATTTGCCAATCCATGCCGCTATATCCTGGGGGGTCTGTTTGTATGTGTGCTGTACAGTGCAGCCCACATACAAAGTCATGATAGGAAGGAGAAATGAAAGCATTTCTCCTTCAAAGCGCCTACTTGAAATGGGTACTATTTTCTGACGCTACACCCTCTCTTCTTTTTTGAGTAAACAAGTTTAGCACTGCAAAGTAAATAAGTAAAAAACATTTCACATTGATTTGTGTCACTTTTTGCGATGCAAACATGGCACAAAATCCTAATAAATAGACTCCTATGTTCTTTTGGTTTTATCTTGAGCTCTTTTGCAGATGATACTCAAATAACTGTCTCCTTTTCTGATAATATTGATAACCCATTTCAGGAATTGCATGTCTGAAATTGCTACATGGATGAATTCACACTGCCTGAAGATCAAATCTGATAAAATATAGAATTTTATTTTCAAAGCTCAGACGGCCATCTGGTCCGCTGCATATTAACCAGTGGAACTCAATACTCCACCTCCTTCCACCGTTTGCACTCGCAATTTAGGGATCTTATTTAATGATAAATTATCTTTTTCCCATCAAATTGCTTAAGTGACCTACTTGTTTTCTGAAAAACATCGGCTAGGTCTTGATAATTTCTTCTAGCCTGGACTAAAGGAATTCTCTATACATGGGCCTAACCTAAATTCCAACAAATGGTTAGCAAATTATACAAAAGTTGGCAGACAAATTAATTGTAAGTCTGCCTTGTCATGAATCTACTGGTCCACGCTTAATAAAGCTTCCTTTGCTGACAATACAGTAATTGTGACATTTAAAGCACTCTGGCCCACATGCATCAACATGGCCATTTGCGATTCCTTTTAAGCGAAAAATAAGGAATCACTAATAAGGAATCGCAAATGGCTATGCATGAAGAAATTGCTAAATAAATTGCGATTTCTTAAAATTCCTAATTGCGACTCGCAAATTGCGAATCGCAATTAAGGAATAGCTTCCCATTCATTCCTATGGGCCTACAGGCCCTAAGGAATGAATGGGACGGCATTCTCAATTTGCGATTAGCAATTTGTGAATCGCAAATTGAGAATTCGATTTCAAGGGTGCAGGGGTGTCCAAAGGATACCCTGTTGCACCCCTGAAATCAATCTGTGCACATATGTTGTGCACACACATGCCCTAAGGGGATGTGTGTGCACAACATGAAACTTTGAAAAATGCACAAAAGTGCATTTTTCAAAGTTTTCGCAAATTACCATGAGGTTGAACCTCATGGTAATTTGCTCCCCCTAAGTGCGAATTCGCTATTTTTAAAGCTTCATGCATTGCATTTAAGGAATCTCAATTTGAGATTCCTTAAATGCAATCACAATTTAAGTAATCTCAATTTTGCGATTTCTTAACCCCTTCGCTGCAGGGGTTATTCCCCCACTGTGCTGGGGGGAGGGGGGCACGCACAGCGTCCCCATGCTCATGACGAGCTCAGCTCGTCATGAGCTACGGCGCTCCGGTGCTCATGACGAGCTGAGCTCGTCACAGGTGTATTGACTCCCGTGGAACACTCAGCACAGCAGGGGAATTCTCCCCGCACCTGAGCGTTCCACGGGCCATGACGAGCTGAGCTCGTCCTGAGCACCGGAGCGCCGTGGCTCATAACGAGCTCAGCTCGTCATGAGCAACCAAGGTGTTAAATTGCGAAAATAACAAAAATTATAATGCATCCCAAAAATTCAAATTGCATTAGCAAACGGCCGATTTTTGCGAATCGCACCATTTGCGAATGCAATTTGAAATTATGCATGTGCCCCTCTGTATCGCACATAAGGACTTCTGCAGCTTATGGCAAAGCTGTCTGCAACACAAATTGATGTCTTATCTTTCGCCAAAACAGATGAGGTCCATCAAAGCCAAATTTCTTACAGCACCTTGCATCTGATGAGCTCGAATGGGTAGCGTATCATGTGTTCTTTGACTGCTAGGTTCTGGAACACTTTGCCTTTTCCACTGAGAGCCACAGGTACATTGATGTGTTGCACAAAACAATTGACACCCTGGGGGCTTATTTATGAGAGTCCTACGTCACATTTGTACCTTGTAAAGTGGTACATGTGTGACGCAAGGCTCTCATACAGATTCATGAAGCCATAAAAATTACATTGCGTGGCTTTTAGTGGCCTTATAAATTATGAGTAGGGTGACGCAGCACAAATCGCTGCGTCGCCTCACTCTGCGGCCGGGCGCTGTTACATGAGCGATGCAGTGAGTTTTCCCACGCAACACCCATGGAATATGATGATGTCCCAGATTGACAGAGTGATGTACACCTTGGAAAGCGCCAAATTGGTACACTTCCCAAGGCGAGACATAACAAGGAGGAGTGTGTTAATTTCTCTTCGTTTTTTCCTCTTTTCATGAAAGAGGAAAACACCTTGTAGCATTGTTTTGTGGGGAAGATACCCCTTCCTGTACAAAAATAATCCTGAAAGGGCTTTTCCTCTTTCTATGTGTGCTACACATAGTAAGTGGAAGCAACAAAGAGAAATAAAGATATCTCCCTCATTAAGCCTCACCTGTGGAGGCCTATCTTTGTGGCATATTCCCAGGTTGACAAATTCTTGTAAATCTGGGAATGCTTCAAAAGCCATGGGGGTTGCGTGGAAACACCCATACAATGCCCATGGAATGCCTAACCAGGTTAGAGTAACGCAACACAGCGATGTGAGCTGCGTTTCATTACTCCAGATTTTTTAAATCACTCAAACCAAGCAAAGTGGCTTTGCATGGCTACAAAAATCTGACTTACAATTTGCGTCATTTTTGCACCTCATCATCGCTTGGTGCAAAAGCGATGCAAACTGAGTCATAAATATGGCCCTCAGAATGCTCAGTCTATCCAGTTTGGGGGCATTCTGGCTGCACCATGAGTGCCGAGAATAGGTGCTAGGTATATTTGTTCATGTCTTTAGCTTCAGCATTACCTTTATTCGTGTATGATTGTGCTGCAAGCGACTTTCCAAATTGTCTGGCATCACTGGGAGTGATATTGTGTTCCTCCACCAGGAGTCTGATCAAGAATGTGTTCATCACTTGCCCCATCGAGGCAATTCACTCTGTCCCCAACTGAGAGATCTCCCTGCTGGCATTCTTCTGGGCCTATTTCAGATCATCTGCATCAAAGAACTGTTTCACAAAGGACTTAGTGACAATCTCATTGTCCCCTCGCTGGGAATCCTCCATATCTGTTTTCTGCACAGGATGTAGAATGCCATCCTTTTTCCTGTTGCAGCCCTTTCTCGAAGATTTCCTTAACCCTTTAAGTGCTGGCCGTCGGCCAACGGTCGTCGCGAGCACTACCTTGCCAGTGCTGCGCACCACCTTTGGCCGACGGGCCAGCACCCGTTATTCGAACGTTCAGTACTGGGCGCTGAACGTTCGACGCTCTTAAGGAGTTAATATTAGATTCATACCTGCCAACTTACAAAATAACTTCACCTTCCTCTAAGTGTGTGGCTAACAAACTCAGAAAAGAAGGGTATGAAGCTTATAGAAGTATGAATAGCATTAGTGTACACAGATCCAAATAAATAGACTAAATCCAACCAAATACCACCACCAAACTGTAGGTGATAGGTCATGAGGTGTTGTTCTAGGTTCCTTCTGTTGATCATCTATTTGTGGGTGGTAGTTAAATGGATAAACCCAAAAGATCTTAAGTAAGTAAACTAAGAAACGACTTTGTAAGAAAAAAATAGAACTATCTCCACAAACAATGTAATCATCATCTTGGCTTGGATTCATTTTGCTGGAGATTAAATTTGCCCATTTGTCACATAGTCGCCGACTACGACTATACTTAGGCTAAAACCAAGAACAGGGAAGAATTATACTATGAATGTCACACAAACGGTCTACCTTGGTTCAGATGGGACAGATGAACGGTGGTGCAAAACATGGGGTTTCCGGTGATCAGCGTTGTCCTGGAAGCACAGTGTGTATTGCTCCACACTGGTTTTTTAGGGACTTTACCAAGTCAAATTAAAATAAACATATTTGTCTATAAAATATAAGCTTTTCAAGCTGGGTAAACACAGTCTATATCACCTAAGTGCTCCCATGTACATGGACTGATTCTGCCTCACATGACCATGAACTGTTATCACATAGTTGCGATGACCACCATGATGCCAAGAATGCCCACAATATGCTAAGGATGGGCACTGATATGCCAGTGCCCCAGGTGCCTAGGTCGGACATCAAATGAAAAGAACGACCACAGTATATCAACAATGCCCATCGTTATGCTAGAGATCATCATCATTATGCAAAGAGTCGACACAATTAGATGAAGGATGTCCCTCATTACACCAGGAGACAAACATTGCCCACCATTATGCCAGGACCAACAGTAGGCCCGGCTCAGCATCATAATGTTAATCATGTCAATGATGGCTTTCATTATGCCAGGGTGGCAAGTATTAGGTAAAGGATGCCAGCAATTTACCAACATTCAGCTATTATGCTTGTGGTGGCCTCAGTGGAGTCAAGAATGCCCATAGCTAAGAAGGATCACCAATGTACCAAGAGTAATCAACTTTACGCAAGGGCTATTTACTACTGTGCTAGGGAGGACCCTCCTATGCAGTGAGCACCAGAGACTGCTGACAGTCCTGAATGCCAGGGGTTGGCACCATGGAGGGACAGTGCCATAGAGGGACACCACACCCACACATAGACATGGGCAGATGTATATGCACACAGACGTGCACATTCATAAGCGAGTACACCCACATAAAGAGCAATGTTCAATTGTGTATGTACACAGCAAGTAAGGTGCTTGTTTATCTTCTCTCTGGCTCTAGCGCTGCTGTTCTCGCCCTTGGGCTGATTCTGTGCCCAACTCGCACCCTCCTACTCAAACCCTCACAGCTCAACTTGCACACTCTTACTTCAACCCTCACAGCCCAACTCGCGCACTCATACTTCAACCCTCACAGCCCAACTTGCGCACTCAATCAATCAAGGGTTTGTTTAGCGTGACTACTCACCCGTAAGGAAATCAAGGCTCTGGGGAGGAGGGGAGGTGCAGGTTCCAGTCCATCAGGGAGGAGGTCTGTCGAAGAGCCATGTTTTGAGGTTTCCCCTGAAGATGGAGAGTGATGTTGTCTTTCTGAGGTGGAGCGGTAGGGCGTTCCAGGCTCTGGCCACGAAGGAGAAGGAACGGCCTCCCGATCTGGACTTCCTGGTGCAAGGGACCACGGCGTAGGAGAGCTGGGCTGATCATAGGGTCCTTTGGGGTGCGTGGACTTCGAGTCTGCTTGTTAGGTATGCTGGTCCGGTATTGTGGAGGGCTTTGTGTGCGTGGTTGGGAATCTAGAAGGTGATTTTGGCCTCGATGGGGAGCCAATGGTGTGTGTGCAGGTGCTGGTAGATGTGGCAGTGTCTTGGCACGTTGAGGACCAGTCTTGATGCGGCGTTCTGGATGCTTTGAAGCTTGCAGGTGAGGTTTTTGTTTATTCCGGCGTAGAGTGCATTGCCGTAGTCAAGTCTGCTGGTGACGAGGGTGTGAGTGGCGGTCTTCCTGTGTTCGAGAGGGGATCCATTTGAAGGTCTTGCGTAGGAGGCGGAGGGTGTGGAAGCAGGAGGATGCAACAGAGTTGATCTGGCGGTCCATTTTGAGTTTGGAGTCCAGGATGATTCTGAGGTTGTGTGCGTGGTCTGTGGGGCTGGGCGGGCTTCAGAGGGCGGGGTGCCACCAGGTGTCGTTTCAGGCGTCGGGCGTGGGCCCATGATGAGTATTTCTGTTTTGTCAGTGTTGAGTTGTAGGCAGCTGCTTTTCATCCATTTGACGACTGCTTCCATGCTTTCTTGAAAGTTGTGTTTGGCTCTGTTGGGTTTGTTGGATACTGAGAGGATGAGTTTGGTGTCATCTGCATATGAAACAATGTTGAGTCCGTGGGTTCTGACGATGGGGGCGAGCAGAGCTGTGTAGACGTTGAACAGCCTGGGACTGAGGGAGAATCCCTGGGGAACACCGCAGGTGGTTAGTGTAGGGTCCGAGAGGAAAGGAGGGAGTCTGACCCGTTGCGTTCTGCTGGAGTGGAAAGAGTGGATCCAGTTGAGGGCCTTGTCCCGGATCCCTGCGTATGAGTCTGCATGTTAGGGTCAGTGAGAGACTGTGTCGAAGGCGGCTGAGAGGTTGAGAAGGATGAGAGCTACAGCCTCTCCTCTGTCCAGGAGGGAGCAGATGTCATCTGTTGCGGCGAGGAGGGGGGTTTCTGTGCTGTGGTTTTTTCTGATGCCAAATTGCGAGGAGTAGAGGATGTTGTGCTCTTTGACGCACTCTTACTTCAACCCTCAGAGCCCAACTCGTTCACTCTTACTTCAACCCTCACAGCCCAACTCGCAGACTCATACTTCAACTCTCACAGCTCAAAGCACACATTTTTACTTCAACCCACACAGCCCAACTCGCACACTCTTACTTCAACCCACACAGACCAACTCGCACACTCTTACTTCAACCCTCACAGCCCAACTTGTGCACTCTTACTTCAACCCACACAGCCCAACTCGCAGACTCATACTTCAACCTTCACAGCCCAACTCGCACACTCTTACTTCAACCCACACAGCCCAACTTGCAAACTCATATTTCAACTCTCACAGCCCAATTTGCACACTCTTACTCCAACCCTCACAGCCCAACTCGCACACTCTTACTTCAACCCTTACAGCCCAACTCACATCCTCTTAGACTGAGACAGGCCTTTTCACATGGGGCTGGCCCCATGTGAAAGGAACATTGCTGGAGTTGCATCATGCTTCTGACACAACTCCAGCAATTCGTCAGTTTTGCGCAGACGGATACGTCAGTAATACTGATGTATCTGTGAATAATTGCTGCATGATGTGTCATACAATGAATATGACGCATCCCTCGTGTCGTAAGGAGGCTGCAGTGTAAACTGTTGCAGCGCTGTTTTCTTGCAGCGATGCGACAGTTTTCATAAATAAGGCCCTCAGACTTCAACCCACACAGCCCAACTCATATACTCTAACGCACACAGCCGCTCTTTTACTAATCAGAGGGGACTCCACAGCTAAAAGAGATGATAATGGGCTTGCGTTTTCTTGAGAGATTGTTATTGAATATGTCAGCATTTACCAGACCCTCCAGGATATCGCGATTTTGTAATTTGCAAAACATTCGCGAAATCTGCAGTTTTTAAAAAAGTCTGCAATTTTTACTAACCTGCCCGCGAAATTTGGAAAACTGAAATTTTTTTTTGCAAGGCACTCCAGCTCATTTTTTCTGTGCCCTCTATAAAAACATCTGTAATCATTTCATCAAGACAAGGTTCGAATATTGTTAGAACTCGCGCCGACCTCTGAACTTAACTAACAAAAAGTTGAAAAGTTGTATTATTTGCATCTGACAAATGTTAATTAAAAATTTGCAAACATTCGTGACAAGAATTTTCAATTCTATTAAGGACACGGAGGCGAGGATTATGCTTTCTCCATTTCTTTACTACACAGCAGCCAATAGTAATACAGTAAAGAAAACAGAAACTACAACACCCATGAACACCTGGGCTACCATAGAGACTGTATCCCTATATAAACCGGATAGAGGATAACACTTCCTCTTTCTTTGCGTAACAGTCAATCAGAAAAAAAGTCAAAAGTCAACTCAAGTGATCCGGAGCCATCCAGCAGGAGACATCCCAAGTCCAAAGGAAGGCGAAACAGGTGAAGGAAATCCAAGGCACCAAATATTCGGAAGACTCAGCAAACAGCTACAAGACTGGAAACCAACAGCGAAGGCGAAAGAAAACAGGATGAACTGCAGAACAACCTCACTTCTGATCAGATCCTGAAAGAAAAATCAGAGCCGTAACACACCACCCCAAAACCAAGGAACTCCAAGGTATAAAGGGTAGGGAAGAAAACATTGCAGTAAAAGAAACCAGAACAATGTCATAACATATATAAGCATACAGTAAAATATGCAGATAAAATACATGGGTGGGATAATCCTCGCCTCCGTGTCCTTAATAGAATTGAAAATTCTTGTCACAAATGTTTGCAAATTTTTAATTCTATGTCAGGACAGGAGGCTCAGATTATGCTTGTTCAAAAATGAGCCACCACAACAGATGCAATATCAACAATTGGCTTGAAATAAAATGTTTTGAAAACAGAATCGGAAGACCAATCAGCGGCCTTCATAATATCAGACAAAGACACTCCAACAGAAAAGGCTTTAGATGCCATGGCCCCCCCGAGCAGAATGGGCTCCGAAAATGGAGACATCAATTCCAGCTTCAGACATAAGCCAACGCACCCAGCGCGCCAAGGTAGCCGGCGCCACAGGCTTAAAGGGCTTTTGTAAAGCAATTAATAACTGACCAGACAAGTCCTGCCGAAAAGGAGCTGTACTCACCTCATAATCCTTTATGCATTGTACAACACATAATTTTGAATTCTGCGGAAAAGCAGGATACGTGACAGAGGAGGTATTACATTTAGTACGCCTAGAGATGGTGAAAGTGACGCCGTCCGGAGAGAATGATCGACCCGCCAAGTCTAAGGCCCGAACATCCGAAACCCGCTTGCAGGACACCAAACATAAAAGCATTGTCAACTTCGCTGACAACTGTTTCCGGGACAAGGAAGCGTTAGCAGGCCACGACTCCAAAAAACGTAAAACAATGGAGACATCCCAGAGTGTCACATACTTGGGACAAGGCGGTTTCAACATCCTGACACCCCGTAGAAGCTTAGAAATTAAGTGATGTTCCCCCACAGGTTTCCCATCAACCATGTCATGGCCCGCAGAAATCGCAGAGCGAAAAGAATTGACCGTCCTGTAAGCAAGACCTGAAGAAGCCAGAGAAGCGAGAAAATTCACGACTACAGTAACATCAGCTGAAGCGGGATCCAAATCCCGTTCAGAACACCAGTTACCCCATCGTCGCCAAGCGGAGATATAACGCTTGTGGGTACTGGGGGCCCAGGCCTCTCTGATAAACTTTGCGGCGTCTCCAGATAAGCCCGAGACCTGCCAGCGTTCCCCGAAATCCGCCACGCGACCAACCTGAGCTGTCCTGACAGAATTAGAGGATGAGGGTTGAGCAGGGGATCCAACAACAGGTTCTTCTTCTGAGGAAGAAGGAGCGGCATCGAGCAACTCATCTCCATCAGATCCGGAAACCAAGCCTGAGCCCTCCAAAGAGGAGTTATCAGAATGATTTCCGACAGAAAGAGCTTTGTCCGAGCCAACACCCGCGGAATCATTGCGAACGGGGGAAACGCATAACAGAGGCCAATGCTGCAGAAAGGCATCCGTGGCCAGAGCCTCCGGATCCGGACGCCAACTGTAAAACTTGGGCAGTTGAGCATTGAGGCGGGAAGCAAACAGATCTATCGACGGACGACCCCAAATGCGGGAGAGACTCCAAAACACCCTGGGGTGAAGCCTCCAGTCGCTGAAATCCAGCAGATGGCGAGAGTGCCAATCGGCCACCTGATTGTCTCGACCCGGGAGATACTCTGCAATAAGAGTGATCTTCCGCTGGAGGCAATAATGCCAGAAATCTTTGGCGATCTCCGCCAAGAGTCTCGATCTTGTCCCCCCTAGTTTGTTGACGTACCGAACCGCAGAAATGTTGTCCATGCGGAGGAGTATGCAACAATTTGTCGCCTGCGGGGCAAGACAACGGATCGCAAATGAGCCCGCCAGGAGCTCCAGACAATTTATATGTAGATCCAATTCCTCGCGCGACCAACGACCTCCCGTCGTCACCGACCCGCAACGGGCTCCCCAGCCCCAAAGACTGGCATCCGATTCTAGAACGACATCCGGGGTAGACCCGAAGAGGGCTTTCCCGTTCCAAGCTTCCATGTGTTGAAGCCACCATAGCATCTCTGATCTGGCTTCCTCCGAAAGAGGAACCAGAGCGGAATAACTCAGTCCTTTCTGTAAATGTCTGATCTTGAGCCGTTGAAGGGCCCGATAATGCAATGGACCCGGAAAAATTGAAGGCCGACAATCCGAGCAATCGATCTCAACGACACACTCTGTTCGGACAATAGTGATTTCAACTCCCTCTTGATGGACCTGATCTTCTGGGATGGCAGAAGGAGCTGACAAGAGATCGAATCCACCAGAAATCCCAAGAATTCGATCGATTGAGTGGGAAGCAAAAGAGATTTTTGAGGATTCACTAGAAATCCGAGAGATTGCAAAAGGTCTACCGTCCACTGCAAGTGTGTTTGCAACTGAAGCGGACATTGTGCCATCAGAAGAATGTCGTCGAGGTAAATTATTAGACCAACACCGCGCGCCCTCAGAGATTCCACAACCGGCCGAAGAAGCTTCGTGAAGCACCAAGGTGCAGACGGTAGGCCGAACGGGAGTACCATGTACTCGTACCAGATCCCCAACCACTGAAACTGGAGATACCTGCGATGTGGTTGAAACATTGGGACCGACAAGTACGCGTCCTTCAAGTCCAGGTGAACCATCCAGTCGTCCTCGCGAAGAAGATCCCTGAGTAGATGGATACCTTCCATCTTGAAGTGGCGATAGACCACCCCGCCGTTGAAGTCCCGGAGATTGAGAACTAAACTTGCTCCGCCCCCTTTCTTCTGCACTAGGAAGACGTTGCTCACAAACCCCTGAGGATGGCGGTTTGTTTGAACCACAGCCCCTTTTGCTAGAAGAGATGTGATTTCCTCAGAGAGGATCTTTTGATCTTGTTGGGAAAAATGAAGGGGAGTAGGAAGACGAGACTGACAGGGGGAGCTGTAAAACTCTATTCTGTATCCCTGAACCGTTTGCAACACCCAAGCATCGCTGGAGATCCTGCGCCAGTTCTCTAGAAAAAAACTCAGTCTGTCCCCCAGAACAACCTCTGAATAAGGAATTATTCTCACCTGAATTGGAGTACTCCTGTCTTCCTCCTTGATTTCTGCCATGTCCTCCTTTATTGCCTTGCCCACGACCTTTGCGGGAGGGGTAAAAATTTGCCTTTGAGCCAGAATTGGAAGAGGACTGATTACCTCCCTGGTGGGACTGGTTGCCACGCTGCTGGCCAGAACCTCGGCCGAACGAACGTCCCCTAGAATGTCCAGCCCGCCCAAAAACCGGACAGAAAGCCCTACGAAGAGAATTCTGCGCCTTATCCAGGCCACTGAAAGTTGCTACGAACCTCGTAAGCTCTTTAAGAAAAGGCTGTCCGAACAGCAGACCCTGAGCCAAAGGACCCGATTCCGAAGAGGCCAATTCAGTCAACTTCGGATCCATCTTCAAAAGAATGGACCTCCGACGCTCCGTCGACAGGGCACAATTGGCGTTTCCCAACATGCATACTGCACGTTGTGCCCAGCCAATCAAATCTTCAGGGTCAATGGGTGAATTAGACTCCTTTGCGAGATACCCCAGATCCAGCAATTTGGTCAGAGGACCAAGTAAATCCAGAAGTTTATCCTGGGATATATTCCAGGAACGGTCAATACCCTTCGAAGGATCTTTGGTAAACTTCTTGAGATAGGTCAGAATCGTGGGATCCACCTCTGGAGTACAAGCAAGCTTGTCTGCCAAATCCGGTCTGGGACATTCAGAGCGCAGACGAGTGCGCACCTCTTGATCAAATGGTGCTCTGATATGGTCCTGAACATATTCAGCAACCTCAATAGAAGGGAGCCAGGATTTAGAGTTAGGGTGGACAATGTCCGCTGGATCAAAAGTCAACACTGGAGGTCTGGACGGAGCGTCCACAAAGTGCTCCTTCCTGGCTTTTTTGGCAGGGGGAGGGACATAAGGGTCTGGTGAAGAAGAAGAGGAACCATCCGTGTCTTCAGGAGTAGGAGACTCTTTAGCAGATTGTTTAGAAATACTGGTCGATTGTAGAGTTTTAGCCAAATTAGAAAAATCTTGAGCATGTGGATTACTGGGAGATTTAGACGTTTTCCTCGAGGATGTAGAAGGAAGCCAACCCTGCTGGGTGGCATAATCTGTCAAATGACGTTTAAGAGGTCCGATAGCGTGAACCAACACAGTTTTAACTGATTGTTGCACCCCTTGGTCAAGGGCGGTCACCAATGTGTCCGCAAACGACTCCTGGTCATTGTCGACCTCATAATAGTCGTCCTCCTCTTCACCATACTCAGCCATGGTGACCTATGCACCAAGAAATAGCCAAAAGAAGTAGAATGTCTTCTAGAAAGCCCACAGAGGAGAACGCCAGTGGCCAAACAAAAGGCAACCACACAGGGGGAGTGACAGAAAAAACCCCAAGCAAGCCCTGAAGCAATTAACAACAATTAGAATGTGGAGGGAACCGGCTTGCAAGAAAATATGCCACTCTAGGCAAAAACCTCTATAAATTTTCCAACCCCCACTCGTAAGTTTGGGGCTCCCTGGCAGTCAGTGGGCGAAAGGCTTCTTCAAAAACGCCGCCTCAGGCGTGTCCGGCACCGCACTGCAAGCGGAGCGTCAACGAGGGCTTCTGCGCATGCGCAGAAGCCCGCCTGCACAAATCAGGAAGGAGCGTTGCGCGACTGAAGCGCGCGACCTCCAGAGCCCCGTTCCCACTCCACCAGAGCAAAAACACGGGCACAGAGCGCCCGAGTTAAACGAGAGGCGACCCGCGCTCTCAAAACCCTAAGCGCCGCAAACCGGAGCGGCGGAACAGAACCAGAACTGTACCGGCAAAAGACAACACCAGAACAGGTGAGTGAGAAAGCGCAAACTGAACAAAATGTATGAGTGCACTATAATCGCTAGTAGTAAGCATAATTCATAAAGAGAAATGCTATGAGTGCTGAAAATATATTCATATATATCTGGAAATGTGTAGTTAATGTAGAGATTTCATATAGAAGTGGAACTAATGCAATATGTGTGGAAATGTATACCTTTATTAGAAGTGTTTAATCGGGATCCATGTTATGTAGCTGCTAAAGGGGAGAAATCACGCTGTAAAGCACGGAAGACAACGGCCCTTATGGCTAGGCCAGAAGGGTTCAGAAACGAGGATTGCTTTTCATATACATGGATTGCACTAATGTTACATTGATTTGGTTATTCATTAGATTTATATTCCATAGATGTGTTTTTATTATGCCAAGAGAAAGAAGCTAACATGTTATTCTAGTTAACTTGTGAAAGGGTTGTAGGCCTGAAATGATGAAAGGATTTTAGATTTGCACGTACTGGTACAGGCCGAACTGTGTCAGGGAAAAATGTTGCAAGCTTCTGTTAGAAGTCTAGGAGAATGAAGATTCAGCTATGGATGTCTGTCTGCAAATGTGAGGGGGATCCAATTAAAATTTGGATGAATAGAGTTTGTTCATAGATTGGTGCAGACACGGAGGAGGGTTCAGGAATGTTTTAGGGGGTATCGGCGGGCCGGAGAAGAGTCTGAGAAGCAAGGTCAACGTCAACGCACTAGGCCCAAAAGAAGAACATCATGGAAAAAGCCAGGAGAGACACCACGTGAGGGGCGTCTCACAAGGGGCGTCTCAAATGATGATTGTGTTTTGTATTAGGGCCAGCACCCCTGGGTGGAGTTAGAGCAGATGCCTGAGGACCCTTTAGAGAGCGGATGGGTAGGCAGAGAGGGTCATGACTGGCGATTATAGGTTTCATCTAGAGACTAAGTGTGGGTGATCTCCTTAGGGAGTCATTCACCGCTGACACCTTTGTTAGGTTGGGATTCTGTTAAGTAGGGATACCATCCAGAGCAGGGTAGGGACAGCCTAACCTGAACCTTTACTTCCTGCTGTAAATGACGGAGAGATCACAATATGTGTCTATGCTTGCAGCCCTTTTGATATTAGAACTTGTGCTAGTAGTGTTCTTGGCTCGCTTAAGAGCTTTTCGGGAGCACATGTATGTAGTGGTGCCCGTATATCTTTTGAATCTCATTCTGAGATGCCTGTACTTGCAGTTGACCTTAACCTTATAATAAAACTTTAAAAGCTAGAAGTAGTTTGTGGTTTTTCTGAGTTGAGTCCATCATTAGCAAAGTTAACCTGGTGTTGGATGCACTTTCTTTCCTCAAAGACAGGCAATAAAGGTTCGATTGACCAGAACGGGGTTTAGATCTAGAGTGATAAGATAGAGATCTACAATCTCGCCCTCGCATGAGCGCCGAGCGAGCGCAAGTGAAACCACAGAAACAAAGCGCAATTAAGCGGCACAGTCAATAAAGGACATTAACCAGCATACATAAGCATGGAAAAAAGATAGAACACTTAACTCGGCTGCGAAGCAGCAAAGAAAGAGGAAGTGTTATCCTCTATCCGGTTTATATAGGGATACAGTCTCTATGGTAGCCCAGGTGTTCATGGGTGTTGTAGCTTCTGTTTTCTTTACTGTATTACTATTGGCTGCTGTGTAGTAAAGAAATGGAGAAAGCATAATCTGAGCCTCCTGTCCTGACATAGAATTAAACCCAGCCGTCGCGCGTAGGCCAGGGGTTCAGACTTACACCAGTGCGTGTTGCTGATGTTGTGACCATTCAGCCTGGATGTGTTTGCATTGTGACCTTTCTGACCTCCTTGCATTACTTTACAATCAGTGGTCAGTTTTTGAGGGACGGTCTACGGTGGCTGTCTAAGCCCACTGAAACAGACGCGTATAGAAAGAGTTTTCCAGTAGGAACTCCCCTTCTTTGCTTCGGGGCTAATCCCCATTTGGGCGCAAAGTGTTGTTTCAGGTCCAGATTCGGAGTCCAGAACTTGAGGCAATCGTGCCCCCTGAGGGAAGTTGTCCTTGTTGTTTGTGCCAGATAAAACCTGATGCACCCTCTCCGAGATTCTGCACCTGGGAGCAGGGCCAGCGAGAGGCATTTCCGCCTTATCTCTATTCTAATTCGAATTTTGGAATAGTGTTTAATTGTGCACCTGGTACTTTTGGCTCTCCGAGGTATCCGTAGTTACTGGTGCCAGTTACCATCGGGATTGCATGCGCCCTGGATCGAGGATCAATGTGCTCTGACCTCTAGAAATAAAGGCTTGCACGTTGAACCCAGTGCCAGGGGTTGCAGATTATTTCAGGGCATCTGCTAAACCAGTTGAGCTCGAAAGCATGCAGTTGCCACCCTCGATGAAAAAGTCCCTGTCTTCAAAAGGACAAACTGCCGAGAGCTGGGCCACAATATTAATTTGCTCCTCACACGCTAATAACCAGTGTTGTTACTTAATCCTAGCAGTGGCGGCTGGTGAACTTTCTGATAGGCGGGGCGTAAAGGCCTGCACATAATGATCCAGAGGAAGCCCAAAGTCTGAGAGGTGACATTCCACTCCTCGAAGAAATTTTAGAAAATATAGATGCCAATCAGTGCATTTATGGTCTCTTTTTTCCCACAACCCTCCCTGAACCAGCGTGCACATATGCGACTTCTTAACAATTTGCACTTTGAGACAGTTTAGTATTTCCTTTCTTTGGACCGAGAGGCTTACAACACTAGCTACGGTCACCAAGGGAAGACGACCCTGACAACACACTAAGCAGTCTTTTCAGTTTTCTCTCATTGTTACAAACTAAGGAAAGTCTGCGGTCGCAAAAAGCGCAACTTGTTTAAGATTCACGACTGGCAGGTGACTACAAGTGTGTCAATGCTTCAACCGTGCCACCCAGAAGCACAGTGTAATGAGGCGGGGAATGCTGTGCCAACACGACGACCAAGCTAGAGAATAGGTTTCTGATACAGTAGTACAAGGGAACCAACCACAGTGCACCCATGTCAGTAAGGCCATCCTCGCCCTCCGCTGCAGTAAGCATAAAGTATAAAATCCAACTGCTCAGATTTTATGCGCCCTGCCGCACTGGGAAAAGCTGGGTGCATTCCACAAAACACCATCAGATTTTTGTCAGTAAATGCCCTCGGCAAGGAGCACAGAGGTAAGAGCCTCACAGAAAAGGCAGAAAACCAATGAAGACACAAAGTTTAAAACAGAAACCCACTCGAGAGGGTGCCAACCGGAAGATGAAACGTGAACAAGGCAGCCAGGGATCCAAGGTCTAATAAACGGTGTCTATTGTTTTCACGGATTTCACTTGGCCTGGCATCCAGCAAAAAACACATTTGTGGGTTTTTGAGCACTGTGATTCCCGCAATCTAGCAGAGGGAAGAGTCATCTGAGGTTTAAAACACGAAGCTTAGCTATCAAATAAAAAAAAATAAACTTACGGACCGGAGACCCCGTCCTGACTCCCGCCTTCCTTGTATTCAAGTCCTGCAGCACGTCATCACAGGAAGGCGGCGCGGCAGGCAGCCTCCCTCTCCACTGCCGCAGATTGATTGGTGTGGCCGGCTGCCCCAGGTGACGTAATTTTCTGTCGTATGCTGCTGCTGCAGCATACAGAGAACATGGAGAGTTGAGGCCAGGGGGGGTGGCTTGGGGGAGTGGCTTTCCCACTGTAGTTAATACTGTCTGTTTTGGCGGCCTCAGGCTGTCCAAACATTCAGTATTAACAACAGTGGGCAAGCCACTCCCCCAAGCCACTCCCCCCTGCCCTCGAGTAACCACCCACTCACTCTAAACCAGGAAGTGTTCTGCTTTCTCGTCGTGCGAGAAGGCAGAAACAAATCACAAATGGTAGTTATATAACTACCATTTGTTTCTGCCTTCTCGCACGGCGAGAAAGCAGGGGGGGCAGCGCCCAAACGCCCCCATGGAGGAATCGCCTCTGAATCCTAGTGCAGTTTTTGCTGCCAGCTTCTGAAACGAATCTGTTTTCCTCGATGAGCTAGGAACCCACTGAGCTGGCTCGGTAGAAATCACCTGGGGATTTTTTTACCTGAATTTAATCTTGAAGAATCCACAGCAGCTGTCTCTCTGCGAATCAAAAGTTACTCAACGAGGCAGCTGCCCACTTCTGTGAAAGCCTAAGCTGGTAGATGCACACATACACTTGTGTGAGACTCATAAACGTCAAATACTTTAAGATGACTCAAATTACATTCAAAACCTGAAAGGGGGAAGGCTCAGACCCTTGATTACAGTGACTGTAATCAAGGGAAACCATTGCTTGCATACTTCGCAGCTCGTGGTGAGTGAGGCAAGGTGACAGGATGTGGCATTACAGTCAAAACTGCTGACTGGAACTGGAGAACTCGGTTCGAGTCTCGGCGTTGGTTCTTCATCATGTGATTCTGGGCAAATCACTTAAACACTAAAAACATGAATATGTCCTTGTGTAAAGTGTTGGCGCTCAGTTAAAGCTCCAATCAATACCTTCTGGTTGAGTTTGCGCTATAGATCTAAATATGAAAAAGGGCAGAGTCCAAAAAGACCACTACTAAACTACCCCTGCTATTCTGTAGAAACTTTGAAGAGCTTAATGATGTGAGAGGGTAAGTCTGAGGTGACTAACAGGGTGAGAGGCGTAGGTTTAGCCCAAAAGGAAGAAGATTTCTAGTTTGAAATAGTAACATATGTTCTATGAATAGTCAATTTCTACATTTTGCATAGAACTGTAGTTGAACTCACATGCCTGAAACAGATAAAATACAGAAGACAAATCCACATATGATGGACCCCTTTTCTGTGGCAAACGTGTCACTCTTGGGGAACACCCTATGCATGGCAGAATTCCTTAATTTTTTTACGCCCATCACAACACTCCTCCTGATGAGCTAATGATTACGTCTTCACCTTCAAAGGGGGAACTGAAACCAGCTTGCTTTGCAGCTCACGTTTCTACAGATCTTTCAATTCGCTCCTTTAGTCAGACTCCCCACAGGATATTGCGGCATGGATTAGCAAATTTAGCGGCACAAGGAATAGTACCAGGGTGTTAGGTGCATGCTCAAGTCGACTTATGAGGACTGAACCAAGTAAGCAGGTGGTGACCTCCCTATGCAGTCTGTCTAACTTATTTGGATCAGCCACTATGATTCTGTGCCCTAGGGTGCCTGAGAAAGAGGTGTCCTGCCTCACGGATCCAGGAGGCAGGGTTCCCCCGGCAGAGGTGCACACATGGGCACTAGAACATCCCAGGGAGAAATACAGCTCCTTCCTGTGAGGTTAGGACTTGAGCTGTGCTTCCATAGAGCTGCAGACACTTTAAACATGCCTATTGCAAAGTGGAATACTCTGCTAAAACAGTTTCCATTGATTTCAGGCTAAAAAGGAATGATTATGAGTAAAATAAAGTGCCGCAAAAATGCCGCTAAATTTCGATATTTGTGCAGCTAAATTTCCATATTTGTGCCGCTAAATTCTCTAATCCATGCCGCAATATCCTGGGGGGTCTGAATTTACTTGTCAGTTAGTGGGATCTTGGGTTTCACATCGATCTCAAATTATTCTGAGAAACTTCTAGTTTGGGACATTGCTGCACATTTTGGTAGAGATGATCCGTGTTTTCGTTTCTGTTAGGTGATTGGTTATCGGATGTGACTGTCTTTCCTTTCATCTGTGTTTGTTGGGTGGGGGTCGAGTAAAACACTCTAGTTGTGTGGAGATGAGTAATATCCTATTGGCGGACTTTGTGTAAATAAAGAGAAACAGGGAGTCGGAAACTAGCTTTGATTTGCACTGCACTTTGTTCGGTTCGCATCCGCATGCAAATGAAATGCATAAGCACAGCACAGAGAACAAACGAGGGCCCGCAATCACCCATCTCATTAGCGCGATACACACGGGCCTCAGTAGCAGCTGCGAGGCGAACAAAGGCCGAAGGAGACAACAACTAGCAAGTGGACCTAACGGAAAACAGGCGGAGGGAGCCCACCTGCACCGCATCAGAGACGCGGAGGTGCTGATCAAAACCCGGGGATAGAGCTGGGTTTAGAGCATTTCTGGTGCAATTGCGCCGCCACGAGGAAGGACGAGCCACGTGCTTAGCTGATGCGTGAGCTGGTATAAACTGCGGCTGCACTTGGAGCGTTCACTGTCCGTGCACACACCATGAGGAAACCAAGAAAACAGAGTCCGGTTTGTAAAACAATCAAAGAATGGGAAACCTACACCACGTACAGTGCTCGAGTGGGCTTTGACTTCTGACGGTTTGCAATTTACAAACTGTTTCCAGGATACGCCTAGGATAGGATTTAGGAACCTGTACTAGTTGAAAATTGCTGCGTTCAAGGCGTAACCCTCAAACTGTTTAGTGGATAACCTTTCCCTTGTAAAAGTAGAACTGGCAGAGCTAATAGATCTGACTTATAAGTGAAGTTCCTCTTCATTGATTTGTGAGTGTGTTTTAGGAGTGTAGTTAATATGCAAGTGAATATTCGAATGCAGGAGACTGCGTCAGTGGGTGGATGAATGAACATCCCATCTAGGCACTGAAACGTTCAAAAGGCACGTGCTCTAGCACTCATTCTTAATCATTTATCATTTATCCATCTTTTGACGTAATCTTGTTATAACGCACTCTCCATTCAGCCCCTGTGGTGAAGGCAACCCTTCAGGGTCCCCCTCTTCAGCCCAGGGCCAACGAATATATATGGGAAATGGGAGACCGAGGGGGACCGCTGCACAGACTGCAAGCGGGCCCCATCATTTTACATTACGCCACTGTCTTCATCTTATATAATACACACACACATGGGGTAATGTTCCTGTCTCCTGGCAACTACCATGTGAGACAAAGATTTCTCCCTTTGTAAAATTTTGGCAGACCAAACCTGTACTCAACAATGGGAAAATACCTGGGGCCTTATTTATGAAGGCCTTGCGCCACCGGTGCGTCACTTTTAAAATGGGAAAAAGTGACGCACCGGTGGCGCAAGGCCTTCATAAATAAGGCCCCTAGTATTTACCAGCCCATGCAAATTTTGTTGCGGTAAGCACCAAAATCCATGTTATTCCCAAAAAAGTTGGAATAGGCAATACATATTGCATTCGGTAAATTCTGAGCACCTTGGTGTCAGGTTTAATTGGATGGTATGATAGTTATTGCAGTCGACAAGGGCAACTTCTAATCAAGCCCTAAGAGTAACTTTCTCATGCAACAATGGATATCTCTAAAAGGCATTCAACGAGCACGGATGTGTTTATGCCTCTGTGTGAGTTGTCACTAAAGAGATTTATGGGATAAAGTACAGACTGCCAAACATTATAAGAATATTGCAAGTTACCCATGAGATACTTTATATGGTCATGGAATCAGTATAATGTAAGTGAGGTAAAAACATTATTTGGCTCAGAATGCGTAGAAGCATGCAGGGATTCTATCTTTCTTTTAATGACCTATAGCGTTGAAAAAATAAACGTTGCCACAAATAACAAAAAGCCAGTTTTCTTTGTTAAAACTGCAGTTATAATCATACTCTGTGACCTGCTTTTCATCCTGGCTCCTGCTCTCAGAGCACGCATTGTGACTCACAACTTAACTGTAGTTACTTATTACAGTCGAGTAACTATGTCATTTCTTTATTACATGTGACTAGAGATGTCACAACTCACCTATAAAAGGAAATTAGAAACAGACTTTCATACATTGATTGCAGGCTCCCCTGTATCATTTCAACATGACGCAACAACATGCCAAACATCAAAACCATGTGCAAGTACAGCCCTTTAAGTTCAGTTGTGTAGAAGAATGATCCGAAGAACATGACATCAACTTTGTAATATATGGGATAAAATACCTCCTACAGTACATTATAAAGATATTGCAGAACGCCATGGAGTTCCATGACCATATAAAGGTACGAGACCGAAGGAGCCACCGTAATGGGATAAAATACCCCCTGCAGTACATTATAAAGATATTGCAGATCGCCATGGAGTTCCATGATCATATAAAGGTACGAGACCGAAGGAGCCACCGTAATGGGTTGTTCGAGATCATTTGCGCCTGTTTATCCACACTTATGAAAAGCTGCTCATTACCATGCTCCACATGCTTTCATTGAGGTGCATGGGTGACAGACACACAACTTTACAACGTTTACACGTTTACATGTTTTTTTCTTGCTGCAGAGTAAATCAAGGGTGCTGTCTTTGTTAATTTTTTTTCACAGTCCCTCCTGCGTAAATAAAGATACTTGTTTTTCATGTCCGAGAACTGCTGAAAATGCCCATAAAACAATTTTGGAATTGGAAATTGATACCATTAAACAAAAAGTTAAACAAAATATACTTGAATATCCGGTGAATTTTCAAATGTATTTATTTCACCATCACACTATGCTAATAAATGCCAATAGAATATGTAGACTTTGTCATAGAAAAATTGAATGTCAAGAGATTTATACATAAAAATATTTATATTTTGCCCAGTGGCGGTCACCATTGGCCTCTGGTTAGGTATAGTTAGTGTATAAACAACAGGATTCTATCAATGTGTACAAGTGAATAAGTTTAACCACTTAAGTGCGGGGAACGTTCAGCGGTCGTCGCGTGCACTACCTCGCTAGTGCTGCGCACGTCCGCTGAACGTTCCGATCCCGTTAGCGCAATGGAACGTTCCGCACTAGCGCGGAATATTTTTAGCGCTGGCAACGGGTTAATACTAGTGATGATGGTCTTAAATGTGAGACGCGTCCCTTTCTTGTGATGACAAGATGAGGGCACTATGTGCTTTTAAAATACTCCTCACACACTAAGCAACCCTTTAGTGTCATGCTTCATCATAGGGTTCTTCCCGTCCCTCTACGGGGCGGGGCGTGCTACGACCTACGAACTACGTGGGAGCACTAGTTGGTGTGAGGATAGGCTATGTGTGGTGCAGTGAAGGTGATATCAGTGAGTGTAGGGACCTATATATGTGAAATGCAAAAAATTAAAAATTCCCTGGCTAGTAGAAAAAAAAAGGAATTTATTAAGTTCTCTAGCTGGGAACGTTAAAAAAGGGGGTTTTGTGGGTAGAGCAAGTTGCTTGCTACCTGGTCAACATGTTTCGTAAGTAGTCCCCTACTACTTACTCATCAGGACCTCTGATGGTCCCTACAGAGAAAGTACACTCAATTTAAAATTCTAAAGAATGTATGCCTATAGTCCTATAACTAAGTAGCAAAAATCGGCTACCTAGTTAAGCTCCCGGGCTTGAGTGGGCCCTAAGGGAAGCGTGGAAAAATCTGATCTGATGTGGTCTCTGTAATGAGAAAAGGGAAAAAGCACAGAAAACATGTAAGTCAGTGTTACACTTATCCATTCAAATAGTTCTCCATGTCTATTATCCACGAGGATCACTTTGTCATTGCGTGTCCTTATAAGACATAAGCTTACTTGATTTGCTTAATGTAAAGAGGGATACAAGAGTTTTGCACTTTTGTAGATGGATGTCTCCATCATGATGACAAAATTCGTCATATGGATTAATTCATATTTATAAATTCTAAACCACAGGATCTGTGGACGCGTTCATCTCAAAAAACATACACTCAAGTCTCAATGCACCCGAATACACACACCAAACGAGAGAATACAAAGAAATGTTCAGCCGATAGTTGTAATGTGATGGCTCAGGATTTAAAAACGGGTATTTACAGGGAAAATCGTTAACTCTCTTTCAATGGTTAGCTATAAGGATTTCATATAAACAAACGTGGTTAACACGTGTGATAGAATAAAACAATTTTATACATACTGATAAGACACTACTAGCGTGCCTCATGAGCTGGCAAGCGAAGGGTGTTCCCCGCGGTGCACTGAAAAGAGAAACCGCATCTTACAGTCACTCTACGGTATTGGCGAGTTTTTGTTACCTTTGTAAAGTGCGCGACCAGTTGTTTAAAGACTCATGGTCAGAGTCTATTACTTACATTACCGCTTCGTGGAGCAATGCCTTAATCCTACCCTTGTGCCGCTCCGAGGGATGGTGTGGCCGTATCTCTGCCGTCTTTTGACTGAGGAGAGAAACTGATTAGTCAACCATGACTCATGTGAGACAATGTAGACTAGAACGCTCACCCAAGATGACATGTACCTCCCTAGGAGGACTTCAGCATCTTCTGCTCTGAGCGACTTACACTGGCTTAAAATCTCAAGCCGGATTAAATTTAAAGCTTTATGTTATATGTTTAAGATTAGGCAGGGCACAGCCCCCAAATACCTACAGAACTTAGTTCAACCACTCATCGAACCCTTAGATCTTCTGGGAATGGAGACTTAATTATCCCAAGATTCAAACTTGCTAGAATGGGTGGGCGGTCTTTCGCTCATCTAGGTCCCAAGCTCTGGAACGCTTTACCAGTTGCTCTAAAATTGGAGAATAACTTGCTGCGGTTCCGGAAGGGACTTAAGGCCTTGCTTTTTGAGTGATCTACCCGTTGTCCTGGTCTGCTTGATATTACCTGATATTTCTTTCTTGAGTCTATCCCTAGCGCCGGGAAACCCACTGCGGGTAGCTGTTGCGCATTACAAGTTAAATAAATAAATGTATGAACGATCCAATCTCAATATTGGATATACCATTATTTTTCAGTTGAATACTTTGAAGTCAACCACCTTTGGTTCACTTTTATTTATTTATTTTTAAATAATTAATACTGGTCTTTACCATCACCAACTAATTTCAATGTAACAAACTTTGTCATAAAAACAGTGGAAAGACTTAAACAACACATTCTTTTCACACCGTTGTGCCACTAACGGCGGCTATCTTGGGTGAGCGTTCTAGTCTACACGGTTTCACACGAGTAATGGGTGACTAATCAGTTTCTCTACTCAGTCAAAAGATGGCGGAGATACGGCCACGCCATCCCTTGGAGTGGCTCAAGGGTAGGATTAAGGCGTTGCTCCATGAAGCGGTAATGTAAGTAATAGACTCTGACCACGAGTCTTTAAACAACTGGTCGCGCACTTTACAAAGGTAACAAAAACTCGCCAGTACCGTAGAGTGACTGTAAGATGCGGTTTCTCTTTTCAGTACACCGCGGGGAACACCCTTCGCTTGCCAGCTCATGAGGCACGCTAGTAGTGTCTTATCAGTATGTATAAAATCATTTTATTCTATCACACATGTTAACCGCGTTTGTTTATATGAAATCGTTATAGCTAACCATTCAAAGAGAGTTAACGATTTTGCCTGTAAATACCCGTTTTTAAACCCTGAGCCATCACATTACAACTATTGGCTGAAAATTTCTTTGCATTCTCTCGTTTGGTGTGTGTGTATTCGGGTGCATTGAGACTTGAGTGTATGTTTTTTGAGATGAACGAGTCCACAGATCCTGTGGTTTCGAATTTATAAATATAAATTGATCCATATGACAAATTTTCCCGTCATGATGGAGACATCCATCTACAAAAGTGCAAAACTCTTGTATCCCTCTTTACATTAAGCAAATCAAGTAAGCTTATGTCTTATAAGGACACGCAATGACAATGTGATCCTCGTGGATAATAGACATGGAGAACTATTTGAATGGATAAGTGTAACACTGACTTACATGTTTTCTTTCATGTTTTCTGTTCTTTTTCCCCTTTTTTTCCCTTTTCTCATTACAGAGACCACATCAGGTCAGATTTTTCCACGCTTCCCTTAGGGCCCACTCAAGCCCGGGAGCTTAAATAGGTAGCCAATAGTTATAGGACTATAGGCATACATTCTTTAGAATTTGAAATTGAGTGTACTTTCTCTGTAGGGACCATCAGAGGTCCTGATGAGTAAGTAGTAGGGGACTACTTACGAAACATGTTGACCAGGTAGCAAGCAACTTGCTCTAACCACAAAACCGCCTTTTTTTAACGTTCCCAGCCAGAGAACTTAATAAATTCTATTTTTTTCTACTAGCCAGGGAATTTTTAATTTTTTGCATTTCACATATATAGGTCCCTACACTCACTGATATCACCTTCACTGCACCACACATAGCCTATCGTCACATCAACTAGTGCTCCCATGTAGTTCGTAGGTCGTAGCACACCCCGCCCTTAGAGGGATGGGAAGACCCATATGATGAAGCATGACACTAAAGGGTTGCTTAGTGTGTGAGGGGTATTTTAAAAGCACATAGTGCCCTCATCTTGTCATCACAAGAGACAAGAGACAAGAGACAAGAGACAAGAGAAAGTCTCACATTTAAGACCATCATCACTAGTATTAAACTTATTCACTTGTACACATTGATAGAATCCTGTTGTTTATACAGATCATTTAGGAGGGTGATTCTATCATTACCTCTGCACTTCCTCTACTGTTGTTTTATAGGTATAGCTAGTACCATATTTCCATAGGAAAATAATTTTTGGGGTTTGCTTATAACTTGGTCACCATTTGACAAATCTTGCCAAAATGCTCCAAAAAGGTCTCATTCACCTCAGCTACTTCCTAGAAAGTTTCAGGGTGAGCCATCAACCAGTGGCTGAGACAAAGGGGGGTCCCAAAATGCACTTTCCCCATTCATTTTTCAACAGAAAAACGAGACACAACTATAACGAAAATGGCTGAACAGAATGATACCAAATTTGGCAGAAAGCAAGATCTTGGTCCAGAAACGGGAAATGTAGTGGATTATGTTCAGTTATTATTTCGAAATTAGGGCTACAAAATATAGATATTTCACACAGTGGAGGTACCACAGAGTTTATAGATCTAGAGATAAGATCTGATTGCCTGCCACCTCACCAGCAAAGATGTAATGGCAGTCATTTTAGGACTCGGCAAGTGAGTCCAAAAAGAGGGACTACCTCCCCAGTATAAAAATGTTTTTAAAAAAAGTTTTAAAAAGCAAGGGCACTTGTGCTTTAAAAAAAATAGGGTAGGCCAGGGCCAGGGAGAAGTGGGTGTGCGAACCCTCTCTCCAAGCCTCCCTCGGGACCCCATCCCAGAAGCCAATATATAAATTAAAGGGAGAGGTGTGTGGCCCCCTCCCTGAGTCACTTTGAGGCCCTGGACAGCCCAACCCCTGGGCCATATCTAAAATAAAGAGGAGGAAGGCATGTGGCCACCCCTCCCCAAACCTCTGCAAGGCTCCAGGAACCCCATCCAGTGGGGCCAGCTTTGTTGCGGTGTCCAAGGGACTCAACCACGGGACACCAAGGTTTTTCTGCCTTTGAGGGCACCCAGTTGGAATAAAGAGCTTCTCCCACTGGTTGGGAGTACAAACTTTTTTCCCGGCCACACCCTCGCAGAGAGATAAACTTAGAATTGCTCTTGCCAGGTGGGAGCAAAAGAAAAGTTCTCCCACCAAGTGGAAGCAGTGTCGGCCTTCCGCCACACCCGGGATGGATGCTGGCAGAGTATCCAGCAGGACTACAGGGCCCTTGGGGCTTCCCCAACAGCCTCCAATGTAGACAATACAGTGGGGTGCCCCGGGTGGGCAGCTGGGTACCCCAATATAACAAAAAATGTGTTTTTTGTAAATGATTCCCCATGGGCCCACTTGCAGGGAGCTGTCGGGGCAGCAAGGCCCTTGAGGCTCCCCCATAGTCCACAACACAAATTCAGAAGATGGGGGTGTCCCAGTGGGCACCAGGACACTCATAAATTAATTTAAAAAAAAGAATAAATGAATAATAAATGAGCAGCAGGAGTCGCTCATTTATAATTCACTGCTCCAAGCAACAAGTTCCCAAATTGCCCTGCAAGTGCTTTTAATGGTTTCTTTGAGCCTGGTGTGCCTCTAGAAAGGGCCTGGAGCACCACCAAGCACAAGAACTTGGACCTGTTTCTCTACACTAGCATACTACCCGAGAAGATAGCTGACGTGGAATGCTTACCCCGCACTGTCTCAGGCCTTAACGCCCTCAATTTGGCTCTGCAGTGGGGCAGAGGCTGGGCCAAGATAGCAACATGGAGTTGCCACCCTAAAGAGCTCCAGGACATGCCCTTCCATGACACAATCAGTACTCACTTCTCTGATCATTTCGCAGACAATGAGGGGTTGACCCAACCCAGGCTAATGGAGTAGGATGCCTTGAAAGTTGTGTTTAGGAAGAAGTGTATTGCCACTACATGGGATGTGCGACAGACCTCTACTCATGGATATCACATGCACTGAAACCAAATTGAGACAGTGGCAAACAGAGCTGCTTGCTAATCCAGTTGGGAAGACGGCATTGGGTGCTTTACCCCATAGACACACCGAACTTTCATTCTGCCTGGGAATGCTGGACTACAGGGATTACATAACTAGACAAAATGGCGAGGGAGATAGAGAGGGGAAGGTGTTGGCATGGCTGTTGCTGTAGAGTGTATCGCACTGCATAGCATTAATAACACGGCCCAACAAGATTGAAATCGCATCACAGGCTGCTATAAATGTGGCTTTCCGTGTTTATTATATTACGTTATACACACAATCTTCCCGTCTGTCTGTTGATCAATTAATGACATACCTCCAAAACATACCAATAACCTACATAAACCTGCTGTAATACAGTGAATTGGACGACCCCACCAGATAAAGGACATTTGAGTGGAAATAGCATGGAACAAAACACCGGGTACAGACGGGCTACCAATAGAATTTTACTCTGCATATAACACCGTCCTGTGTCTCACATTGCTTCAGATGTGCAATGATGCATGCAAGTTGGAACTGTTGCCTGAGCCCCTTAGGGAAGCCCTAATTGTGGTGCCTCTAAACCATGCCGTGATCCCACGATATGAAATCGTATAGGCCCCTCTCCCTATTGGACCTGGGCTGTAAAATACTTGGGAAGGTCCTCACAAATGGACTACTGCCACTGATGGGGTTGTTTGACCACTCAGACTAGAATTGATTCATCCCTGATAGGAGCAATGTTTTCAACATAAGGTGTCTGCCTAACCTCATGAGCGATGCTGCCACCATTAATTTGGACTTTTTGACAGTGTCCATCGATATAGAAAAGGTTTTCAATATGTTCAGATGGCCCTTCTTCCTATCTGTACTTGCGAAATAAGCATGGGTCCCAGGTTCCAGGGGTGGATCCGGCCCCTTTATAATCAGCCATCACCTAGAGTTACAATGGGCAAGACCATATTGGACCACTTCCCAATAGGCAGGGGCACTCATCAGAGTTGCCCGCTGTCTCTGCTGCTATTTGCACTAGACATGGAACCACTGGCAGGCTTACTCCACACAAAGACAGCTGAGTGGCGGATTCATATGACGGGTTGCTGGCATATCATCACACGCTACGCATACGACACCATGATTTATTTACGTGATACTAGTGTGACACTGCCATTACTTGTGGAAATGCTAGACACCTTCTGGAAGGTCGCAGGCCTTACGTTAACTGGGCCAAGTCCTGCCTCCCCCCCTTTTCCCCCTGCAATTGATAGCACCTGCCTGGTGAAACGAGCCCCCTCCGTCTGCCCCCTCCAGCTAGGCCTATCTGGGGGTTTGACACTTTTTAGTACCTAGGCATATATTTATATATATATCATACAGGGTCAGACCTACTTAAAGACAACCTTGGCAAAGCCCTAAGGTGTATCTGTAGCTTCTTGCATTTTTGGGTCTCTCTCTCTCTCCAATGGGGCAGGTGGCGATCGCCAAGATGGTAATGTTACCTAGACCACTCTACTTTTTTACTGCACTACTGGCACACTAAACAGCCTCCTTTCCAACCTTATATGGGAGGTGGCAGGAAAAGGGTGGTGCTATGCGACACACAATGCCCAATGTCAACTACCGCTTCAACTACCGCCTCACCTTGGAATGATCTGTTCTGGCCCCAAGAACTTGGACCGACCCCAAAGCCATGCCCCAGCATAAAGAGCCTTGGTATTAAGATCGACCAGGAGCTCTCAATGGATCTTGCACCAACTTGATTAGGCAGTTGCGAAAGTTAGTCCCTTTGCTTTCTACAAACATGCTCCGAACCATTGTTTCGGCAACAATAGTCTCCAGGATCGACTATGGGAACGCATTATATCTAGGTCTACCAAAAAATCTAATCAACCGCCTACAGGTCACCCTGAACAACGCAGCACGGTTAATCTTTAGACCACCCAGACAGACCCATGCTTCCCCTTTATTGCATAGGCTACATTGGCTCCCTATAAAGCAAAGGGTGGAATTTAAAAGCCTGTGCATTGCCCATAAGGCAATGTATGGGCAGGCGCCTGCCTATATAAAAGAGAGGCTTGAAGTGTATAACCCCAAGCGAGATTTAAGATCTTCCAACTCCCAATTGCTGTCATGCCCGCACTTTAAAATGGCGACCAAAGGTGGGAGATCCTTTTCAGTCCAAGCCCCTACAATGTGGAATAAGCTACCTGAGGCCCTTCGTAAAGAACCTAATCTCCTCCTTTTTAGGAAATCTTTAAAGACATTTCTTTTCAGAGACGCCTTTGCACCTCTGTAAGTTAGGCCGATAATCTGCATTCTTGTTCATCCTACTTCTTGTTACTGTATCTGTCAGAAGCGCCTTGAGACCTGACGGTGATTTGGCACGATATAAAACCCAGATAACAATAACAACAATAACAATAACAATGTCAGTGGGCAGTGTAGGAGCCCAAACATATGAGCTATATTATTCAGCAGCACAGCTGAAATGGGCAATGAAATGGCTGGAGGGAGGCCCTAGTGGAAGGCATTAAGTAGTGAGACTACCGGCGGGCACACTAATATGACCTGGCTTATACATCCCACAGACAAGAAGCTGCCCAACACTGCATTGACGAGAATGGTGAGATCCTGTAAGCATAGATACAAGCATGCTGGCATGGGTCCTGTCCATAGGCCCCTCAGTTGGACTTATGGGCACTACCTGTGTTCCAAGACCTGGCGAGTCAGTTTGGAACCAAGACGTAAAGAGAGGCAGGTGTTATGCAAGTGGGGATCTGTTTGTAGATGGCAAGCTCTAGGAAATCCAAAATATAGTCAAATGTACAGGATAGTGCATGTCTAGTTTCTTACATACAATACACTTGAGTACATTATTTATAAGCCCTGGGGTGCCAGGACGACAGAATCATCCCCTGTATGGGTAGAGTAGGGGTAACCGCATTGTACAGCTAATTATTGGCACAATTGCACAACCCAACTCCTAGTAACAAGGTTAAATGGCAAAGCGACATAGGCAAAGGATTTTCTCCTGTGCAATGGAGCAGGGTTGTTTCGAATGTCAAACAGTTGTCACAAAATGTGTGCTTTTGCTAATCACAAGTTAATTGCGTGCATCAAACATACCTCAACCTGCACCACATACATCATATATTAGGGGGATCGCCCAGAGATTGCCCTTGCTGCAGGTAGATGGATGTGAGGTTTGACCATATGGTGTGGGAATGCTTGTGTGGACATTGGTGATGACCACCACGCTCTGCCTGCTGGTGCTCATGACTTATACTAAAGCCAATTGGTTGGAATGTAGGTTTGTGGAACTGGCACATGTATTGTTCAAGAGGTGTATAGCAATGGCTTTGAAGATGACTGCACCCCTGCCGGAAGTAGGTTTGTGGGTACAGGATCTACTAAAGTGGGCAAGGGTAGAGGCCAAATCGTTAACTTTGCTAAAGATACAGGCAGACTGTACACCTGTGGTTCTGAAGCGGGATGTATTTGTTGAAAAGTTGATAGAAAAGAACAATGTTAGAATGCCTTAAATAGATGACAAATTCATGTTGCTACTAATGTACAGTATTCTGCTGGTGCACTGTGTGGTGAAAGGTACTGGTGTCCTGTACAGGGTAGAGATATATGTTGTGTGGCATTGCATTTTTGCCCAGTTGTCTGGTTGTTTAATCACAATCAAAAAATATACTTTTTAAATGATAATCAAACCTTGTACTGTGTGATTTCTTGAAATATACATTTGATTATGATTAGGGCTCCCGGTTTTATGGTATTTATTTTTTGACCATTTCCGTCTGTATTTATCCATATTTATTTTTTGGGCATTTTTTCTGTATTTATCCACATTTATTTTTGCCACACGCAAAAGACGCCACTACATCTAGTATTTTTCTGCATTTATTTAAATTGACAATGCACACCAGCGCCGAGTTGTTATTGGTCAACACAATACATTCATCTGAAAACTTTGCCATTGTAGTACAAGCACATGTGCATTTCCAGAGACTTTGCAGACATTGAGGCTCTTTCTGGTTTGTTAATGAAATGGAGACCACTGAAAACCCGTTCAATATTTACTGATGACACTGGAATGGCTCCTCCGAGCCCTGCTAACAACTGATGGCTGTGGGAGGGACTGCTTGTCCTCACTTCTACCAAATCAACAATGTGCAGGTGAGTTTAGACAGAAAGTGAAGGTGGGCAAGTATAGCATGCAATGGGTATTACTGTGTGCTACCCAGCAATGTGAGGTGAAAGGGCCACTTTAATTCTGCTATGAGATCGCACCTTCCATGCTGTGCACATTCATCAGATGCCATTCAAAATGTTACTCTCAAACACAGCATGATTTTGTCTTGCAATGAAAAAAAGGATCACCATTGTATTACTCCTCTCTTTCTTCCCCCAGTGTAAAAAGGTTTATGTAAAACATATGCACTGTTGAACTCAGCAGAAAATAGACCAATCTGTGCACGTGTATTGCAATGCGGTTCATCAAATGTAATCGTTATGCCCGATTATATTTTAAAACCTGTCTGGAGCTGATGGTGTTTTCTCTGTTCACTTCATAGAGGCTGTGGAAGTTCCATTTCCAACAACAAACTAAATTACAGAAACGTATTTTACATTTCATATTTATTATGCAAGATTATTATTATGAAGTAAAACGTGTATATGGCAAATGTAAATGTAAATTGATACTTGTATAGCGCACTACTCACCCGCAAGGGTCACAAGGCGCTTGTACGAATACCGCTGTGGAAGCCATCCTGGCTTTCCCTGTGAGGCGTCCACTCCTGGGCACCCCCAAGGTGGAGGCCAGGCATCCTTAGCGTTGTGGGGGCCGTTGTGGAGATTAAGCAAGCTATTGCCCAGAGTTGCAGAGTGGGACTCCATGATTGGAATAGGCACCGAGGCGAGAATTATCAGGTCCGTGGAATTTTGAGCCCAAGACCCGCCGAGGCGGGGAATTGAACCCTGGTCCCGGGCTATACCTCTGCATCAGGGTCTACCGCTCTAACAATTGAACCACATGTTTGATTGCCTAATCACTTGTGTGATTTTATTTAAGGAACTGTACCCCCCCTCCCCAATTCTGGGGCTTAATCACTGGCCTCCCTAAGCTGCTTCTCTCTGTCCCACTGCAGCCTCGAGCTACTGCCCTCCCATTTTGGTTTGCATTTTTATTAGTCTTAGAAAAGTAACAAAGTCATATCTTTTAAGATTAAAAATGCAATCACAAGAAAAACCAAAACGAAAACCGGGGTTGCAAACAGCTGGTGCTGCGTGGGTGGGGGCGGGAGGGCAGGACCCCGAGGCTGCAGAGGGAGAGAGAGAGGCAGGAGCGGCATTTAAGGCTATCGATCTAGTCCACATAATAGGGCACATACAGGTGCCTTGAAAGTGCAAATGGCGGCGGGCTGGCGCAGGCTAACTCCGGCGGCGGAGTCCTGGATCCCTGGAAGGCTGGAGGTATTAGCACGCCCACACTGACTCTTCTAAACAACCGGGATTGGCTCAGGGTCACTTGAAGACCCTGAGCCAATAGGTCAATAGTACGTCACTGCAAAGGAATTCCCAGAATCTGAGCAGGGCACAGCAACTCTGAACAAAGGCAGCAGCGCAGCAAAATTTACTTGTTTACTCATATTTTTCCGCATTTACATATAAATACAGACAAAGGAAAAATACTTTTCCGTCTGTATTTATATGTAAAAATCCGTAAATACGGAAAACCGGGAGCCCTAATTATGATTACTGGTGACGTATTTAAAAAGGCAATAGGTTTGCTTTATATATGTTGATATACTGACCCCTTCATAAAGCCAATAGACCCACTTTTGATTATATTTTGGTATTCTGACCGTTTGACATAGTCAGTAGGACTGCCTTACATAAAATGACATTCTTTGTATTGTAACATTGTATAGTCAGCATTGCATGGGGTTTGGGCACAAGGCCCTGTGCCCAACTGCCTGCTGCAGATGGGGGTTGAGCACAGGGCCTGGACTATGGTGTGGGGTCGGCTGCCTGCAAGCAGTAGGACACAGGGCATCATTGCAAGCCAGGCCCTACGACCCACCTCATGTCACGCACTGCATAAGATTAGCATTACGTGTGGTAAAAAATATTACTTTACATTTAAAAAACGTAAACATTTACTGAAAAAACAAAGGTTAAAGTGACTTTATAGTTAGATATGTTATTGATATCATACCTAGCATTGAAAAAACTTTAAAATTCACTTAACAACCGAAGGATAAAGGGACATTATAGTTCAGTGATAATGTCAGCTAAAACAAACCGTTTTCAAAGAACAAAGCCACTGAAATTCACCAGTTATAGTTATCTCAAGGAACTATAACTGATCCTCCCCGACCTCTAGGCGGCGTTCAACTCTGTATTCCACCACACCCTCATCACAAGGCTTCACCAGATTGGAAACTAAGGAGACGCCCTCAAATGGAACACCTCCTTCCTCACCAGAAGAACCCAGAGAATCCGCCTACCACCCTTAACTTCAGGATTGAAGAACATCACCTGCGGCATCCCTCAAGGTTCTACCCTCAGCCCTACACTATTCAACACCTAGATGACCCCCCTGGCCAACATCATCAGAACCCACACACTAAAAATCATATCCTACGCCGACGACACCCAGCTCATCCTCTTATTATCAGAAGGCCCCTCCACCATGATGGAAAACTTCCGCAGGTGCATGATGAGCCCTGCCGATTGGCTGAAAGACAACTGCCTAAAACTCAACACAGACAACACGAAAGTGCTGACCTTGTGGAACACCTCCCCGTGGAATTACTCCAGGTGGCCTTCTGAACTAGGACGCTCACCCACTCCAATAGAACATGCCCGCAACTTCATCCTGGACAGCAAGCTCACCATGAAAAGCCAGACCAATGCAGTCTCCTCCGCCTGCTTCCTCACTCTTCACATGCTCTGTAAGATCTTCAAATGACTCCCTGTCCAACCCAGATGAACCGTCACTCAAGCCCTAGTCACCAGCCAGCTGGACAATGGCAACGAACTCTACGTAGGAATCATCTTGCACCTCCTGAACAGACTGCAGATCATACAGAATTCAGCGGCCAGACTAATCCTCAACCTCCCTAAGCGGGCCGACATCACCCCCAATCTCATGAAGATCTACTGACTCCCCATTCAGAAGAGACATCAATTCAAGATGCTGATCCACACTTACAAATCCCTACACAACCAAAGTCCAGCATACATCAACCACCGCCTGAACTTCCACTAACCCACCAGGCACCTGGCTCTGCCCCCCTCTCCTTCGCACACATGCCCGCATCCGTCGAAGTAAGAGTGGAGGATGCTCCTTATCCTTCCTTGCTGTCAAGTCCTGGAACGACCTCCACCTTCACCTCCGCACCTCATCTTCTCTACTGGAATTCAGGAAAGGACTCAAGACCTGGCTGCTCAACCAGCAGGGTTCTCCTCACCTAGATACCCTTGTCGTTGATTAGCTGCACTCTATAAGTCCTGTTTGATTGAGCTATAACTAGTGCCCTAAACTAATGTAACTGAAGATCTCGCCATGCACCGCTCATGACCTCAGATATTACATCACTCATGACATGTTCTATGACATCATAGATAACATGACTGGAACATCTGAAATTACATCATTAATGATAACATTGTGCATGGCGGGGGCGCAAGATATAGTTACTTAGGGTACGAGTTATAGTTACTTGAGATAACAACAACTGGTGAATTTCAGTGGTTTTGTTCATTTGAAACTACGTTTTAAATGACATTTTCACCGAACAATAACTTTGTTTAGCTTTTTTTGTGTGAATTTCTAATGTCTTCTTAATGCACAGTACGATAGTTATACCATACCTAACTATAACGTCACTTTAACCTTTGTTTTTTTCAGTGACTATATATAATAGCTAAACAGTTATAGTTTACTGAGCTAACTATAACTTGAGCCCAGTCATGCCCTGCTTATAACCTCCCATATTACATCACTCATGACAAGGTAAATGACAACAATGATGATAGCACGGATGACATGTCAAATGACATCATTGATGACATCACTGATACTATCAGGTGCAGTAAACAGTACCTATTACAATTTTTGCCCTGTTTAAGACATACAAATTTGTGTATGCTGGTAAACTTACTCAGCCTTTCTTCCCATGTTAAGTTCCAGCAAGTTTGACCTGCCGAAATGTATCACGCCCATAATTGCACAACTCAACAGTAGCGGCCACGGTGGGAGTGCTGCTGGGCACTGACATGGGGCGGGGAGGGGCCGGGTGGATTTGTAATAAACTACGGATAACGTCCAATTAGAGGTAAGGAAACATATAAATAATTCAAACGAATTTTGCGCGCTACATCACATTTGGCAATGAATGCAAACAAAGACATTCATTTTATTTATGTATATGTTTGCTTACCTGTATTTGGCCGTAATCCGAGGTTTACTACCCCCCACCCTGTCCCATGTCAGCGCCCAGCAGCACTCCTATCACGGGCCGCTACTGCAAAACTCAACACAACACTTGCACAAAGAGGGGTTTGCACAATGGTCTGAATTTTCCGGCTAACTTGTAATTGGGGCATAACAGATTTTCAGTGATGCCATCTGTTTTCATATGCTATTCGTTGGGGTGTGTTTGTAAATAGTGACATTGGGCTATTTTAACTTTCTCTCCCTGGTCAAGTCCCACTGCTGCTACTGTTATTCTTTAGAGATCCTTGTGTGGCAAGAGAATGTAACACACCAGGAATGCACCTTCATGTGAAACACAACGGATCATCAACTGTGCTACACATGTAAAAGTTTAGCTCAACTTGCTTGACTCACTCGCAGTGAAATATTGGCTCTTGGCAGGCACAGTACAGCGGATCGCAAAAAGGTTTTTCATTGGCCTACCTCTTGCTCAAAGCGTGGGTGACTGCTGTCCTCTGGTGGTCATCCACGAGAAGGACAACATTACACTGGAAAAAGGGGAAGATAAGTACTTTAAAACGAAATACAGAATCCTTTTCTCTTCTAGAACCTCCTCCCAGGGTGATCCCTCACTATACTCGAAAAGTACGCGCCCACATCCCTTCTCGCATGCGTATTTCTCCTCTTAATGCCCTAACCATATTTGCAAGGCTCACCCCAGCATGCTTCCCCTCTGCATTCTAAAACCTTTCCATTGTTGCAGAATGCCCTCTCCAGCTCTCCTGCACTTGCCACTATAATACATACTCCCATCATCGCAGGGCGCCCTTTCTTTGTACCGGAGTTCATGCTAGTAGGGTGACCAGAGTTCCAAAAGGAACATGTGTCAGAGTTAGAGTTATTGGAGTTGTAAATGAAAATGTATTTTCTCTCTGTGTTTTAGTTGGAGTGCAGTGGATGTATGAACAGAGACACAACACTGCCTAGAGGACTTAGAATGAGGAATTACCGATGAGACCAGAGAAGCAGGTAGTAGCACTGGCTAGAGGACATGGAATGAGGAATTACTACTGGGAACAGAGACGCAGTTGCAGCAATGCCTAGAATACATAGAATGAAGGAGTTACCAAGGGGACCAGAGAAGCAGCACTGCCTAGAGGATTTAGGATGGGGGGATACTGCTGGGCCAGAGAAGCAGCTGAAGTACTGAATAGAGGACCCAGAATAAGGAATTACCACTGAGACCAGAGACACTGCTGGAGAACTGTCTAGAGGATTTAAAATGTGGGAATTACCGACAGGACCAGAGTAGCAGCTTGTAGCACTGTCTAGAGGACTAAGAATGAGAAATGACCACTGTGACCACAGAAGAAGCTGCAACATTGTCTAGAGGTCTAAGAATGGGGAAATGCTGTTCTAAAATATGTGGAAGCTTTCTGATTAATACAGCACTTTACTTGTAGTTTGCTCCTTTCTGTTGTTAAAACATATTCTTTACATCAAAAGAAACAAATAGACAACATTGGAAGCATAACCATTTAGTACATTTACTGTATTATTCACTTACACCAGTGTGACAGCAGGTAGGAGTGCAATTTAAAAGAGTTCTCATAAACATACGGTTGGTTCTCATTTTGCTATTAGTTGTTAGTTTGTTATAAATGAGTAGTTTATCCCTAGAAATGTTTTTCTAACAAACATTGATTTTGTTCACTATCATAGGCTGTAGCTCAGAGAGGTATGAAGATTTCAGAGATCACAAGATCATATATGACTGTTTCCTAGCTGGTCAAATATAGGGTGTTGTACATGATAGGGGAGTATACACATGAGCACCTGGGAAACAGGCTATGTTATTTGGTTATCAGTGTTTAACCCTGGAGTTAACTTTGCTTGTTCAAGTTACATATCTTTGCCCATACAGTCATACCTGGATCTGCGCGCAACTGTTGGGACACTCTCAGTTAATAGTCACCATTGAACTTTACTTTATTGTTCTAGATCTTTTGCTGGTACAATTATGAACATATTCGTAAGATGTTCTGATGATTTGTATGTTGCAATATGCTGCAGAAAGCACAGTCAATCTTGCTTTTTAAATTGAAGGAAAGGATCCAGAGGGATAGTCTTGGAGAGTAGCCAAAAATATAGTTTTTAAATTACATACTTACTGTCAGCATTATTTTCTGGCGGCTCCTCTGAACACCACAGTGGAATGACTGGCTGCTGCAATGCAGTGTAAAAACTCTGAAACAGGGTCGGGGATTTCCTGCTTCCACAATATTCAGTAGTGTAACTGTCAACATTGGCATATCCCTGCAGAGCTGATTGTTGAAGTTGCTGCTCTTAAGTGAGGGACAGCCCATTCTATTGTAAGGGGGACACCTGCTGGCCAGGTCTAGGATTACACTTGAAGGGACAGCACTAAGTGGGAAAGCCAAGTGCTGCGTTCACCAGGACACCTGCCATGATAACACCATCTGAGTAAGGAAGGGCAAAGGGGCTTCGTGATGGGCCTTTGAGTGTTGGTGGTGTAGTATTTATTATAGTGATACTTTTTGGCTGGCCTGGGATAGGTTTAGCCTTGCCTTTGCAGCCTCCTGGTCACAGGAACTACACGGGGTTGCGCTCGAGAAACTCAAGTATGTAAAGAGTGACCCGGGGCTTCTATGCGTGTTCACATGCCTCTTGTGTATAAAGGGTCAGAGAGCGAGCAGGGCAGCAGATGAGGAGAAAGCTTCCTCCTGGTAACAGGAAATACACGGGGTATTACAGCTAATTTTCGATGGCAGATATGGGGTTAAAGCACATTTACCCAGCCTCGACCGTGCTCACTAATGTTTTGGGCTGATTAAAACGTTACTGAATTTGAGCTTCAACTCAGGCACCTGCTTTATTTATATCTGTACGTGCTTCCTGTTGAGGTTTAATTTTTGTGACAGGAGCCTCGTGCCAGAATGAATCCTGCCCTGCGTAGTTATCCACGAAGATGCCACCGTTTTGTGCAATACCTCTACTCAACTGGAGTACTTTCTACTGGCTAATCCAATAAGTGCTACCTCGTTTGGTAAATGTATAGTGCTTTTCCTACACTGCAGCTGCGTAACGGGCCAGAAGATTTGCCTCCAGTGACCGTGTGTGCCTGTAACTTTGGTCCCTTGAGTGAGCTGGCCATCATAAAAAAAAACGTCTGCAAGTGAATTTGTGGCAATTACGCGAGATTCACGGATCGCGAAATTGCCGAAAATCCGCAAATTTTGCATGCGGAACTGATTTTTGGCCCATGCTTAGTCTTTATGCTTAGTCACGTCCACTAACAATTAGTGTAGGGTATCACTGCCCTGCTGCTTCTGTGTGGTCAGTGTTTTATGCCCTATTCTGTAATATTCCAGACTTGCATGATGGTATTTCTGGCCTTGTTTGCCCTTCTCGCTCCCTCCCTGCTGGAGGAATGGGAGGCCACTGGCTAGTCCAACGAGCCATTCACGGTCGCACACTGATGTCCCTCTGTTCGCAGGTGCTGGAAAGAAATGGCCATGAACATAAGCCAGCAGCAAGAATGCAATGCAATAACAGAATATCTCCCGGGGGTTGTTGACCCTCCCCCTAGTGAAGGAGGGGGGGAGAGATGGTAAAAAGCTCCAGAGACTAAACAGCTACATAGTTGTCAACATACACCCAAGACTGTCTGCATTAGCAATTAACTGGTGATTAAGACATTAAACAGCAGTTGCTGCCATCAACTGCACCACATATGTGCATCTCATGCCTAATGGGCACCTGTAAGCAGGAATTCCCACCCTCTGAAGTCACTGTGCACTGTACAGGTGTAAGATAAAAGCAGAAACAAGTTGTCATAGTGCTCACTACAGACTGGTGCAGTGGCAGAAGTTGTAAACCAACTGTTAGCTTCAGCAGTGCTAAGGATTTGTATTTATTTATATATTTGTAGATCCGGAGGCAACACATGACAGTGAGCGATAGAAATGATAAGATGATTTATGAAGAGATCAGGGGGCGCCAACAAGAGGGAAGAGATTAGGACCTCACGATTGACTCCAGGTCGGGCAACATAGAAGATTCATTTAGTAGGCATCTGCGTGCTAGGCACCATTTCTTCTTTCTATTTTGAGCGCATGAGCTGATGCAAAGATGAGCTGTGTCCTCGAATTAATCTCCGCTCCATTCTACCAGCCTTCATCCCTCGTGTCTGGAGCCCCCCACTGTCTACAAACTTGCCGAAATGGGCTACTTCAACTTTGACGGCCCTGATGCTGGTTCCAGGGGGTCAGCCGACTAACGCTTTGAGTCACTTCTTTGGCCTGGGGCTTGGGACACATTTTTGCTAGCCAAAAGTGTAGCGGGTGCAGTACAGCAGTTGATGCAGCCTCTATTGACAGATCCAGGGCTCAGCAGGGCAGCCCTTCTTTGGTCCTTTCGCCAGTTCTCTTGTGATCAGAGGATCAGAGTGGCAGTGGTGTCATATTTATGCCAAGGAAGTGCTAAGGGGAGATGATGCAGTCACAAGCCAATGGGCTACCAGATACTGTTCCGCCCCCTGATTACCTCTGGCTACGTGTGTCATCCTGCACTATTCTGTCTACCCCCAAGATGTCTGAACCCTTCCTTGAAAGTTAAGAGCTTGTTAGCCCACAATAGCGGTTTGGGTTCCTGTGGGCTATACGCGCACTGGAAAATCGGTTTGGAAACTGGTGTCCACTTTCTGTTCCTACCATCAACCTGTCTACCTGAACAAAGGAGCAGGCCTCCAAAAGTGTCATTGTCATTTGCCTACCAAAAGGTGGCTTACCCTTTGAAGCTCGCCATTTGAGCTAACACCCTGTTTGGTTTCCTGCAAGGGAGAGGTGACACCTCCCTCTATGGCAGGCCTCTATTGTTCCTGGGCCTGGTAGTGATTCACATGACTCCCCAGGAGGGCAGAAGGCTTTCGGGTGACCATTAACTATGCGCGGCCACTGAACATTGTTAGTAACAGAGTTGCAACTAAGTAGCTTTTCATTAAAAGTGATATTAAATTTGACCTGGGTATCAAGTCTGGTTTAATGCCATTATTAATTTGATACCTTGAAGTACCCAATTTAGTAGTCCAATTCAGAAGTTAGCCGGACTGGGAGGTCAACCAGTAACTGTGTTAAGCAATGGGGCTACTAACCTTTCCACAGAAAAAAATGACTATTTGGAACTTTTACTGTTAGGACACATTAAAAGAATATGTCATACTTAATAATATACAGCTCCCTGCCTTAGGGCTCAATAGGCCTTCCTTAGGGAAAACGTATATATATTGTTAAGGGTAAGGACTTTACCATTGGTTTGGATGGCAAAGTAGAACTAGCAGTTTTAAAACTGCTATTCCGGGCTGCAGTGGTAGGCTGAGAGACATGTTGTACTTTTTTCATACACAGGATTGTACAATCAGTGCTGCAGCCCTGGGTGGACACTCTGACTTACAAGCCCTAGATACCCTTGGTACCATATACTAGGAACATTTAAGTAAGTCAGCCTATACCAATTGGGGATAGTCCATTCCACCTACTTTTTGAGATTTGGTCTGCAGGCCTCAGTGCGCTCTCAAAGTTGAAAGACCATCAGTCCTAAACTTTGAGGGTGATCATGTAAAAAGAGGCATTACCTTAGACCTGGCAATATTTAATAGGGAAACCCTTCCCTGGTCCGAAAAAGCATCTGAAAAATAAACCACTTGTTCTCATTACAACAATGAATCTTTTTACCTCATGGTTGTGTCTCATGCCAAGGGCTGTGATTTCCCAAGAGGATGGAGTCTACTAATAACAGGTACATCTTTAATCTAGTACAATACTCTAAATGTAAACTGTACCTTATATTCAGAAATGTAACCCTCAGTACAACTTTCATTTGATGAACTGTTAAAGTGAGACCACTCTTAGGGCTATATGCAGATTAGAACTATGGGCAGGTAATGTGTTCATTTCCTTTTTTTTTTTTCTTACAAGATTTCGCAATGTTTCAAAATCAGCACAAGAGACCCAATGTACCCATTTAAAGTTGCTGCAAGTCTCTCATGTATAATTTTGTGTCTTCTGTCTGCTGCTTGGCTTATGTATTTGTACTGAACCACCTCTTCGAGGTCACAATAAAACAAGGGAACTGTCATACGGGGAGACAAAGTGATTTTGCCCGTGATCACACAATAGGAATAAAAGGAGAAACTGATATTCAAGGTAGGTCTCCTCACAGTAATCATACAATGTAGCCAATAGATTACATTCCCTATTCCATCATCGTCACATTCCTTAACTCAGTGAAGTGAAATGGCTGAACAAATTGTTCAGTGTGAGTGTGGTAAGAGTGAAAAGGCCAGGTCTGTAAACAATAATGTTCCTTGATTTAGAGTGCAGAGGATGGGTTTTAATCTCTCATGGCAACGGAGTACTCATCCACCACATTTAGAGATGTCTACTGGCCCTGCAGACATTTATTAGCATTGGCAGGAAGAGCCATCACAGTGGTTTCTGCAAATGTGTAAAAAGTTTCACTTGCGGCTCTTTTGAATTGTTTTTGTTTTTCAAAAACAAATTCCCAAAGCGCCATTTTGTTTTTGAAAAACCAAAAATGAATGACCCGCAGAATTGTCACCCATGGTGTAAGGGTCATTGAAAGTTTTTCACTTTTCCTTACTTTTCCCATTACTTTTTCACTTTAAGTAAGGGAGAGTGGGCATTGGCCATTCGGCCACCCACCCTTAATTAGGCAGTCAGTCAAATGGCCAAAACATTGACAGCCTGTCGGCTCCATTGCTGACATATTTATATTAAAGGGAGCCCTGTTCTTCCCTCTGGAATGCTATTAAGGGTAACTTTTCAAACGCCAATGTGGTTGGCAAATGTACTCTTAAATGCACTATTTAGCCTAGCTGTTAACACCTTTTCCAATGACTGAGCTCTCACAACCCACACACACCAGCTCAATGGCACTGGCATAAGGGTGTCCATAGTTTGCTGATACAAATATGGTAACCTTATCCACAACCTGACACATGACCAGCGTTTTATAATGCGCTACTTAGCCCAATGGGCGTCAAGGCTGCCTAATCCAAATACCTGTCTTATGCCCGGTGAAAGCTTACTAATAGGCCTCTTTGAAATACCAAGTTTTTAAAGCCTTTTTAAAGAGGGACAACAACGGTTGCGCCTTAATCTCCGCAGGCAGGGAATTCCACAATCGAGGAGCCACAGTAACAAAAGCCCTTGAATCATGAATCCTCAATAGGGAACACGGGTTTGTTAGGATCTAGGCGCTAAAATCGCAGACCGTTCCACGACGTTGGGGATGAATAATAACCTTTATGAATTGCCCACTTTTTATAGAGTTTATAGAGTTCTTCCAACTCAAAGTAGCCATTTCTTGACATTTTTAACAGAATGTGTATATGTGATATCTGTGTAGTGTAAACCTAGTCAGAAAGCAGCGAAGCACCATATAGGGCCAAATTTAAAGCTGCAGTAAATGAAAGGTTAATGGAGTGGCTAAAAGTGGAAGTGGACTGGGCCTGCCTTGTGATGTAGTGCTCTTTAAAGCGTTATGCATTTGACTGTCCCTTTAATTGGAGCTTGTTTAAGGATACGTTTCTAGATCCTGGGTTTCTAAATGGTGCCCTGTTTTTTCGTTTTTGTGGTTCTTCCTTGCCAGTCTGATCGTGTGTTCACCAGGCCGGATAGGTTGGAGCTTGTTTTGAAGATCATGTGGACTGGTTAAAGGAGCTGTTAAAGTTCTACGGGGGTATGGGGAGGATGGTGTTAAGATGGGCATGAAGTGTCAATATTTCTTCAAGCCCTTGACTATGCTTGCTTTGGCATATAGGATGCCCTTATGGAGGTCAAGTTGGAGCTTTTGAAAGGCCATGTGCAAAGTCATTGCCATTACAGATGCAAGAGTTTTAGGTTTTGAACAGCAATTCTGAAATCACATTCTGGCAGGAACAATTTCACTTTCTTAAGTAAAGCTTGATGGTTTCAGGCCATCCTGGCTTCCTTTGCATTGCATTCCTTGAGGGTGAAGTCAGTGTCCAGGGTAAATACCAGTGAGTTGGCTCTGGGTGATGTTTGGGTTTGAATTCATACAGGTTCAGGTTACTCAGTCACAATTGGGCTACTTCTTGCTTGCTGTGGCAAATAGCAGGGATGTTGTTTCAGTCATGGTGAGTTTCCAGGTATTGATGTGGTACAGACAGTGTTTGAGACGTTCAATGTCTGGAACAGAGACTTTCAAGTAGAGTTGTGTGCCATTGATGTATTGCTGAGTTTGATGCTTTTCTTGTTGAAGCAAATCTCAAGTGACTCCATGTAGAGTTTGACAATGGCACGTGTGCAGTGGGGTGAATGTACTCAGAGGAAGGGTTCTGGCCCAACCTAGATAGGAATACACACAGCAAAGTCATCAGAGAATGGAAAGGGGGATCAAGGACAAGTAAAGAGAGAAAGTGAAGAAAGATTGAGGGAAAGGAGGACAGACTAGAAAGGAATAAAAAAAGAGAAAGGACAAATTGATCTGTTTTCCAAGATAGGGGAACATCAGGACCCAAAACACGAGCCAGTTTGGAGAATGCCAACGCAAAATAGGAGATCCTGCCATGCGGGGCACAGGGGAACGACATGTGGAGCACCATAGCCCCACGAATCTGAGAGACCAGGAGAAGGACTGGCAACTGAGGCAGAGGAGGTGGACAAGTCCACAGAGGATCGGTGGCACCTGCCCACATGCCGTAGACAGAGGTGCATAGCAAAAATATTTTTGTCTAAGAGGGTATGTCCCCTTAGTGATGACTAAATAAAGGGATGGACATTTGTTTTCCACAGTGTAACTCTCTCCCTGACCATTAATGATCTCCCCATTTCCTTGTCTCTCTGTACTATCTTTCCTAACCCGTCCCTTTCCATACTTTCCATCTTCCTTGCTTTCTCCTCACTTATTGCTAAGTTGTACGGCTTTCGTTTTTATACCTAATGCTTGCTCCGACTTTCCTTTGATGGAGCAAGGATTCGCACGTAAAGCGACTTGCTCACATTCATGAACCTCGTCTAACCTTTAATAAGCATTAACCAATCCTGTCCGTCTTAATTTTCTTCTTTTCCAGTACACGCGGGTGCCCGAGAGAAGCTCGCATCTATGTTTATTAATTGTAATGATGCTTGCACTACTGAATGGCCGCTTCACAGAAATCCAGTCTGCGCATGCGTCGGTCATACCCACGTGACGTGACGCACTCGCAATTTGGAGGGATATTGTTGCTCATGCGCATTGTCGCTAAATATGGCCGCCTGTCTTTAACCATGCTCTCTGCTAGCTCATGCTGCTTTTGCACATCTGTCTTTCCCGCATTAACCCTAAATGCTATAGATATTACACAGTAAGGGGGCAGTGAAGCTTATTCATGGTAGACAGTGTATTCATTTTTTCTGTGTTTCTAATTTGTTTTCGCTTACTTTTCATGTACCGCGTATTTGGGGCCTGGGAGTGGGGAGCGACGCCATCTTTAAAACCTCCCACAACCCTGTCACGTGATGAGGGAAAGGCCGAACCGCGCAGAAGCAAACCCAAGCCAGCTGGCTCCTGAAGCTGAGATGCGCCTGAGAACATCTTCCATGCTCTGGGAAGAGAATTCGGCTGTACCAAAAATCGATACAAATGTATAAGTCTTATGTGTGTTCTATTGTTTTACACCTTTCTCATACCCTGGGAACTGGAATGTAAGGGGTGGGTACTGAAAAATGAATATTAATTATGGGAACATAGAATTTGGGAGGTGAATATGACCTAACCACCTCTCTTGACCAATCGAGAGATGAGACCTTGTCGCTGGCATTTGTGGGTGGTCTAGGGGTCCCAAAACAGTATAACTAGTCTAGATTAGCTTAGAGAAATTGTCCGACTTGTCCGAGTAGCTGACCTGTCACTGACCCTACGAACTCTATAGGTGATTGATACAGAGCGCTGCGGAGCACTCTGTCCATACTTTCCACAAACTCCAAGGGGTGGAAATAGTCTTAAGTGCTGGCGAAGCACTTTGCTGGGAGATTCGAAAACCCAATCGGGGTTACTGGCGGATTCCGTGCAGAGAGGGGGTAACGCAGGCGTTGCATCCGAAGCTGCAGGTGTTGGTCGTGCCCTTTGATGAGCCCAGTCCTGACCCAAAACCTGAGGGGTATCCTGTCCTGACTGTCCTGAGCTGTACCTGCTCGCCTACTGGCATTCTGAATTCTTGAGGGTCCTTGTCCCCGCCTATTCCCAAACTGACCCGTGGCCAGGGTTAGTCCTCATTCTGTCCTAGGTAAATATATACGTGGGTGTCTGTCTACTATACTCTTACGTTTCCTTTTCTTAATAAAGCACTCTTGCCTGTGATATTATCCTATCACCTTTCCGAAGTAACTTTATGAAACTGTTTATTTAGTAATGTTCCATTTTTCCCCCTACCTATAGGATATTATTAAAACTGACTGCTTATTTTAGCTTGTTCCAATATCCCTTCCCGTTAGTATGGTTGATGTGATTTTAGTAAGAATAGCATAAGGTTTAGGAATTAGTTTAAGAATAAGTACACATATTAGGTCTGTCTCACACCCCCTGCCTTAGTATAAATTCGTACTGAATAGCATGTTCCCAAATGCATACCCAGTAGTTTTTCCTTAATAATCTATGGTGCTTGCCTTAATCCATAGCTACATTTTTGTTATGATCTTTATCATTGATGTTCTAATTTGTATCTGCCTGTTTCTTATGGCATACGCATTCTAAAAACTAACTTCATATATAAACTTTTTTAACTCCATCAGGTGTCTGTGGTCATTATATATCACTAAATGCCATTAAATATATAGAATGTGTAAGGTATTTCTACTCTAATAGGAAACTTGTTACCTGCCCACTGCTAGCTCCTGATCCATCAGGAGTAATGTGCCTGTGGTAAGTCAGGTACATGAATAGTATGTGGTGAGAGGGAGTCACCCCCTGAATTACTCATAGTAGCGTGTGAAAAATCACCCGGTTCACGCAAAACACTGTCATTCGTATGCACGCCAGGGCCCAGTGCGTGGAAATTGGTAAAAAGGTGACCCGGGTGAACTGCGCGCTCTATCAGTAATTTTCTGGTAGCAGAGGATGGTTGGGACTAGTTAAGATAGGTAGACAAGATAGTTAAATAAATAAACCGTGAAAATAAAATGTGCTGCTGAAATTTCAATACTGTGATATTGATTGCATTACTTCAGATATTGCGCAAATGATTTAAAGGGTTTTTTATATATGTAAATGATTTTGCATTGCTGCTATACGTATTATATGTAATATTAACAAGATCGTCCGTGAGCGTTTTGTGTAGTCCGAAATCCCCGGGGAAGTATATAGCTAAACGGTGAGCAGAATCCGGTTAGCCGATGAGGTCGCTTGTTGTGAGTTATTAGTGCATGGTTAGGAAGAACTGGAAGCGCTAATTAGGATTCCTTTTTCTGAACATTGAATAAATGATAGTGACAAGACTGCTAATAGAAACTTTAGTCTGATATCACCTAGAAAGGGTCACACTAAAGGAGTAAATAATGTCTCTGAAGCTTGAGTGGTAAGCAAGGTAGTCCGCTGGTGAAAACCTGACTTAGTATATATCCCGGAAAGAAGTGGATAAGTCAGAGAAGTAGCAGGTTCTATATTGCGCGTGTGGGAGGTTAGACAGAGAAGTCTACCCAAAGTGAATGAAAAGTAGACAGAAGTGGTTTACTTGTAGCGAAAGAAAAACTTTCTCTCTTTTTAAAACACTCAGACACAGCGGCGAACGTTACGTGTTGTTGACTAAGTTTAGCACTTGCACTTTAAGAAAAATTCAAAGTTACCGTTACCTTGTGAAGGAGGGAGTCAGTCGAAAGGCTGCTCTGACGTCACTCCGTGCCGCGCTGGTATTGGTCAAGACAGCGGGCGTGTAGTGAAGCTGACATTGTAAGGGAGGGGTGAGTGCCGGAGCGTGAGACCGCGTCTCGCGAAAGGCCGCGCACCCATTGGACAAGGGTTTTTGCAATCACTGTGTTGATTGGTTGTCGCAAAATAAAAGTCGCGCTAGCATTGGAAGCACAAAGGTAAACAAAATTAATCAAGCCGAGTTAGAAGCGAGTCTGGAAAGGTGTATGTGGTATCCTGAATTCTTGCCTAATCCTCAAAACCTAGGTTTTTATAAGGAGCAGATGCTAAGAGGTAGACCTTACAATATGTACGGAGGAAAGAGAAAATTGTCCTTTGCCGAAAAGATTAAAAACTATTTCAAGAAACACAAGCCCATACGAACCAGGGAGGGAGTGATCATTCCACCTCCAAATACTCCCGCCTCTTTCATGATGTTTGATAAAGGGTACCATACCTGTGTATGGTTTGAGAACTGGGTAAGGTACACAGAAGACGATGGAGTCTTAGCATTTCCCATTAATGGTACCTTTAATGGTAGGATCCTGTTTAACTTAAGAACCCGAATGAATGAATTGCATCCCCGACCTAGACTAACTCAAAATGAAGCATTAGAAGAGTGGGAAATTGAAGCTCTAGAACGAGACAGACCCCGAATGGATAAGGGAGTGAGTAAGTGGTATCCAAAGGTCCAAAAAGAAACTAAAGAGAAAAAGATGCAACAGTGGAGACAGAATATGATGGTTGAGGGACTGTTTCCCATGTTTGGGGTACTCGAAGAGGGGAAAGGGAAGTGTACGGAAAAAAGCCGACACCTCATGGCTATGGGGGACTCAGAAGATGAGCACCTAGAGGATTTATTGATGAAAAACCCACCTCCCTATGTTGCGGAATCCGAATCTTTGAGTTCACAAAACCCGTTTTCTAAATATCCTAGATGTAGGAGGGCCAGTGAGACAGATATAACGGGTACGGAAAGTAAAGCCAGTGATAGTGATGGGTTTTGCAGACCTAGCACCGCAGTCCCAAATTACCGACCCTTTGGGGAAGACCGACCAAGTTTGGTCCTTCCGACTGCCCCAAATATCTACCCCACGTTGGTACCCCAAGTAATGCATGATAATTCTTCAGAAAGGGTTTTGCGTGAACGAGAAAAGGAAGCCCTGAACCGACAACGGATTGAGTTAATTCAGACCATAGCCCAGATAAATCCCAGTCCAGATTCATTGACTATCTCGGTAACTATTGGTCCTGCTATACCTCTTTATGGGGATAGACTGACTAGTCCAAGAACTCCTATTATAACTCCAATTGTACCCACTCCTATCATTCCTCCCCCAAGAAAAGAGCCGCTCATAGTCGATGATCAAGAAAGTGAATGTGAGTCTGTGATTTCCTTAATGGATCTGCCTATAAGGGAACCTGGAACCAGTGTACCAAAGGCCAGAAATCCGGCCAGGACAAAAGAGGTCCTGATTGAAACCACTTCAGGGGTCAGGAGTGCCACTGTAGTTTCTCCAGAAGAATTGGATAGATGGACCAAAGAGTTAGAAAAGGACACACCCCAACCGAAACCCTTAGAAATCTATAGGCTAAGGATAGAAATAGAGGAACTAATGGCCGGTAATGTAGGGTTGGACAGGTTAAACTCCTTTAGTGAGGACGAGTTACTGTTTATCAGCAAAAACCTTACCAGAAATACTAGATTGCTCCATGAGAGGCTAATGGACACTGCCGCTGACATGGGAATTGATGTTAGTCGCTCCAAAGTCCTTCAGAAATCTTACAGAGCAGACTTTTCCGACAAAGACCTAGAAAACATGAATGTGTCAGGGAAACAAACACAGATAAAGGAATTATTGAAAATCCTGCAGAAATGGGGAGACGTGGAGAAATGGAAGACCCGGTGGGCAAAGAAAAGGGAAGATAATAAGGCTAAAACCCAGACCTCAGAATATGTACTAAAAGAAGTAGGTCCAGCAGAAAAATTTGGTCCCATGAGAGAGGTACCTGGGGGGAAATATGTCCACGTCCCTTGGTCCCGACAAGACATTGTGTCATTCACAAATGACTTCCCAAAACTGCGAGAGAAACCAGTCGACTGGTACAGACAGGTTGAACGGTTCATAAAGGTTCAGAAATGTCTTCTGAAAGACCTGGATGGGTTTTTTGACATTGTGGTACCTGTAGATTTGTGGACTGAATGCAAAATTGAAATTAATTGGCCCAATGATGAATATGAGAGAGACTCCAAAACCGGAGCTCCCTCACCCGAGGTAATGAGAAAGTATGATCAAGTCATACAATACCTGAAGAAAAAGGTGCCCGCAAAGGAAACTGATTGGACCCAGATAGATAGAACTACCCAAGAGTGAGATGAAACCGTCCACTCCTTTTATGAAAGGTTACTGCAGGTGTTCAAAACTTACAGTGGAATCGATAATGTGGACATGAAAGATATGACTCATTTCAGTTACCGATTCGTGTTAGGATTAAGACCCGAAATATCCCAGTGGATACGAGATAATAAGATCAGTTGGCAAGGTAAGCCCATAGATGATGTCCTAAAATATGCCAAGTATTGCGAAGATGAAATAGAAAACAAAAAGAAAGCCCTTAAAGAAAAGGTCATGTGGGCACAAGTGAAATTGGCAGAACAGCAAGAAAAACAGTTAAGTAAATTGAATAATAATAATGCACAAAGCCCCACTGCTGGGGAAGGAGGGAAACCCCGGGTAAAAATGAGTCGGGAAGAGGCTATGAAAAAGTTCCCCTGTCACGGGTGCGGTCAGATAGGGCATTGGAGAGACGAGTGTCCACATTTGCTGGCTGGTAATGCCCCCGTAAATGGTTTAAATCCACAGGTGCAGAAAGAGGGGACACGGAAGAACCAACCACAGGTAAAGCAGCCTCCGTTGCCTCGCGCTCCTAGACAAAATTATAAGAATCAGGCTCAGCAGAATGAAAGGGCCGAGGTGTGGGAAGGAGAGAATGAAAGGAGTGCAGCAGCTTCACAGTTTTTGTTAAACGATTCCTTCCTTTGTGATGATCAATACTGACGGGGCCTGAGGGGGGAGGACAAGGAGTGCGTACTTGGCGCCTCCTTACCGGTAGACCAGACAGGACCATACATTGAAGGAAAGGTTGAAGGTAAAGATGTCACCTTTCTGTTGGACACTGGTGCTACCCGTTCCACTGTTAGAACAGTGGATGTTCCTAACCTACCCCTCTCGGGAGAAGCCATCCAAGTAGTGGGCGTTTCAAATCAAATAATCAGTACTCCAGTAACTGAACCCATGGAGATTTCCATTGGAAATTTCAAGGAAATGCACAGATTTGTAGTCTGTGACTCCAGTCCTGTGAACCTGCTAGGACGAGATTTGTTGTGCAAAATGAACTGTACCATCTTTTGCACACCAAATGGCGTCGAAATTCAGACCCCAGATGAAGATAGCCTGTACAAATTGATGTTACTAAAACCAGACACAGAAATTAACCTCCTGTCCATTAAAGACTTACCTGAAGAACTACAGCTAAAAGTGGTTCCTGAAGTGTGGGATTTCACTGGGAAAGATGTAGGCTTAATGGCAAATGTAGACCCAGTTAAAATAGCAATAAAAACAAATGCTGTTTACCCCAGAACCAGACAGTACAAAATGAGTGCAGAAGTAAAAGCTGGAGTCGCGATTGAAATAAACAGGTTGCTTGAAGCAAACATCATACAGGAAGTAATGAGCAGTCCCTGTAATTCGCCCATAATTGGAATCAAAAAGCCTAGCGGAAAGTACCGGGTAGTGCAGGACCTGCGCAAGGTAAACCAAGTTGTTGTACCTTGCTGTCCCATTGTGCCCAACCCCGCAGTGATACTGTATCAGATTCCTTGGAATGCGGAATGGTTCACTGTCATTGACCTGTGTCACGCATTCTTTTCCATCCCATTGCATCCCGAAAGCAAGTTCCTTTTTAGTTTTGAATTTGACAGCCATATCTATGTCTGGAATCGTGTCCCCCAGGGGTACACTGAAAGTCCTTCGATTTTCAACCAGATCCTAAAGAAATGCCTTGAATCTCTGGTACTGCCAAAGGAGTCTGTATTGGTGCAGTACATAGATGACCTTCTGGTGGCGTCCAAAAGCCAAACCGACTGTGTCATTGATACCATTGCCCTATTGAATCACCTAGGCAAGGGAGGACATAAAGTGTCGCCAGACAAATTACAGTTCTGTAAAAATTCCGTGAAATATCTGGGACACCAGATAGAGAAAGGGATCCGGAAAGTTACTACAGAGAGGATCAAAATAATTCGAGCAATGGATCTACCCAGAACCCAGAAAGAAGTAAGAATGTTCCTAGGAGTTGTAGGGTACTGCAGGCAATGGATTGTAGGATTCGCAGCTCTAGCCAAGCCCTTGATAAAAATGACCAAGAAGGGGGTGGAAGATCCAGTTAGTTGGGATGATGAAAGCATGAACGCCTGGGTAAAATTGCGAAATTGTCTGTGCTCCGCCCCTGCCTTAGGAATGCCTGACTATTCCAAAAACTTTGAACTGTTCTGTGATACAAGAGACAATTGTGCACTCTCAGTCCTAACCCAGGAACATGGACTGAATAGGCGTCCAGTGGCCTACTTTTCGGCCACTCTGGATCCAGTGGCTGCTGGATTACCCGGATGCCTGAAAGCAGTAGCTGCTACTTGTGCAAGTCTAGAACAGAGTGAAAACATTGTTATGGGACATCCTGTCACTGTATATGTTCCACATTCTGTTGTAATCTTACTGACCCGAACCAAGACCCAGTATCTCACCCCTAGTCGGCTGACTAAGTACGAAAGAATTCTTATAGGTGCTGAGAATGTAATCATCTCCAGGTGTAACATATTGAACCCCGCAACCCTGTTGCCCATTCCCCTAGATATTGAAGAAGATGAGGTTGAGCATAATTGCATGGACCTAACTGAATTCAGCACCAAGCCACGTCCTGATATCAAAGAAATAGCCTTACTTGAGGAAGATCTAATGGTGTTTGTAGATGGCTCATGTTTAAGACATGAGGATGGAGGTCTGAGTGCTGCCTATGCTGTAGTTACTTTAGAGACAATCTCGGAAGCATCTTACCTGTGCGATGTAAAATCTGCCCAAGTAGCAGAATTAATCGCCTTAACAAGAGCTTGTAAACTAGGAAAAGGCAAAAGGATAACTGTTTATACTGACAGTCAGTATTGTTATGGGGTTGTTCATGACTTCGGCCAACTATGGTTACAAAGAGAATTCATGACTTCCGCAGGTACCCCTATCAGAAATGGAAAGGTGGTACAGAACTTACTGGAAGCGATCCAATTACCCCAAGAATTGGCTGTGGTCAAGTGTGCGGCTCACAGGTCTGGAAATGATGATGTGGCAGCCGGAAACCGATACGCTGACCAAATTGCTCAATACTGCTCCCGATACAAAATGTCCCTAAAAATCAAATTGTTGGGAGGTGGAAACAGCTGCCAACTTATGATGTTTGAAGGTGTGTCTACCTGGGAGGAATTGAAAGACATACAACAGGCAACAGACCAAAAGGAGAAAGACAGGTGGGAGAAGGATGAATGTACACCGAGAGATGAGGATGGTGTCATGATTTACAAAACAGGTGTGCCTGTATTACCAGACAGTTTGGTAGCCCCAATGGCTAGGATCATACATGAGGACACACACATTGGGAGAGATGCAATGTGCCGTATGTTTGACAAGGTATTCCGTAACACAAAGTTCAGGGGCACTGCGGAAAAGCTTTGCCAGAGGTGCTTAGTGTGTCAGCAATTCAACGCAGGAAAGAAGACAGTAGTGGAGCAAAGTACGATTGGGAAGGCAGACGGTCCCTTTATCAGGATGCAGGCGGACTTTATCCAATTGCCCATGTGCAAGGGGTACAGATACGTCCTGGTCATAGTTTGCCTATTTTCTAGATGGGTGGAGGCCTACCCAGCAAAGAAAAATGATGCCATAACTGTAGCCAAACTACTACTTAGAGAATTGATACCTAGATTTGGAATTCCAGAGACTATCGAAACAGACCACGGTGGGCATTTTTCTAACGAAATCCTCAAAGAACTCTGTACAGCATTTAAAATGAAGCAAAGGTAGCACTGTGCATATCCTCCAGAGGCTTCTGGAATAGTTGAACAAGTAAATGGCACCATCAAGTCCAGACTGGCGAAAGTGTGTGACTCCACCAAAATGAACTGGATTGAAGCTTTGCCCCTTGTGCTGATGAGTTTGAGAAGTGTTCCAAACCGAAAAACAGGCCTAAGTCCCCATGAGGTGCTAATGGGAAGAGTAATGCGACAGGCATGGGTACCTGGACACAAACTGCTAAGTATTTCTGATGATTTAGTGCTAGAATACTGCAGGCAGCTGGGTGACCAAGTGCGTTCTATCTCTCACCAGATTGGAGAGACTGCTGTCGAATGGCCTACATCTCCAGCACATAACTTGAGACCTGGTGATTGGGTGGTGTTAAAGAAACACACCCGGAAGAGTTGCCTTGGACCAAAGTGGGGAAAGCCGAGGCAAGTGATCCTTGTAACCACAACTGCTGTGAAGTGTGCGGGTGTGCCGAAGTGGATCCATGCCAGCCATACGAAGCCAGTGACAGGAGAAAACGCGACTGAAGCTGAAGGTAGCGCGGCTGAGGAGACTCCAGAAGAGAGTCCAGATCTCACTGACATCGAACTACCGAGCTCAAGTCAGGACGTTGAGTGGTTCTCTGCCGACGACCAAGTTCTTGACCCAATAAGAACCCAAAAATATTCTTACCTAGATAGTGAGTGGGATAGTGAAGGTGAGACAGAATTAGAGGACGAAGGTCAGGTCATCGAAACTCACAACAAACCTGATCAGGAAATAGGCCAAGTAGGGACAGACCAAGTTATCAACACTCCTACTGAAACTTCCGAAACTGGAAAGGGACAGATAGTGGTTAAAGCTGAAGTTCATGCGGAAGAAAATCAAGAGATCGAAGTGCATGAACAGGAACAGATAGAAATAGACGAACGTGTTCAGGAAGCAGAGTCCAGATCACCTGAAAATAAAGATCAAATACAAAGTAGACCTGAACAAGGCCAGTTTAGAGACCAGGCAGAAGAAACTTATGAAAGACCTGGGACTAGTCAGACAGGAAGGGAAATAGACACTGCCGAAATAAGAGTGCCACAACGAAGCGAAAACAAGAGAGTTCACGAGGAAGGACAAGTTTCCTCGACCACTAAAAGGCTCAAGAAAAAGAATGAACCCCGATACATAAAAAGACTGAGACTAAGAATCAAAACAGTTGAAGAAAAACTAGAAGACCGAAAAAGGGCTGCCAGTGAAAGAAAAGAAGCCCGAGTCCAGTTTAACCGACGAAGCTCAAGAGTAAAGAAACAAAACAAACTGTATCGGAGCCCTGAATGGACTTACTTGGTATTGGAAGAAATTGATGAGCCGAACCACAGTGGCAATAGTGACGAAGAGTCCATTACTGATCGGAGTTCTGACGAAGACCCTCCTTGAGAAAACCTAAGAGAACCTTTGGTGAAGAGAAACAAAGAGGGGTTGGAAAGCCACCTGTAAGCCAAAATGTCTGATTCGAGTGTAAATGGAAGATCCAAATTTAGCTGTTGTAAAACCTGCTGTAAAATCTGTTTTTGTAGTATAGCCGTACTGATAATAATATGGATAGGACTAACAGTTTTTATACCTTTTATGATAAGTAAAGACCCTAACTTGTACCCCACTAACCCGGAGACTCTAGACACAGAAACTGTACAGACTGAAGAAACACCACGAAGTGTAGAAAGACGTGACAACACTGCTGTACTGACACAAAAACGAACCGACTTAGATGCATCAGATGAGGGTGGACTACATTTTCACAAGATGAAAAACAGAACTCAATTAAATGTCTTCGCTAATCTTTTAGTGTACTATGTAGAAGCTTTGGAAATAGAAGATTGTTACGTATGTATGAAGCTACCTACTTCTGTAGCTGAAAGCGTGACATATCACCATTTACCCCTGGCCTATGGAATTTCCTGTAGTATATTAGCAAGCTTATTCTATAGAAGCACTTTACAGTACTACTACTCAAACATTGACGAAATCTTTTCAGAACTTCCTGTTCGAGGAAATCTAAACATTGTACATATTAGAAGCGAGGTAACCCGTTATATGGGAGAATATTTCCTGACCATAGGTGACATAGACTTAAATGAAGCTAGAGAAAATAATCTGACCTGTTCCCTACAGGAGCAGGAAAAGATGTTTTTGAAAATGGCAGAAAGGAGGAGAGAAAAGTTTCAGAAAAAGGCCACTGACGAGAAGGATAGAATCCCTAGATGGGCAGAGAATATGGAAAGCACCTCAGAAGGCGAAGCTAGTCCTGCATTGTTGCTGGATTTTGAACGGAAAGGGAAACTCTGTCTTCATAGAGAAAAGACTAGTTATTATAACAATGTATTCATCGGTTCCAGCGAGTGTGAACATAATTACCAGGTAATTGGGGGTTGGGGTTTCAAAAATGGGTCAGAACCTGTGTTTCCCGGAATTTATTATATATGTGGAAACAAGGCTTATTTCAAATTGCCGGATCACTGGCATGGAAGCTGCTATTTTGGCATTGTTTTCCCGAAAATATACCATGTGAACAATGCTGCTGGAAGCAATGAAGATACTAATGGCTTAGTGCGTAGCAGACGTGAAAGTGTAGGAGAAATTATAGGTGATATATTTAGTGCACTGATACCTGGAATGGGGGTAGTTCTGAATACTCACCGTATCTGCAAACTGCTGACGGTAGTGGATCGGTTATCAACTGACACTGCTGCTGGATTCCTGCTGGTCAATACTGAAATGGTTGCGATCAGATCAATGGTTTTACAGAATTGCCTTGCTCTTGACACCCTATTGGCAAAAGAGGGCGGAGTCTGCCGAATGTTGAAGGCGCAACATTGTTGCACTTACATTCCTGATAAAAGCATTGAAATAAAGAAATATGTAAGAAACATAACTAGTTTGGAAAAAGAACTCAAACCATTGGAGGTTGATAGTGCCTGGACGAGACTGACTGATGGTCTCTCCTCTGTAGGTAGTTGGTTTTCTAACTTGGGTAAAAATCTTTTATGGAAAATACTGATGCCAATAGCTGGAATAGGTGTGGTCGTACTGATTATATTTATCTGCTGCAAATGTCAAAAATGCAGAAAACGATATTCTGTGAACAAAAGAGGAGTGAAGAGAAACGTTGATGAGCTAGAATTAGAAAAATTGAAGAACGAAATTTACAAGAGAGCTAAAAACTCTCACCCTAATAAGGATGCAGGGAGAAAGCTCAACAACAAGTTTGTGGAGATTGAGATGAATGATATGCAAGAATGAAAGTTGGCATCTGTTTCCAGTTATAGTGATGATAGTAAATATCATCAAAGAGGGGATTGATGGAGCAAGGATTCGCACGTAAAGTGACTTGCTCACATTCATGAACCTCGTCTAACCTTTAATAAGCATTAACCAATCCTGTCCGTCTTAATTTTATTCTTTTCCAGTACACGCGGGTGCCCGAGAGAAGCTCGCATCTATGTTTAATAATTGTAATGATGCTTGCACTACTGAATGGCCGCTTCACAGAAATCCAGTCTGCGCATGCGTCGGTCATACCCACGTGACGTGACGCACTCGCAATTGGGAGGGATATTGTTGTTCATGCGCATTGTCGCTAAATATGGCCGCCTGTCTTTAACCATGCTCTCTGCTAGCTCATGCTGCTTTTGCACATCTGTCTTTCCCGCATTAACCCTAAATGCTATAGATATTACACAGTAAGGGGGCAGTGAAGCTTATTCATGGTAGACAGTGTATTCATTTTTTCTGTGTTTCTAATTTGTTTTCGCTTACTTTTCATGTACCGCGTATTTGGGGCCTGGGAGTGGGGAGCGACGCCATCTTTGAAACCTCCCACAACCCTGTCACGTGATGAGGGAAAGGCCGAACCGCGCAGAAGCAAACCCAAGCCAGCTGGCTCCTGAAGCTGAGATGAGCCTGAGAACATCTTCCATGCTCTGGGAAGAGAATTCGGCTGTACCAAAAATCGATACAAATGTATAAGTCTTATGTGTGTTCTATTGTTTTACACCTTTCTCATACCCTGGGAACTGGAATGTAAGGGGTGGGTACTGAAAAATGAATATTAATTATGGGAACATAGAATTTGGGAGGTGAATATGACCTAACCACCTCTCTTGACCAATCGAGAGATGAGACCTTGTCGCTGGCAACATTTGTGGGTGGTCTAGGGGTCCCAAAACAGTATAACTAGTCTAGATTAGCTTAGAGAAATTGTCCGACTTGTCTGAGTAGCTGACCTGTCACTGACCCTACGAACTCTATAGGTGATTGATACAGAGCGCTGCGGAGCACTCTGTCCGTACTTTCCACAAACTCCAAGGGGTGGAAATAGTCTTAAGTGCTGGTGAAGCACTTTGCTGGGAGATTCGAAAACCCAATCGGGGTTACTGGCGGATTCCGTGCAGAGAGGGGGTAACGCAGGCGTTGCATCCGAAGCTGCAGGTGTTGGTCGTGCCCTTTGATGAGCCCAGTCCTGACCCAAAACCTGAGGGGTATCCTGTCCTGACTGTCCTGAGCTGTACCTGCTCGCCTACTGGCATTCTGAATTCTTGAGGGTCCTTGTCCCCGCCTATTCCCAAACTGACCCGTGGCCAGGGTTAGTCCTCATTCTGTCCTAGGTAAATATATACGTGGGTGTCTGTCTACTATACTCTTACGTTTCCTTTTCTTAATAAAGCACTCTTGCCTGTGATATTATCCTATCACCTTTCCGAAGTAACTTTATGAAACTGTTTATTTAGTAATGTTCCATTTTTCCCCCTACCTATAGGATATTATTAAAACTGACTGCTTATTTTAGCTTGTTCCAATATCCCTTCCCGTTAGTATGGTTGATGTGATTTTAGTAAGAATAGCATAAGGTTTAGGAATTAGTTTAAGAATAAGTACACATATTAGGTCTGTCTCACGCCCCCTGCCTTAGTATAAATTCGTACTGAATAGCATGTTCCCAAATGCATACCCAGTAGTTTTTTAGGTTTTGCCTGGCGAAAAGATGCGCTCTGCGCATCTTTTTCGCGCAGGCGAAAACCTAATGAGAACTGTAGTGTGGGTTTGGGTCGGCCCTCGTCATTTATTGGCTGGCTCCATAAATGGAGCCTAGCCATTGGACGAGGGGCCTGTCCGTCAATGCCGGACCAGATTCGGGGGCGTTCCCGAGATTCTTTGGCTTTTGCCGACGTCACGCGACGTCAGCCGAAAGCCGGGAACGCCCCCGAATCTGTTCCGGCATTGCCGGCACTTCTGCGTCTCTCCTCCCCCGTTTCCCGCCCCCTCCCGCTTGTTTCCCGATGCTGGCCTCGCAATGGCGCTGCGTCTCTCCTGCCCCTTTCCCGCCCCCTCCCGCTTGTTTCCTGATGCCCGCCTTCCTGCTCCGGCCGTCGTGTGCACAGCCGTTTTGCCCGTGAAAATCACCGCCGCAGCCCCGGGGCCGCGGAGAAGCCGAGGGAACCACCGCTGACGTCACCCGGGAGCCGCGCTGCCATTGGTTCAGGCTGCGGGAGGCTCGCCGGGCGACCTGCGCGGTGAGAGAAAGGACTGCAGGGCTGGGGCAGAATCAGTGCGGAAAGCATCACTTACACTCCCCCTGGTTTCTGGGCGCTCGGCAGTCCGGGCCTTTGTTTCTTTTGTGTGGTTATTCATTACTTTTGTTTATGTTTCATTGTCCTCGCTCACTGAAACGCCCATTTCAGCAGTTCCTTGCTGTTTGCAGATGGGTGGATGATTGTCAACGGCTCCGCATTTCACCCGGCCGGTCCCTTTAAGAGGAGGCGCGGTGCCTCCCTCCTCGGTTTGCCAATGGGATCTTTCTCGACTTCTGAAAGAGGCTGAGATAAGAGAGCTGAGGAGATTATCAGCCTTTGAGTGGAGGGAGGGGGACGGGTCACGTGAGCGCCCCCCCCATCCAGAGGAACAGTCCGGACACACCCCCGGCAGCAGTCACACCACAGCGAGCTAGAGGGGTGTCCTGCATTCACCCCGGAGCCCCCAACCTCGTCTCCGACTCAGTGATCGCCGCAGAGCTCGTCCCGCCTGCACCCAGGAAGCACCCGAGGGTGTCCGTGTCACTGAGTGTGCACTCACAGCCTCACTCCATCGGTGGACCCAGGAAGAAGCACCCGAGGGTGTCCGTGCTCACTGAGTGTGCACTCACATCCTCACTCCCTCGGTGGACCCAGGAAGAAGCACCCGAGGGTGTCCGTGCTCACTACTCCCTGAGTGTGCACTCACACCCGGAGCCTCGTCCCGCCTGCACCCAGGAAGAAGCACCCGAGGGTGTCCGTGCTCACTAGTCCCTGAGTGTGCACTCACACCGGAGCCTCGTCCCGCCTGCGCCCAGAAAGAAGCACCGAGGGTGTCCGTGCTCACGTGTGTGCACTCACAGCCTCACTCCATCGGTGGACCCAGGAAGAAGCACCCGAGGGTGTCCGTGCTCACTACTCACCGAGTGTGCACTCGCACCCGGAACCTCGTCCCGCCTGCACCCAGGAAGAAGCACCCGAGGGGGTCCGTGCTCACTACTCCCTGAGTGTGCACTCACACCCGGAGCCTCGTCCCGCCTGCACCCAGGAAGAAGCACCCGAGGGTGCTCACTAGAGCCTCACTCCATCGGTGGACCCAGGAAGAAGCGCCCGAGGGAGTCAGTGTTCACTACTCACTGAGTGTGCACTCACTGTCGGAGCACCCTCCCCCCTGTGGACCTTGAAGGAAGCACCCGAGGGTGTCCCGTCCGTGCTCACTGGAGTCTGCACAGTGCACTCACTCTCAGAGCCTCACTCCATCGGTGGACCCAGGAAGAAGCACCCGGGGGAGTCCGTGCTCACTGGAGTCTGCACAGTGCATTCTCACTCAGAGCACCCTCCCGCCTGTGGACCTTGAAGGAAGCACCCGAGGGAGTCCGTGCTCACTGGAGTCTGCACAGTGCACTCAGACCCGGAGCCCCATCCCGTCTGTGGACCTTGAAGGAAGCACCGAGGGTGTCCGTGCTCACGTGTGTGCACTCACACCCGGAGCCTGCCCCCGCCCGTGGAGCTTGGAAGGATATCAGGGTGCGTGTGTTCTCCCAAGGGTCTCGCATGCACGTGTGAACGGATCGCGGCTGACTTTGGGGTCTTCCTGGCGTCTCTGTGTCTCGTGGAGGGACCCCTGAAGGTGAGGGGCTCCGAGGTCTGCTCTCACACTCACCCCTGCTGAAGTGGGGGGCTTGGATACCCACTCCCACCCCGGGGTGTCTGGATCGTGGCAGGAGCCCTCGGACTGTTCCCAGCACCAGAGGCGCCCTGACGCGCTGCACGTCCGCCTTCTGGGAGCTTAAAGGCGGCGCTAGGTAAGTGAAACAACACCTCGAGGCGCTACATTAGCACCGATCTCCCTCTCCTGCTTAATCACACTGCGCTGTTGCCATTTATCCGAATAACTTTACACTTGCCAGCCATCTTCTTTTGTGTAGACCTTATTGTGTGTGCTCTTGGTGTTATGTGACTCAAGTAGAAACTTTGAGCTTTCATCTGCCTCAGTTGCGATCATAAACAGTAGAGGTATCACGTGTGCACTGATTGAGCTCTGCTTAGGATCCCTGTACTAGTTCCCACTTCCAGAGTAGCAATTGTCTTAAAATGTAGACTGATTTGTGTTTATGTGGTTGCGTGCATTGTCTGTGTTTACGGCACTTTTGGAAAATATCATTTCTTTCACTGGGCCAAGTGATTATAATGATGCATTGGCACAAAGCTGTCTTGGATCCTAATTTTGAAATGAGAACTAGGATTCAGATGGGTCAGACTGACAGAGCTCATAGTAGATCCATTGCTGGAGTCAATGAAGGAGTGTTGTGCTGGCTTGTATTGTAAAGCAGAGTCAGGTTGCATTAGTAGCTAGGGAGTCAGAACTGGGAAACCGTGTGCTTAGATATTGGACCATAAGTCAGCAATGCACAGAGGAAAAATGTATTTTGTTTAGTGATGACAGTTGTTTTTATTCATTCTCTTTACTAGATCCTTATTTCTCAGTGTCATGTGCCAGTCCTGTTGCCTGCTTGTGCCTCCGTGTGCCCCTGTTGCCTGCCTGTGCCTCAGTTTTCGTGCCCCTGTTGCCTGCTTGTGCCTCACTTTTCGTGCCCCTCTTGCCTGCTTGTGCATCCGTTTTCATGCCCCTGTTGCCTGCTTGTGCCTCTGTGTGCCCCTGTTGCCTGCTTGTGCCTCCGTGTGCCCCTGTTGCCTGCTTGTGCCTCCGTGTGCCCCTGTTGCCTGCTTGTGCCTCCGTGTGCCCCTGTTGCCTGCTTGTGCCTCCGTTTTCGTGCCCCTGTTGCCTGCTTGTGCCTCCGTGTGCCCCTGTTGCCTGCTTGTGCCTCCGTGTGCCCCTGTTGCCTGCTTGTGCCTCCGTTTTCGTGCCCCTGTTGCCTGCTTGTGTCTCCGTTTTCGTGCCCCTGTTGCCTGCTTGTGCCTCCCTGTGCCCCTGTTGCCTGCTTGTGCCTCCGTGTGCCCCTGTTGCCTGCTTGTGCCTCTGTGTGCCCCTGTTGCCTGCTTGTGCTGTGTGGGTGTGTGTGGAGGGCTCTGTGTAGCTGTGTGTGTGGGAAGCTTTGTGTGGCTGTGTGTGTGGGGGGCTGTGTGGGTGTGTGTGGGGGGGCTCTGTGTGGGTGTGTGTGTGGGGGGGCTCTGTGTGTGTTTGTGTGTGTCATTTGCGAGAGATAAAGCTAGTGGCATTGTAAATGGCAATGCCATTTATTTATGTTAAAAAAACATAAATAAAAATAATGTCAAGAGCAATGCCAATAGCTCTAACTTTAACAAAGGCAAAACCATTGCATTGTAAATGCTTGTCCTTAATAATCTATGGTGCTTGCCTTAATCCATAGCTACATTTTTGTTATGATCTTTATCATTGATGTTCTAATTTGTATCTGCCTGTTTCTTATGGCATACGCATTCTAAAAACTAACTTCATATATAAACTTTTTTAACTCCATCAGGTGTCTGTGGTCATTATATATCACTAAATGCCATTAAATATATAGAATGTGTAAGGTATTTCTACTCTAATAGGAAACTTGTTACCCGTCCACTGCTAGCTCCTGATCCATCAGGAGTAATGTGCCTGTGGTAAGTCAGGTACATGAATAGTATGTGGTGAGAGGGAGTCACCCCCTGAATTACTCATAGTAGCGTGTGAAAAATCACCCGGTTCACGCAAAACACTGTCATTCGTATGCACGCCAGGGCCCAGTGCGTGGAAATTGGTAAAAAGGTGACCCGGGTGAACTGCGCGCTCTATCACCTTCTCATCTCAATGGTCAGCCAAGGTCATATATATTGTTATCCTGCTGGTTGAAACTTTGGGCCACACTCTCCCATTTGCAAAAGATTCACCGGCACACGCATCAACATCAGAATTTGCGATTACCAAATAGCGATTATTAAGGAGTCGCTATTTGGTAATCACGAATGCCTATGCATGTAGGAATCACAAAAAGATTGTGATTCCTTAACATTAGCTAATAGCGATTCTGTAAATAGCGAATCACTATTAGCTAATGTGACTCCATTCATTCCTATGGGCCTACAGGCCCATAGGAATGAATGGTAATGTATTCGCAGATTGTGATTACCAAATTGGTAATTGAAAATTGCGAATGCAAAGCAAGGGTGCCAGGGGGCATAAGGCCCCACTGAAGCACCCCAAAAAAAGATGTAAGTGTACACATGTGCAGCACACACATGCCCTAAGGGCATGTGTGCGCTGCATGCCACTTTTAAAAATGCACTTGTGTGCATTTTTCAAAGCATGCGCAAATACCATCAACTTGAAGTTGATGGTAATTAGCGTTTCCTAAATGCACCGTTTGCATTTACGAAAGGCTACATCCATCGGCATTAGGGATTCGCAAATTGTGATTTCCTAAATTGCAAACGGAAAAAGGTACATGCATCAGAAAAGGCCTTTTCCATTTGCAAACGAGCCGATTCTGTGAATCGGTCCGTTTGCAAACGGAAAAATGCTTGATGTATGTGCCCCTCAGTCTCTCCCACCTGCACTCCTATGTCAGAGGTTGTGAAAACATATGAATATTGCAACTAATTCTAGTCTTTAGTGCATCATCGCTTGCTCTGCTGTTGAATATATCTGCCCAGTGGCAGCTAACCAATGATTTTCAGTACAGTAGACCAACTCTTTTTACTCTCACACTTTCCCAAGGGTTATTGAATGTACAAACCTCCTGACACAGATAAGGATTAGAATTTTCACTCAATGCCTGGTCTTGCATAAAAAGTTAAAAGTTGAGGGTGGGTTAGGACTTAGTAATTAGTGATCTGAGCTCTGTCCGAAGATCTAGTCTTCTGGTGCTAAAGCTGCGTGAAGTGTCCCTGAAAGGTAGGGCAGTGGCACAGAGTGACAGCTGGAAGTCATAGCCATTTACGGTGTATGTTAGCAGAAATCCAGGAGAGGGTAAGGGTCTACCTGTCTCCGGCTGAAACCATGCAGGATACATGTGTAAATGCCTACGCAGAGAGAGAGAGAGAGAGAGAGAGAGAGAGAGAGGGGGAATGTAGAAGGAACTATGTTCACCCTTGACACATTGGCTCTGCAGAATTGGACAATTGTGCTACAAATGCAAATATGATGAATGTATCTGCAAATTGTTTTTAGCAGACGTAAGTGAAGTCTGGAAAGAGTGGTGACAAATACATGAATAGAGAATTGTAGGGTTAATCAACTATGGTGACATTTTATTTAAAAGAAAAGTCCTTATACAGCACAGTTTTGGGGCAAGCAACATAATATTAAATATGATCAGGTAAAAGAAAAAAAAGAGACAGTGAGGCAGAGATTACGAAACAGAGAAAGGTGGAAAGAGAGGTTTGTCACACAAATTATGCATGCAGGCTTACTATTATATATCAAAGCCATTGGCAAAAAACGATTATGTAACAGCAACGTTGCCCACATAGAAATACATTTATTGCACCACATATATCAATGCACCATCTGCTGTATATTCTGCATATTTTAACAAAAATAAATGTGTATCTAGCTGAAACTGATTAAATGTTATTAAGCTTGTGTGCACTAATTTTCAAAAACTGATCACATAGCTGCTTATGTAATATGTGCTTCTTGGTGCAGACAGTGTAAAGAAAGTGTAACTCTAAGCATTAATCACACTGAATGGTTCAGAGGGGGCGTTAGATAAATGCCCCTCCTAAAGTTTGCACTCAGCAAAATCATTGCGTTCATATCAGAAGCAATACCATTCAAAATCATGGTTTTGGCCCTGAATTGCAACAGGAGCCTTTATCAATAGATGCAATACATGAACACTGCAGAGCTCTAACAGTTCCTCATTGTATGCATAATTATTTCATCCAGTCTAGCTTTTTCTGTTGCATGATGGTACTTGTAGTCCTGAATTTATATATGAGAATGAGTACTTCCACTATACATTAAAAATATACTACAAGTCACTGATGAGTTCTGTGGCCAAATAGAGGAACAAGGCCAAAGACAGAGTTTCTTTATAAGGCCACCTCGGCTTGCAATATCCTTGAAACATATCACAAAGGGTATTTTATTCCTTATAATACACAATCATACCATCAACATTTCCACAAACTACTAAAGTCCTTGTTGCCTTGCTCTTTCATATGAATAAAGTAGTTTGGTTGCAGACATGAAAATTAAATAACATAGGTCGATTAAAAGAATGCTGTAGCTCGAAATGTTAAGAAACATGAAGAGAGGTTTTATCTTTTCTGTAATGACAGAAAGAATGCACAAAATAAACATGTTGTTATAAATATCTCCTTTCTGCCGATCATTGGTCATTTTAGAAAAACATATCAAAAGAATTGAAAGTCAATCCTCATTTTCACTCCTTAAATTACAGAGGTAATTATTCTCTGATATTTCTTTTTCACCTATGCTGCAGGCTCTCGAGGAGTAATTATGACCTCACAACTTAAATGTATTAACTTATTACATCTTGGAAGCTACGTCATTTTCTTATTACAGGTAACTAGAGATATTACAAACAACTGTAATAAGAAAGTTAAAGACTGATCTTTATACAGGTATTGTAGGTACTCATGTATTGAAATTGAATAAAGAAGACTACAAACACCTGATGGCAAAAAACATTGGACTGGATAAGCTACTAATCCATAGAAATGTGACTTGTGAACGATTTGACCTGTTAGATAGAATATGCTCTGTGCTCACTTTCTGCTGGATGACTTTTTTTTAAGACAATAGCATCTTCTGCTCCAATTCTCCCAGAGTCTGACTGCATACCTTAGCATAAGAGGAACATGTCCTATACTTACTTCAAGCTTCAGCTTCTCTGCATTGTAAGAAAAAAACTTAGGCTAAGTTTGAGTGTAGATCATGAGGTTTTAGGGCTTCAGTGCCAAAGTGCTTAAGTCTCTTAGCTTCCAGCTTCATTTGCCATTTTAGGACAGACTGAAAACCAAGCTCACTGGACACACTACCTCAGCATGCCAGAAAATGGAAGGATTATTTAATATACTGTTGTTCTGGTACAAGCTGGAAGCCTAACGTCTTTTTCCTAGATAATATAATTTTTCTTAGTTTGTCTGAGGAACCCCTTTCTTTCTCTCCACTAGAGCTACCAATACTTACTTATCTTTCCCTTTGAACATTTCCAGACTTGTTTTTGTTAGCAATACATGTGTACATTGTGGCAGAAATAGAGGTGGGTGAGCTTCTGAGGGCTTGAATCCTGCTTCAGCCCGATATCCACCAGCACACTCGAGCCAAAAATGAGCCAAGCTTTCATGGGGCTTCTGCTTGATGTCCATGCTCTCACTTTCATGCACCCCCCTTGCCCCCATCCATCCCAACCTGTGCTGCAGATGAGGTGCTTGTCATGGTTGTTTACTTCCTACTGGGGAAGAGAGAAATTCAAAGGGACTGATAATTAACTTCCCATGTAGCACATGAAAGTGCTGCATGGGGACACCTTATGAAAGTGGTTTCTCAAATCGTTTGACCACAAAACGGTTTCTACTTTACAATTGCTTCCCATGTTGTGTTTTTCACTGAAAATAACATTCAAGGAGCATGTAAAAGGTTTTGCTTTGTGTGAGATTATTCCCTCCATAGTCTTATCTGTAATTTTGAGAAAGTGGAATATTAGTTGGGGTGGTTGTGAGACTTCACTAAGTCATAATATTACTATTCTGTATCAGGTCCTACTAGGTTTTTTCATCAATCCTTAGCTCAGTCCTTGGTAGCTGTGGCACACAAAAGTCAGGCTTAACTCATTCGAAAAATATGTGTAAAGCCTTTATCAGTACCAAAACATTTGGTAAGTAAGAGACACGAAACAATACATTTTTATCTTCAAATAGACAGCAATACAAATAAAATTTGATGAAGGGAATGGGTGTAATGATTTTTTTCACTGTTTTAATTTATTACTGCATTTTATTGCAAAAAGTTTAGTAAATCACTGCTCTTCACTCTGAGTTGTAGTCTATGCACCTCGAATGTGAGGGTCTGGGCCAAAGGCAGAATTTCAGGCCAGCCGCGATGGAGCGTGGGTCGGATGCAGTAGCCGGGTTGGTCCCATTCAAATTTTTACTTTCACATTTAGAAACATTTCTGGATTTTTTAGTCAAGAAGCTCATTGGCAGGGTCCTCTGCAGCTTGGTTCTAGTGTTGAGTTTGACAGAAAAGTGAAATGCAGTGTCCTGGTAGAAGCCTTGGTTCTTGAAAGGAGTTCAAGGTTACCTACAAACCGGCATAGTAGAAGCAGTATATAAGCCTCTGATTCTGTGTCCAAAAACCGTTATCTTTTCCTTTAAGCTCACAAGTTGTAGGTCTAATGGAAGAAAAGTGCACTCGAGCACAAGCCAATGGTCCCGGACCTGGTGGGCACATCTTGGGGTTGAACACTGAATCTCATGGGCTGCACCAGTGGAGGTCAGGGAAAGTCTAGTGGTAAGTGGTCAGCTGGGTGCATTGCAGGTGCAGATTGTCTTTCGCTTTTATGTCCCTGAAGCGTAACAGAAGGCTAGCCAAATAAACCTTGGAGTCCACTCACTGGTCCTTGGTACGAGTGGGGTCTAGCCCCATGGGGTCTCTCTTTCCAAAACGTCATCAGCAGGAGCAGCCCTTCTTTTTCTGAAGTCCTGTCTCGGTTCAATAGGTGCAGTCCTTATTAGCGCATTCTTTCTTTCTGAGGTCCACAGCTTCGGCAGGAGCAGTCCTTCTCCTGTTCTTTCCGAGTCCCAGACTGTTCTGAAGCTGGAAGCAGTGGTGCCACTTTTATGCCAATTTCAAGTTTGAGGGTGAGGAGGACTCCCTAACCAATGAGGGTAAAATTCCCATGGGGCAACTCTACCTACTCGTACATCACATCCATGGGATTAAACAATCCCACAATGCATCTCTCTGCACAAATCACAGATGTCAGAGCTGTGGGCACAACCCTGATGTGTTTCCAGTACAACGAGCCACTCCTCCTGGGAAACCAGTTCTGTAATGGGTTTCCCCCTCTGGAAGAGATGCCATCTTGTCTACCTACACAAAGGAGAAGGCGAGCTAGGGAGTGACTTGTATTTGCCTACCAGAGACGGCTGCCTCTTTGAACATGGGCCATCTGCGGCCACAGCTCTCAGACCATGCTCTAAGGTGTAGGCCACACCTTTCCCACTGTTAGACCTGTCTGCCCTTTGGGTAGTCCCTCCTAATTATTATTTATTTTTGTCCCCTTTTTGCCCCTCAAAACCTTTAATTTTTGTGTCCACTAGATTTTTGAGATGTTGACCTGGGGGTTAGATACTCTTTGCCCTCATAGTCCTTTTCCCTGAGGCCTAGGTGCCTTTTCTGACTGGAAAGTCTGGGACACGCAAAATGGTGGTCAGCAACTGCCATAACTGACACTTCAAGAGAAGGGACCATAGGATTCCACTAAGAAGGTACTAGAACCTCCTGGAGGGTTCTGGTAGCCAGAGCCAGCCTATATAAGGCCAGAACCAGGGCGGCCATTTGAGCTGTTGGTGAAGGAGTGACCTTAGAATCAGTGGGAGTGCAGGCTGTGGCGCTAGGGGGCTAGGACTCTCAGAGGGTTGACATCCTTTCCTAGGGATTGCTGCCTTACTGCTGACACCGACCCGCAAACCATAGATCTGGCCCCATTTTCGATTATACTCGGTTGTGGGACGCAAAGCCCCCACGAGTTAATAGGACCCATTCCCTAACGCTGAGGTGGAATCATTAGATTGCTGGCAAACTGGGCAGGAACTCCTGAAGGGTCCCGTCATCAACAACGTGCCCCAGTAACTAAAAAGGGGAGGTTGTAGCCTTCAACAAATCCAAGGCCTTCCGATTCGAATACCCCGTAGTGCTCACCTCTTTTCTGTGTTGAGAAGCGCTGCCTCATCATTGACTGCCCCTCCCTGCGGTGTTGAGGGTAGAGCGTGAGTTGGTAGCAGTGACAGCGGGACAAGCAAAGGGGCTCTAGAATAGCGGCCCGCAGTTGCGCAGGTCCCGGAGTGAGGGAGACACTACTCTCCGTGAGTAGGCGGAGCAACTGCCCGGATTAGCTATTGGTAGGCGGGTCCGGAGGAGGGCCTGTCTGCCGTCTGTGGAGGAAGGCGGCTCTGCGGAAGAAGGACACTAATCTACTGCACGGAATTGGCCGCGCAGACCTACAACAGGCCGGTAGCTGCGCCTCGGTGGAGACCGGGGATCGAGAAAAACCAGCGCGCCAACAACGGGTGTGTCCTTCCCCCCCTTTTCTCCTGCAGACGTCGATAAGGTGCAGTTTGGCCTGTGAGGGGAGAGGATTCCGGACTTCGGCGCTGGTAGAGAAACCACCGCCCTGAATGCAAGTAAGCAGGGAACGGTGGGGCTTGATAGGGGACGTGGAATCAGAAATCTACGCCACGGTCCCTGGTGATTAGTTAAGGAGGAGGAGCTCTGTGGAACTGTGTGTAAGCCAGCGCAAGTTGAGCTGGCGGGACTTCCGATTGACTTAAGGTTTCAGACTCAATCGTTTTAGGGTTAAACCTGGCAAGTTAAAAACGAGGTTCAGGGAAACCAGGGACAGAGGAAATCTCACACAAAGCTGGACAGTATTGACCCCGATTTCCTGAGTAGGGATTAAGGAGGGGGAGAAGCCTAAGGGTGGATTCAGGCAACTGTTGAGGAAACATATTGAGAAGCCTAGCTGAGTGGCTTCTCCATGGTCACCAAATAGATCTAATGTTTGCCTCTGCTTAAGTGAATAAATGAGAAATGGTGTTTCAGTGACCCCCAACTAAGCAAACTGAGTATAGACGAATTGAAGACTATAGGTATAATTGATTAGTCATTATAATTGGGCTCCCCATGATCTGCTGAGCTGGTCCTAAAAGTACTACTTCGTTGAATGTTTGAGAGTGTCAATTTAGGTTAAGTAATTATCCCATGTTAAAGTTGAAGAAAACTGATCACAACCCAGCAACAGAGCGTTGAGTAAATACTGAGGTTCCGTGACAATTGTAAGTGGTGTTTTTAACTCGCACGAATATAGTCGAGTTTGGTATCTATGAACCGCAAATGACGAGTTTAGTAAGTATGCGCAGTTTCGCTGTGCTAACTTAAACCGTTCGTTTGCTATGTGGGTTTTTCATCTGTACCCACGGGTTCCATCTTAGATACGGCATCCATTTTGTCTCTTGCCCTCAAAGTAGCCAGCGAACGGACGATGTCCGCTTCGCGACCCTGGGACTCCCAAGATATTTGCGGAAGACACATGTTCTTTGTAAGTGTCTTTATGACGAGGGGGATGCTACTGTAAAGCAGATGGCGCCGCTCGAGGCTCATCTTGCCGCACGGACTTATTGTCTCAGCCGTGCATCTCATTAGGCACGTCCCTTTGATGCCTGTATCTCGTGTTTCCCGATACCTCCCCTTTTACACCCTTTCCGATCTCCCCACTGTTTCCGTCTTCCTCTGCACCTGTCCTTGTTCCTATTTCGATCTATTTTACTGCTGATTGGAATTTGCTAATGGTGGGAAGATGGGTTTTTACAGTTGGGAACCGACAAATGTTTCCGCACTTATGTTCCGGACCTCATGTGTATCAAAGTGACCAAAGCGACCCCTCTGGGGGATAATGGTGAGAACTAGGTTGTAAACTTTTGTGTACCATGTTGTTCTATGGGTAAAAACTGTATAAAAGGAGCGATCCACAGAACCAATTTGAAGCAGTCTCCCCAAGTTGCACTAGTTGTACTTGTCGTGATATCTGTGTTCCCTGCAGCAAATAAACCTTGAATCTTTGACGTCGAAGGAAGTGTCCCGTGTCTCTGTGATTCGTACGCCGGAGCAGGTTACCCACGAAGGTTTCAGGTGTTGTGCCCTGGCACCGCTGGGTCTCAAAGAACCCAGTCCTTCAGTTGGCGCCCAACGTGGGGCTGCATCAGTGGTACCGGTCCAAGCCCGACGATCGTGAGGAACTTCGTGTGAAATCTCCGAGGGAAGGTGCACTCCGCTTCATCGATCCTGTTGTCGAAATAAGTGGCCCGAAGACTTTTCCCGCGAAGATTCCCGCCTCCTGACGGCTGCGACGGACTGCTGCCCTGACTGTAGACCTGTTTTGGCGCCTGGCGTAGACCTTGGTAGAGCGAGACGATTGACGGGCCTTCCTGGTGACGCCATCGATTTTTGAGTTAAGTATTTGTGGGTCGCTCCCGGAGTTCTTGGTTGTTGACACTTTAGCGAGTGTTTTTTGTTGTTAGCGCTGTGTGAGTGTTTTTGTCGGTGACACTTTGCTAGCGTACTTTGTTGTGTTGTTTGACGACTGCAGCCGCCAAAAACCGAGGGTTTTGTTCTTTGCTGGGACTTGGTAAATCCCGTAACCCTTGAAGTTTGTGAAACTCGGCTAGTGTGCAAGATGCCTGGTCGCAGTACTTTGTTTAGTTGTTTCAGACCTTGTGGTACGGATTCCCGACTGGAGGACTCGTGTCCGATACCTCCGGTTGGAACTCCCACTTATGAGCTATATAGTAAGCATGGGCTAGGCCCAATTACCTTTAACGATTACTGGATTAAATACACAAAGAAGGACGGCGACCTTCGCTGGCCACCTCATGGTAGCTTCGAGGCCCCGATCTTAGATAATCTAGAGATTAAATTGTTCGAAAGAAAGTCAAGGCCGGCCATGTTTGATGCCTTTCGGTTGTGGCGCAAAGAAGCCCGACAGAAAGAAATCAGACAGAATAAACGTAATCAGCGAGATAATGTTGCTACCATAGTGAAGAAAGCAGAGCAATTTCAGCGAGATAAGGAGGTTAAGGATAAGGAAGTGTTTGATAGACTACAGCGTATGACCGTAGATAAATGTTATCCTACTTTGCCTACGGAGTCGGAAAAGAAGGAAGAGCCAGTTGAGGATCCTTTAATGTCTTATCTTATGAAGTCACCACCTCCGTACGTACAGGGTACCACTGTCCCTGTGATTCCCCCTGTACCTGTTCCTGCACCTATTCTTCCTTTGCCTGTTCCTCAACCTGCACCTGCCCTTCCGACTGTTCCTGCTCCTTTGCCTGTTGCTATCCCTACTGCTCCTCCGCTTCCGCATACTCCTGCTCACGCTACTGCTCCTGTTTTGTTAACTCCTGCTGTTGCTACTGTTTCTACCCCTTCTCTTGTTAGTCCTGTGTCCTATACTTCTCCCTCTACTCGTAGTCGCAATTCTCCTCTTGCGGCTAGCTTTTTCCATTCGCTCGGACCTGTTCATGGGTCCGCTGGTTCCGATGGTCCTCAGAGACGTAGTCAGCTTCCTGGAAACAGAGAACGTGTTGCGCTATATAATATGGCGATGGGTTGGATGGTCAATCCCCTTAGAAATCCACCCCGTGTCGTACTCGATACATTTTGTCAGTTTAATGTACCAACCCAGAGATACGTGTTTAATGAAATGTGTAAGTTCCTTCATGATCAGATAGCTGCCGATGCGCCTGACGAGGTGCTCACCGCTCTGTCTGATCTTCAGCTTCAGTTCGCGAATGGACTGATAGTGGATACCAACGTTCGACGTGCTGTTGAGCGGTTGCTATCTTTTCGTCCCGCTCCGATACCTCATGCATTGTTTGTCGAGGATGTTGAACAACAGCCAGACGAGTCTGGTCAATTCCCTATGCGTGAAGTTCCACCGGTTTGGATGCCAGGTAACCCCGCAGCTGCCCCTCCGGTCCCGCCGTATTTTCAGAGAGTATGGATACATCTCCCATGGAAAAGATCGGAAGTGTTACAGGTGAAGCAATCTTTGCCTGACCCTCGCAAAAATCCTGCAGGGTATTACAAAGAATTATCGCAGCTCGTAGATGCTACGGTAATGAATCTTGCCGATATCGATATGTTGTTTGGCAATGTTGTACCGCAACCGGTATGGGCTAAGATTCGTCAGGAAAATCACGCAAACGAACTAGGTGGTGATTGGGCGGCCATTGTAGCGGCGGATGGGTTGCAAGTTGGTGGTGCTAAGCCTGAACAGTTGATTGCTGCTCTCCCTCAAAGAATAATAACATTAATGAAAACGCTTATGCCAGCTATGAGGGTAAACTGGGACAAATTGTCAGCCTGTAAACAGAAGAAAGATGAGAGTGTTTCCGACTTCTTTACGAGGTTCGAGGAAGCATTCATCGACCATAGTGGACAGGATATGGGTACCGAGGGTGGCCAAAGATTGTTTGTGGATAAATTTGTTTCAAATTTATTGCCCGATTTGAGCAATAAGTTAAAGAATTCGGAAAGTGCATGGGCCGTTTCTACTTCGGCTCAGATATTGGCTACGGCGCAATATTATGAGAATAGGGAGAAAGAGGAGAATGACCGTGCTGATAAAAAGACGAAAGAGCTCAAAACTAAAGTGTTGCTTCAGCAAGCGTATCCTCCACGTTCAAATCAGAATAATTCTCAACAGAATAGATCGCAGTCGCAATCGAATCGATCGCAGCCGCGTAATGACTCCTCTTCCCAAAGATCCTCGTTGGGGTACAATCAATGTGCTTATTGTAGACAGGAGGGACACATTAAATTCAATTGTCCTGTTCTAAATGAACGTAGCAATGGTAACTCGTCTAGAGGAGGTCGTGGTGGTTCGCAGCAGGCGTCACGTGGTAGAGGCCGTGGTGCTCAGAATGATCGCTCAGATAACTCATCTAATTCTAATAATTGTTTCGATCAACGTGGATCATCGCAAGGACGATCTGCGCAGTACAATGTCGACGATTATTACGTCGATCAGGGAACTGACGACAGTAATTACTAGGATAGCCAAAGACAAGGAGAGGGAGTGGTATCAGTTCCGGTTGATCAGAGAGGGCCTTACGTCGCAGTTGCTACATCGGGCGTCGTTGAGCCTTTTCTGTTGGACACTGGTGCAGCGAAAAGTTCTATCATGCATTCGAAACTCCCTGGCGCACCTTTGTCTGGCTTAACAAATGTTTCCGTTGGATTCTCTGGCGCCCCCGTTAGCAATCCAGTTTCACGCCCTTTGCCCCTTAAAATTGGGCCACGTGAGCTAGAAGCTCCGTTGATTCTAACCACAGGTTGTGGTGAAAATCTACTGGGCCTGGATTTGCTTAAACGTTTGTACGCGACTTTGTATTGTTCTCCTGCGGGTGTAAAGCTTACGTTAGGAGAGAGGGTTGTCTCTCCCATGTATTTGTCTCTCGATAAGCTTCCACCGGAATTGAGTTCTCTTCCTGCGTCTTTGTGGGCAACGGGTCCAAATGACGTGGGCCTACTTGATATCTCCCCTTATCTTGTTCAGTTGAAATCTAATGTGCGTTTGCCACGTATTCCCCAATATCGTATCTCCCTTGATGGTGAACGAGCACTGTTGGCGATCATCTATGATTTGATCGAGAAAGACGTTATTGAAGAGACTCGGGGAAACGTGTGCAACAGCCCTGTGCTGCCCATTCTTAAACGTACTGATCCTTCAAAACCGCCTGTTTATCGCTTTGTTATCGATTTACGGGAGGTGAATAAAATTGTGGTTCCTCAATTTCCCGTTGTGCCTGACATCACGGCGCTACTGACTCTGATTCCAGCTTCTGCATCATGGTTTTCGGTGATTGACTTGAAAAATGCGTTTTTCAGCATCCCGATTGCCGAGGAGAGCAGGGACCTTTTCGGTTTCTCTCTTGGTGGACGCAGCTTCCGGTTCAAACGCGCTCCTCAGGGCTACTGTGAAAGTCCATCTATTTACAGCCAAGCCTTGAAGGGTCAACTGGATGCGTTTAGGTTGCCGGTCGGTGCGGCCTTGATCCAATACGTCGACGACTTATTGGTGGCTGCTGATACTCAGGACATTTGCAAAATTGCTACGGTGTCGTTGCTGCAACATCTCTGTGAGTTGCATCATAAGGTGTCCCCTTCTAAACTCCAATATTGTTGTCAAGAAGTAACCTATCTAGGTCACTTATTGTCAAAGGAGGGAAGGAGGTTGACCCCAGAGAGAATTGCAGCAATTGTGCGAATGGATGTGCCAAAAACCCAAAGAGATGTGCGTGCCTTTCTAGGTATCACATCGTACTGCAGGCAATGGATTCCTAATTTTTCATTGCTGGCGAAACCGTTGGTGGCTCTTACGTGCAAGGACGTTTCAACTCCTTTACCATGGACGGAAGAATGTCAGAAAAGTTTTTCTGAACTACGTGATTCATTGTGTTCGGCTCCTGTGTTAGGTACTCCTGACTATAGTAAGCCGTTTACGTTATATGTTCACGAGAGGGAAGGTTGTGCTTTGAGCGTCTTAACGCAACCTTTTGGTGGTAAGCAACGTCCATGTGCATATTTTTCCTCGACCTTAGACCCAGTAGCTAGAGCGTTGCCGAGTTGTTTACGAGCAACAGCGGCAGCTGCGGTCTCCATCCGACAATCAGCAGGATTGGTCATGGATAATATGCTTACGGTGATGGTTCCGCATGCAGTCGATACTCTTTTAAATCGAACGAAAACTCAGCACTTGACGAGTGCGAGGTTGTCTGGGTACGAGTTGACGCTTTTGGCAAGCCACATTCAAATAAAACGTTGTAATGTTCTGAACCCGGCAACTTTGTTACCAATTAGCACAGAGTCAGATGAAGTAGCAGAACATGATTGCTATTTGAGGACTGAAGAGGAAACGAAAGGTCGAGTGGACCTTAAAAACACTCCATTGGAAGACCCGGATGGTACTTTGTATGTGGATGGGTCATGTTTTAAGTTGCCGAATGGCGATGTGACTACTGCTTATGCTGTTGTAACATTGAATACTGTTGTTGAGACGGCGAGGTTGAATCAGAATTCTGCCCAAGCTGCAGAATTGATTGCTCTCACTAGAGTGTGTGTGTTAGCAAAAGGGAAACGTGTGAATGTGTTTACCGACAGCCAATACGCATTTGGCGTCGCTCATAGTTTTGGACGATTGTGGAGAGAGAGAGGTTTCTTGACGTCGCACGGTACGAAGATTCAGCATGGCCAGCTTGTGAATGACCTTTTGGATGCATTGACTTTGCCTACGCAAGTTGCGATTGTTAAGTGTAGTGCGCATCGTAAGGTGACGGATGATGTTGGTCGTGGTAATGCGTTTGCGGATGAGATTGCTAAGGAGACTGCCCGGAACCTTAGCACTCGAATGTATGTGACGAGTTCGGTTAGGTGGCCTACAGAATCGAGTATGTGTGAGGACACTATCGAAAGTGTGAAAGAAATTCAGAATGAGGCCACCGACATTGAAAAGACGAAATGGAAAGAAAATACGGGAAAGTTGGATGCGAATGGTTGTTGGATTGATTTGACTGATCAGAAAAGATGGATGTTGCCTGATGCGTATGTGCTGGCCGTTGTGACAATGGCGCATGGGTTAGCACATATTAGCGCGAAAAGTATTTGTAAATTGTTGTCTCCGGTGTGGAAGAATGATGGCATTACGAAATGTGCTGAACGTCTGGTGAAGAATTGTATGGTGTGCATGATGTACAATCCTGGCAAAGGAACCCCAACTCCTCCTGGCAGTTTTGCTCCCCCTTCATGTCCCTTTGAGGTGATTCAATTGGACTTCATCCATATGGAGCGATGCAATAACCTGAAATACGTTTTAGTTGTGGTTTGCGCATTCTCCCGATGGATCAAGGCCTATCCTCTCAAAGACAATACTGCTTTGTCTACTGCGAAAATCCTACTGAAGGAATATTTTCCTCGGTATGGAATGCCTAGAGTCGTGTGGTCAGATAACGGAAGTGAGTTTGTGGGTAGTGTGATGAAGAGTGTGTGCAAGGGCCTTGGAATTAATCAGAAATTCCACAGCGCCAATCATCCCCAGTCAGCTGGATTGGTTGAAGGGTACAACGGCACCCTTAAACTAAAATTAGCAAAGATTCAGGCTACGACTGGTCTTTCGTGGCCTGACGCTTTACCTTTGGCATTACTATCAACTAGGGCGACTGTACACTCCCGAGTAGGGCTTAGTCCCTATGAAATAGTGTTCGGCCGTCCTGCAAATGTGTGGGGGGTTCCTAGGCCAGGAATGTTCTCTGATCTTGAGTACCCAATGTTGATCGATTATCTACATGACTTGACTGCTAAACTGAGGTTAATTCACCAACAGGTTTACGACGCATTACCGACGCAGACGGAGGGTCCAGGCCACCAACTCCAGCCCGGAGATTGGGTGGTGACGAGAAACTTTTCACGCAAGAATAACCTGGACCCGAGGTTTACCGGACCCTATCAAGTGCTCCTGGCCACGAGGACTGCCGTTCGTCTCGAGGGACGTAAGAATTGGGTGCATGCCACCCACACCAAAAGAGTCCCCATCCCTTTGCCGGCAGACCCGTGGGTAAGGAGAGGCATTGCGTCATCTGAAACAGAAACATTGCCGGCGTTTGTACCTTTCAGCGACGCACAGCCTGTTGGAGAATCCTCAGCACAGCAGAAAGACACGGTTGAACAATTAGCATCAAAAGACTCAAGATCAGAACACTCAACTGATCAGCAGGACGCTGTCTCTTCAACGGATCCTTTGTTTGACGAGCAGACACGTCCTGGGAAAACTCGATACTTTTTGCGATCTCGCACTAAGGACAAATAAAAAGATCTTGCTTGCCGTATTGATAACTGCATTATTCCGTTTTCCGTGATCAGTTTTGAACCTTCGTATTACTGTAATTATTCCTGTATATGTATTGAGCTTCATTCCTTGTACTTTTTGCTTCCACAGCTGAGAGACTTTGTTTTTACATATATACATATTGTGTATTGAAGGCCGTAGGGCCGCGCGCGTACTTCCTTCTGGATAGTAGGTCTTGACGCTAGGTTAAAGGCCGTCGGTTCCTGGGAACTCCTAGGGATTGACTATTGCTACACAGAACGAAGTGCGTCAAGAAACGTTGCGGACGGTCGTAGGGAATGGCATTCTCGAAGCTGAATGATTTGGAGGGAGCTCAGGTTCACAGATTCAAGCTGCAGCAACTCAGTCGTACCAAATGTTTTATATTCCAACTGTTTGTATTGTTTTTGACTGCTTCTGCATTATTGGCGGGTGGGGTGTATTATACGATGTCTTACTTCTTGCCTTTTGCTACACCTACTCCTACTCCTGACCCTAAACTTACCTCTACTGCTTCTCCCCATTCCTTTCACATGTTACCGGAACACGAGCAGGCTAGACGTGTAGAATTCCGCAACAATTCCTTTATTCAGCTCCTTCATCAGCATCAGTTAGTGGTTAACACTACTAATTGTTGGGTGTGTGGGTTGATGCCACATACTACGGATAAGGGAATTCCATATCTGGTGTTACCGTATAGTTCCCAAGGGTCAGCTCGAGCATTCCAGACAATGTTTCGAAGCGCACTGGGTTTCCACCCCATTCGAGAACCACGTTCCCCCTACTCTGGTCCTACCTCGTATCAAAAACCTTTGTCGATAGCAATAGAGGATTTAGATAGTGATATCTATGATCCCTCGCTTATTCCCGAAGAAGAGGTACAAGCCTATAGGGTCCTAAGTAGAGGTGAATATAGTGCGTTCACTAGCGAAAAGCAGCTTAAAAGCTCGCCTCCGATATGGGTCGTACCCCACACTGGTAATTTTTGTCTCATGGGTCGTGGCCGAAGATCGCAAGCCCGACTTGGAGCAAGTGCTTGCACCGAAAATTACATTCTGCCGATGTTCTCGTCCCCTGTGTTTCTGGCTGCCAAGGGTACATACTTTATCTGTTATGATCGTGCATATGCATGGTTGCCCGCTGACTTCATGGGCTCATGCTTCATCGCAAATTTGTTGCCTCCAACGTTCACTGTAGATGCCGATTATCATAAGACCAGAGTTGTGCGAGGCGTAATTAGCGAAGAGGATACTGCCGGTCAAGAGGCAGGAGACTTTTTCAAGGGTTTCCTCCCGTTTTGGGGACCTATGGTTAACAGTAGGAACCTGAGACAGTTGACTCGAGTGGTAGAATCGACAGCTAATATTACTGCCAGTGCCCTTGGTAATATCACCACAGAACTTCAGGCGGATAGACTCATGACGTTACAAAACCGAATGGTTTTAGATGTCATCTTAGCAGATCGAGGTGGGGTATGTAAGGTGATCCATTCGAGCTGCTGCATTTTCATTCCAGATAATGCTCCTACTGTCTATCAAGCCATCTCGAGGTTGCATAAGATCTCCGAATCCATACACGTGGATGTAGGGGATTGGACGCTACTTGGGTGGTTTTGGGGTCTGATGTCGACTTGGGGTTGGAAGATTCTGATGATCATCGGAGTCGTTGTAGTGTTCCTGTTCACGTGTTGCCTTTGTGTGCAGTGTGGTCCTGCCTTATGTGGTCTCTGTGCTACAACGTGTATAAGGCAACCACCTGTTACCAAGGGGACTCGGTTGGACAGAGCTATGCTACAGCAACATCTCGATGGTCTGATGAATATCGGATATGATTCCGACTAGTGCTTGCCTACATGAGGGCAAAAGGAGCGTCTGAGGTTCCGTGACAATTGTAAGTGGTGTTTTTAACTCGCACGAATATAGTCGAGTTTGGTATCTATGAACCGCAAATGACGAGTTTAGTAAGTATGCGCAGTTTCGCTGTGCTAACTTAAACCGTTCGTTTGCTATGTGGGTTTTTCATCTGTACCCACGGGTTCCATCTTAGATACGGCATCCATTTTGTCTCTTGCCCTCAAAGTAGCCAGCGAACGGACGATGTCCGCTTCGCGACCCTGGGACTCCCAAGATATTTGCGGAAGACACATGTTCTTTGTAAGTGTCTTTATGACGAGGGGGATGCTACTGTAAAGCAGATGGCGCCGCTCGAGGCTCATCTTGCCGCACGGACTTATTGTCTCAGCCGTGCATCTCATTAGGCACGTCCCTTTGATGCCTGTATCTCGTGTTTCCCGATACCTCCCCTTTTACACCCTTTCCGATCTCCCCACTGTTTCCGTCTTCCTCTGCACCTGTCCTTGTTCCTATTTCGATCTATTTTACTGCTGATTGGAATTTGCTAATGGTGGGAAGATGGGTTTTTACAGTTGGGAACCGACAAATGTTTCCGCACTTATGTTCCGGACCTCATGTGTATCAAAGTGACCAAAGCGACCCCTCTGGGGGATAATGGTGAGAACTAGGTTGTAAACTTTTGTGTACCATGTTGTTCTATGGGTAAAAACTGTATAAAAGGAGCGATCCACAGAACCAATTTGAAGCAGTCTCCCCAAGTTGCACTAGTTTGAACGAGGTGGTGGCAGCGCCTTGCGATAGCGCTGGGAAACGAAGGCGGGCAGACTGCGAGTTAAGCTCTTCTGCACTGCCTTTCTGTGAAGCACGATCGCTCCTGGCACTTTTAATGCTCTTTTAACCTTTTTAAAAAACGCTCGCGTTTTTCACTGATGCAATTGATTTAATAATTGTGGGGTGTTTTTAAACTGTCTGCCTCTTTCTGAATAGTCATACCTTATTGTTGCTCCCCGGCCCCCTTGGTCCCCGGTCCACCACGGCTTGCCTGTGCCGATTGTGTGGAGGGACAGGTTAGGCGCCATCTTGGGTGTCCCGGACCCCTACTGGAACGGAGTTAGCGCTCCAGCTCGGGGAGGGGCTTGGCCGTCAAATAGGATCGGCGTGGGCAGTCCTGTGCGTTTGAACGAGGTGGTGGCAGCGCCTTGCGATAGCGCTGGGAAACGAAGGCGGGCAGACTGCGAGTTAAGCTCTTCTGCACTGCCTTTCTGTGAAGCACGATCGCTCCTGGCACTTTTAATGCTCTTTTAACCTTTTTAAAAAACGCTCGCGTTTTTCACTGATGCAATTGATTTAATAATTGTGGGGTGTTTTTAAACTGTCTGCCTCTTTTTGAATAGTCATACCTTATTGTTGCTCCCCGGCCCCCTTGGTCCCCGGTCCACCACGGCTTGCCTGTGCCGATTGTGTGGAGGGACAGGTTAGGCGCCATCTTGGGTGTCCCGGACCCCTACTGGAACGGAGTTAGCGCTCCAGCTCGGGGAGGGGCTTGGCCGTCAAATAGGATCGGCGTGGGCAGTCCTGTGCGTTTGAACGAGGTGGTGGCAGCGCCTTGCGATAGCGCTGGGAAACGAAGGCGGGCAGACTGCGAGTTAAGCTCTTCTGCACTGCCTTTCTGTGAAGCACGATCGCTCCTGGCACTTTTAATGCTCTTTTAACCTTTTTAAAAAACGCTCGCGTTTTTCACTGATGCAATTGATTTAATAATTGTGGGGTGTTTTTAAACTGTCTGCCTCTTTCTGAATAGTCATACCTTATTGTTGCTCCCCGGCCCCCTTGGTCCCCGGTCCACCACGGCTTGCCTGTGCCGATTGTGTGGAGGGACAGGTTAGGCGCCATCTTGGGTGTCCCGGACCCCTACTGGAACGGAGTTAGCGCTCCAGCTCGGGGAGGGGCTTGGCCGTCAAATGGGGATGCCTCCTAGATCGCGCAGCGGTCGCGCGCAGCGGGCGCGCCGTCTGCGCGCCGAAGGAGCGCCAAAGGAGGGCCCGTCTGTGCCCGTCCGTGCCTCGGACGGGCCCAGGGCCAGCTACTCTGCCCGGCCTCCTGTGGTGTTAACTAGCTCAGAGACGCGGCAATACTCGCGCGCTGATCTTCTGAGACTTGCCCCTCACAGTAAGGGCCTGTCTTGCACACGCGCAAATCTAGCCAATGCTTTGGGCAAGTGTGCTACGTGTGCATTCCAGCCCCAACCCTCCCCCCCCCCACGTTCAGTCAGCAACGCCACCACTACTAACATCAGAGCGGGACTGATTAATGCTAGATCGGCGGTTAAGCATGCGGCCGACATTTTCGATCTACTTTCGGACGGCCAACTGGAGCTGCTGTTCCTCACGGAGACTTGGATGACTTGTACCTCCGCTCCCAGTGTGGAACTTGCGGTTCCCAGGGGGTTTAAGATAGCTAGAGTGGATCGCCCCCTGGGTAGAGGGGGCGGACTAGCAGTGGTTTTCAAGGAGGGATGGAGTTTTGAATCCGAGCCTCTGACTGAGAGTCTAGGGGGTGAGGCTCTTCACTTCTCCATTAAAACCTCTCCCCACTTTACCTTAGGTGGATCTTTGATTTATAGGCCCCCGGGCCTGGCTACCCAATTCCTGAATTCCTTAGAGGAATATTTAGTGCCGCGGGCCTTAGGTTTTCCTAAGTTTCTTTTGGTCGGTGACCTAAATATTCACATGGATGCCCCTGATTCCTCCGAAGCCCGCAGGCTTGGGGAAATTCTTGAGCTTGCCCAGTTAGAACAATGGGTTTCTGGTCCTACGCACGTGGGTGGCCATCTACTTGATTTGGTGTGCGCGAATTTCCCCATCCAGTCAGTGTTTGTGGAAAAAACAACCTGGTCCGACCATGACTTGGTCAGGTTCAGCTGGGAGATGGCAGAGCCCAGCCCCCCGCCTCCTACATGCCATCTTCAAAAAATTAACCTACCCGCGTTTAGACTTGCCTTGTCTAACACTCGTCCACAACCCAAGGGATGTTTGGACGAAGCAGTTGGGGAGTTTAATGAATGGATACGGCAGGCGGCGACTGCCTCTACTAAGCAAACTATGCTGACTAGAGCCAGACGCTCACCCTCCCAACCCTGGTTTTCCCCTGAACTAAGAGAGATGAAACAGGGCTGCAAGAAATTAGAACGTTTATGGAGGAGAGAGTACAGCCCCGAGGCTAAGTCCGCCCTACGGCTCGCTCAAAAAGACTACTATGCAGCCATTAGGGATGCAAAAGGTAATTATTATGCTGGGCGCATTAACAAGGCCGACAACAACAGCAGAGAGATCTTTGCGATTGTTAAAAGCTTTGTGTCCCCTGTTGCGGAAGCTATGCCCCTCCCGTCCTCTGCGCAATGGTGCGAGGAGCTGTCCACTTTTTTTATAACTAAAATAGCGAAGATTCAGCAGGGCCTTTTAGAGGCACTTCCTGCCGACTGCTCTGTAGCTGGCCCCTGTTCACCCTCTCCCGCATCCTCTGGACACCAACTTACCACCTTCGCACAAGTGGCGGAGGATGATGTTCTCCATCTTCTCCAGTCCCTAAAATCGGGCTCTCCTGCCGACCCGTGCCCTGCCCGAGTGCTCTCGGAGGTGGCGGTTACAGTCTGTAGTGAGATCACGCAGATGGTGAACCTCTCTCTGGCCGCAGGCGTGGTTCCCCAGGTTTGGAAACACGCCAAACTCCTTCCACTCTTGAAGAAACCAGGACTGGACGTGTCGGTTCCGGGCAACTACCGACCCATATCCCTTCTACCTGCTCTCACGAAAATCTGTGAGAAGGTAGTTCTTCAACAAGTGGAGAGTTTTGTCGAAACATCTAATGCCCTCCACCCTGCCCAATCGGGCTTTAGGGCTGCTTATAGCACCGAGACGGCCCTGGTGGAGATGACCGAGGCAATTCGGGAGTGTCTAGACGGAGGTGGCAGAGCGGTCCTAATTTTATTGGACCTCTCTGCCGCTTTCGATACTGTCCCCTATGACCTCCTTCTCGGTCGGCTGTCCGCCATAGGTATTGGGGGAGTGGTGCTGGAATGGCTGTCCTCTTTTTTATCTGATAGGACCCAGCAGGTCTGGATGCCCCCGCATGCCTCCGAGCAAAAGCCTTTGCTCACTGGGGTCCCGCAGGGGTCCACACTTAGCCCCTTACTGTTCAATGTGTACATTACACCTTTGGTATACCTAGCTGAACAGTTTGGGGCTAAAATCCTAGGGTATGCTGATGACACCCAATTGTTGTTTACCTGGCCAGATGATAATCTGGACACGTCTACAGTCCATCTGTGTCTGTCCTCGGTATTTCGCTGGCTAACACAGGCCCAGCTGAAGTGCAATGAGGACAAGTCCGAAGTGCTTTTTTATGGCTCCTTCTCCCCCTCATTTAAGAGCACACTCTGGCCTTCTAACATTCCCTGCCCAAAAGAGATGGGGAGACCAGCGAAAAATCTGGGCATTTGGTTCACGGAGGATCTCAGATTTGAGCATCACATTAAAAAACTTACAGGCACCTGTTTTGCCACTCTGAAAATGCTCCGCAAGTTTTTCCCCTTGCTCCCTAGGGAGGCCAGAGAGTCGGTTGCCAGAGCACTCATACTGGCTCGCCTCGATTACGCGAATGCACTGTTCAGTGGCATTCCGGCATACCTGGTCAAACGCCTCCAAATTATTCAGAATGCGGCTGTACGCCTGCTATTTAACATCCCCAGGTGGAAGAGCGTTCGCACTGAGCTGCGCTCGCTTCACTGGCTTCCCGTAGCGCAACGCATTCTGTTCAAATCTTTGGTGTTGGCGTTTCGTGCAACTCATGACCAGGGCCCCTCGTACTTGAGAAAGAGATTCACAAGGTACATCCCGGCACGCACCCTGAGATCCGCCTCTCTGTTTAAACTGTCCCTTCCCCGTTTTAAACGTGCCAGACTGGGCGGCCAGTCGCTGTCTGTTGTGGTGGCTCGGGCCTGGAATGCCCTCCCTCTCCATCTACGCTCCACGCCGACAGTGGCTGCTTTCAAAAAACACCTGAAAACTCACCTATTCAAGAGTGCAGTCTAGGAGGATCCCCCGATGTCTTGTTCTCTGCCTTCTGTCTTTTTCCTCGCGCCAGGATACTCACCAGTAACAGAGCGCGTTACAAAACGGTTTATACTTATACTTATACTTATACTAGTTGTACTTGTCGTGATATCTGTGTTCCCTGCAGCAAATAAACCTTGAATCTTTGACGTCGAAGGAAGTGTCCCGTGTCTCTGTGATTCGTACGCCGGAGCAGGTTACCCACGAAGGTTTCAGGTGTTGTGCCCTGGCACCGCTGGGTCTCAAAGAACCCAGTCCTTCAATACTGTTACCTGTAAATGTGTATATGCTAATAACCCTGTGTGGAGCCATTTAGTGAACAGAAACAATCCTGCTGCTAATTACATGTGACGTTATTTTATGTACTGAAGCTAAAGCCTATAGTAACAAAGAGGAAGCAGAGAATCTTTATAAAGCAAGCCGTATTTTTCTTTTATTTCTGTAATTTTTTATTGTATATAAAAAAAATATATATTTACATGGAGCATACATATCTCTTAGCAGGAGGGCAGCAGGTGACAACTGCTGTAACTAATGAGAAAGGGCTATAGGAATTTTGGGGCAAGAAACTGGTGACTTTCTAAAGTTACTTAATATTAACAGTTACTTTAATTCTGACTTCACCGCCTTGTCCAATTTAATTTAACAATTAATTTAATACCTCAAAGTACTATATTTGGTGGCCCCCAAATGTAAGCTAGCTCTTAGTGGGTGGGTTAGTATAACCCTATGTTAGCCAGTGAGACTACCAGCCTTGTTTCAGCGAAAATGACAATTCTGTTTTCATTGTGAGGACATATAAAACATAAAAAAGCATGACCTTCTTTTTAATATTTAGCACCTGGCATTATGGGCTTCTAAGGGCTTCCCTGGGGATGACTCATAAATACCAACAAGCATTGGCAAAGGCAGTAGGTCATGCCTTTGTGAGAGCTATTGGCTCTGCCAATGTCTTTACGCCATGTCGTAAAGCAAAATGGCTGCTGTGCAGTATGGCTAAAAGTTACTTTGGAAAAAATAACTAGAAGAGCTTTGTTTACCTTTCTGTAGAGCTTTTAAAAAAAAAAAATGATAGCACTTCTGTGTACAACTTTTAGTCATGCTGCACAGCAGCCATCCCTAATTAGGTTGATCCAGGATTTGAAGTACATAGGAAACGAAGATTTGCCCTCGATTACTGTTAAAGGGAAAAGCCAAATTCAAAAACAGGGCTCCAAGTCCTACGCCTGTGAAACAAGCTACTAGATAACATCCATGAGTGCAGTGCTCGCAGAGGCGAGCCTCACAGAGGTGACACAGAGGCTATATTCAGCAACATCTTTCTGTCCTATAGGTCTTTGCTTGAATAGCTCACTCAGTTCATTTTATTTACTGTGCATTCTGTAGTTTGTTGTCCTGTTTATCCCACTATAAAAACAAACGTTCAAGTCCCACTATGCAAAGAATATGCCTGGAATGGATGAATGAATCCTGGTTGGACCTGACAGCTTGAGAGCTATGCCTTAAACATGCATAAACATGCCAGAAGGCAAACAGCAGTTCCAAATGAAGAGCGCGAAGAAGCCTTTATGCCACACACTCCTCAAAGGGGATAATACTTTGGTAGGAACCAAAAGGGCCTCTCATATTTACGTGGGCGGAGGGCAGATACAAATATGGGCTGCAAAGCCTTGTTGCTCTCCTCCCTCTTCAGCACAAGGCTATACCCTGCCTTGACACTCATCAACCAGCAGAAGGAATGTGGGCGCAGCACTCAGCAAGGGAAAAACAGGAGAAAACGAATGGCACAAAGACCTCCTACATTAAGTCTGGGTTGCAGCCAGAAGGCGCATAACCTTAAGTCAATTGCATACTGGATGACAGAAAAGAAGAGAATTATACTGCAGTGAGGGTATTTCCATACTTTTTCAGTGAGCACTGAATTAACAAGCATTGGCATAGCCAAAAGGTCTCGCCTTTGGGACCTTACAAGTGTTTAGCCATGCAGCCCATTATCAGACTACCTAATGCATCACAAACGTAATACTGTACGTGCTGTGTAGATTGTAATTGCATTTATATAGCGCTTACTACCCCTGATGAGGCATTAAAGCGGTGTACGCTGGGCAGCACGTTGCTCCGGAATCCAAGACTAATGGTTAGTTGAGTGTTATTAGTTACTGTTAGTTATTGGGATTAGTCTTGGGCACTCAAAGCAAATCATTCCATGCATTCATTTCAGTTTTTTGGGTGGACTAAAGTATTAGTGGTTGGTTCTGATCATTAGATAAGCATAAGTTGTTGGATCGCTCACAGCCCCCTGCTGGCACGGTTAGGTCTCATTGTTTTACAGACGAACAACCCCTGGATAGGTGGCTGGACAAGTCAAAAGATGGCCAAGTGAATGGATGGCTGGGTAGATGGATGGACAGGTGAAAAGAAGACAGAGTAAGGGTATGATAGATGAATGGGTAAAAAGATGAGTGAACGGATGGTAAAGTCGATGGACAAATGGATGGATGGGTGGATGGCAGAGTGGATGAATGCATGATTTCTGGATGGGTGGTTGCCAGAATGAAGGATGGATCGATGGATCGATTGGTGGATGGATGGATGGATGATGGAAGGGTGAATGGATGCTTAGAAGAATGGATCGATGGATTTGGTACACTGTATGCTCATGGATATCCTGTGAGTAGGTGCAGGTTGCACCTGCAATCTGTGTAGGCCAGAAATGTTGGTTTTAAATTATACAAGCAGTAGTGCAATCCGGCCCTTGAATCACAAAAACATTGCTCTAGTGCAAAACATGAGAGCAAACCTAATTAACACAATGTTGCTACATTTTTAATGCAAAGCAGAACAAGAAAGGTTTTTGTACCAGAATTGCTATGCATATGTCAAACGTTATTGCATGTAAAGCAATTCAGTTGTTTAATTCTGAATTTAACAAAGAAATCTTAGTCAACAATTATGTAAAAAAACAATTAACTAGTTCTGCATTATTGTTTTTACCAGTGTAATAAAAAACAGAACGAACTGATTTTACAACAACATTAGGGCACGCTTTTACATTTGAAGAGTGCAGGATGTTTAAAAAAGCAATAACATTTGTTTGTTTCCTGTTCAGTAAATACTGCTGCTCGATTAACCTGTTATGACACAGCCTTGTCCCAGTCCACAGATTGCAATTTTAAAGTACTGAGTTGAAGCCCATGATATCCCACTGTACAAAGCTTGCTTCAATGCTCATATCATTTAAGAATTTGCGAACTTAAATTGCTCTGGTATGACTTTTTGTTTTTATATGGAGTGGACGTCAGTTGTGTTTGCTTGGCTTTACCGTGATCTTTTATATTTTATTTTTTCCAAAGATATCTTTTTTGTTTGTAACATATAAGGCCGTATGCCACTCTCAGAACACTTGCAGTTGTAAGACACATTTGAATGCTAGGAAGTGTTGCCCCTCAGGCGTTGGTGGTCCTTTCAACCAGTGTATCAAAGATCCCCTAGCATTGTAGGTGAGTAGAAAGAAGGGATACCATTCCTCGTCTTGCGTGTCCCCAAAAGTGACAGGTCAGTGTGTGTCCTTAAAAGTGACAGGTTTGTGATTGTCACCAAATGTGACAGGTCTGTGATTGTCACCAAATGTGACAGGTCTGTGATTGTCACCAAATGTGACAGGTCTGTGTCACCAAATGTGCCAGGTCTGGGTCCCTAAAAGTGACATGCCTGTGTGTGTGTGTGTGTATGCTTAAAACTGACAGGTCTGTGTCCTGAAAAGTGACATGGTGTTCCTGTCCTTAAAAGTGACAGCTGGTGAGCAAAAAGTTTGGTGCCATGAGGAATGTGTGGTCTCCCTAACTGTAGCTGGGCTGTGGGGGATGTAGCATAGGGGGTGTGTCAGAGCACGAGACAATGTTAAATGTTATGTTAGCCTAGCAGGGCATTTAGGTTAAGGTAAATGTGTGCGCAAAAAGTGGCGTCGTATAAGAGGGTGGGATGTCCGGGCATGTTTAAATGTTTGCAGAGTACAGCTGAGAAGAGGAAAGAAAAAAACTAATCAAACAGGCCCACCTTCCCAGGAGAAGGAGTCACGAGTCCCAAGCACTGCTAATTACACATCCCTCCCCTCAGCAAACAATAGGTTTAAAAGCTGTCATAATCCTAAGAGTCTATCTAACAAACAAAGCCCCGAGTAGAAAAACATGGGCATCCGCCATGTCCCTAAACTACGGAAGGAGCTTATCTTCCCCAGAGATTGAGTCACGAGCACAACTGGTTACACCTCTCTCCCCACTATAGACCGTAGGTTTAATTAACAGCTGTTAAAGGGGGGGCTATGAGAAGATGTACATTGGTCAGCAAATGTTCCCTCCCAAGACCACCACTACAAGGTTCTAAACCCCACCTCCATAAAGGATGTTGACGTAATTAGCAGGTCAGGCCATGTATAAAAGCCTACTCTGGGTGGATCAGCAGAAATAGCCATTTTTAAAAACCCTGGTGGAACGACATACTTGGATTGTTTTGCTGCACAGGCCCATCTCAGGAGTTTAAAAGGGAATAATGGAGCAGAACAACTTATCACAGATTGATGCAGCGTGCTACACATTTATGGATGTAAGTAAAACAGGGGGCTGGTGCAATGTTGCATGTTTAAGGTTTTATTTAAAAGAATTGGTAGCAGCCCTTTTAAGGTGAAGGAGGTTGTATTTTACAAAGGGTACCTAGCGCAATGTAGGACTGGGTTCATAATGTTTTAAATAATATATAATGGGGATTGGGGGCTGCTGTCTAAGGTGTATAATGCAGGATGTACTGAGGTATAAAGGAGAGTTGTCATTTTAAGTTTTTTAAAGGCGCTAAGGGCAAGGGAAATGTATGGTAATGCGATTAAAGGTGGTTGTTTTAGGGTTTGTACATGACTGGTGTGTTACGCTTTTAAGGGTAATTTTATGCGAGGCTGGGCTGTATCTATGATATCTATGGATGCTGCTTTTGTGGTGTGGGGCCCTGTTAAAGGTATTTTAACAAAACTGTGGGCCTGTATTTAAGGAGAGTAATGCTTAGGGTATTAGAGGTGCAACAATCCTGTAACGTAAGGCTTTTACACTGCCTACAGACCTATAACAATGCGATGTTGGGGCTATGGGTGTCAGAGCATCCTAAATAATAAACATTGTATACCGGTCAAACTAGATAAATAAATAATGCAACTCAGTACTCACCAACATGTGTAGAGGCACTGCATAGGCAGGGGTAAACAGCTGGTTCACAAGATGAATGCAGGTCTGGCAGGGCCTCAGTAGTATGCACGGAGGGTTTTCAAGGAGGGCCTGGGGCGCTGGGAGTGTCCACGGTGCTCCATGTTAAGGCAGGGTCATCAGCGTTGTCAGGGTGAGGGTGTTACAGACACCATTTGCATTTAAGGCTGTTTAATTAAGGGCTCTCTGGGGGTGTTCAGCGTAAACCTCTGAGTGGGGCAGCCAGGGTATCCAGGAGCCCTCGGAGGCCTCGTGGTGTGTGTGGCATTATCTGTGGGGGTCACAGTGTCCAACATATTTTAAATAAACCTCCGGAGCACTCTGCGGTCCTTGCGATGCTCCGATGTGTGGTAAGGGGGTTGCAGGGTCCTCTGTATGGGATGCGCATGCCCCAAGCAGCCTTACACAAATAAAGGCAGCATTTGTGTGGGGCTCCATGCCCCGTTATTCATACAATAAAGGTCCCAGAACCCTCTGGTTATGTGAGGGGCTCTGGGACTTGTGCTGGGGCATGGCCGGTGGGGCTCGAGGCCCTTTTGTAATAAAAAATAAAGGCCCCAGAGCCCGCTGCCATGCATGCTACTCTGGGGGCTTGTAAGGCTGTGCTGGGGCTCGAGGCTCCAATTTTTGTAAAGGAATCCCCGGAGCCCGCTGAGCGCCCTGTGGAGCTCCGGGGTTTGTGCAGTCTTGGTGGTGGGCTCGCGGCCCCGCTTTTATAAAAAATAAAAGTGCACCAGAGTCCGTCGTGTACCGTGAGCAGCCCTGGGGGCTCCTGCGGCAGGATCCGGTGCACGGTGGCTGGAAGGCTCTGGGCGGCCTATGGGCACTGGCTCGAGGATCCGTTTAAAAAAAAAAAAATGTAGCCCCGGAGCACTCTGCAGTGGTGTGGAGCTCTGGGGGTTGGTGCAGGATCCTGGGGCAATGCGGGATGGCTTTGGGCGGTCCTGGGGGCTCGAGGCTCCTTTTTTAAATTGAAGCCCCACAGAGCCCGCTTCCCGATGGCTGCGCTCTGGGGGGCTGGGGGCAGACAATGGCATTTCCACGGATCCCACGTGGAACCCGATGGCGGCGGCTGCAGGGGACCAGGGAGCTCCCTCCTCTCGGCTGCTGCGGTAGGCCCCGACCCTTCTGTGATGTCACAGGGGACACCCCTGACATCATGGAAGCGGCAGGGCGTGTCCTGGAAAAAGCGGCGAGGAAGCTCGCGGCCGACTTTCCTACATGCTGGCTGTGCCCCAAAGGGAGCATTCAATAAATAAAATTTTTTTAAAAAAGTGTTTACAGCAGCAGGGCTCTGATTAGCAGCGTTCCTGCGGCTTTCAAGATTTCTTGCTTTGGGGTCATTTTATATAGCGCATACACTATCTGAAGGGCTGCCCTTTATTACAGTATTACCCTTTTACCGGTGTTTGGTACGCGTTTGTAACATGCACACGTCACGTTTCTCTTGTAACACACCGTTTGCTATCTCTTACATTTTGTTTGCTTTAGATACTTGCAAAAATGCCACCATTGCCTCCATAACGTTTGTTCTTGTGCTGGAGTGTCTACCGTTTATTGCAGTATTATACGTGTACGTTTTTGTAACTTGCACACATGTCACTTTTTATTTCTCCGGTACTGTACCTTTGCTACCTACGGCATTTTGGTTGCTCCCAATTGTCACAATTGCAGCATGTAACTGAACGCTTGCTTCTGAAATGTGTTCCCTTGTAATTTGCTGCGCATGCATCAGTACTGTTCCTACTGTGAAGCGCTCTGACCCCTTAGGATAAAGCCTGTGCTATATAAAAACGCATACATAAATGCATAAATAAATAAATTAAGTGATTTGCCCAGAAGCATAGGCTATGGAGCAGGGTTTTTTCTCATGTTTTTGCTCAACCCAGACAGCCCGTTTTAAAATGCGTGCTTTTTCTCTACCCAGACAGCCCTTTCAAAATGCAACCCTGAGAGTGTATATAATGTACACAGTGCTGCGTATAATGTATTTAGGGGTAGATTGTGACTGCTTTTTTCCCAATGAGATATCCGGTTGTTACTGGCGTTTATAAGTAAAAATTCTAACATGTCGCTATGTTTATTAAAGGGTTGTAAAGAACAACTTGAGGTTTATATGCTATGGATATGCGCAAAATGTTAGGGGTGTACCTAGGTTGGGCTTGAGATGCTCTTATTAAAAATTAAATGTCCAGACAAGTCTATTTTCAATTTTGAATTTATCATTGGCATTTTCTAAGGTGTATGTAACAAACTGTAAGGCCTTGTTTATGATGTGTAGTTTTAAACCTCTATTTTTTATTTTTTAAATCTAACCCTAAACAGGCTATCCCTGTAATAGACATCACCGACGCCGAAATGCTAACCATACAAGTAGGTATATGTATTTAGAGTTGCATAGTTCTGTATAGTTTTTATACACCATTGTCTCAGAAGTTCTGCTTTTTTCTAATGGTCTTCTCATGTGTGTATGCTTTTATAGATTATGACGCCGCTCTACAACTAGATTCTGATGATCTAGAGCTATACCTGGGGGCTCAAGACGTGTCGCAACGTATTCAGGATAATGTGGTTCTTTCAGGTAAATTTAAAAAGAAAGGCCAGGGTTCTTTAAACTGTCTAAGACTTAGACTGTGTTAGCCCAAAAACCACAGGGGCGTACTGTAGGAGGGCTCTTCAGAAGGGACTGCTAAGGACTTGTTTATACCACAAATGTGATTATTTTTTCTTTGCAGGTTCCTCAGAGGCACGCACGACCGACGCCGCTTTGCAAGAGGCGCCACCGCCGTCAAAAGAAAGACCGTTAAAGAGGAAAGCCTCAACATCTGGAAAGGAACCGATGACGAAGAAAGGATCTGGGAAAAGACCTCTAAAAGGTGTGTTTTTACAAAAGGGGCGAAAAAAACGAACTCTCTGTGTTTTTTCTAGCAGGTAGAAGGGGGCACCTGTCGGGTTGTAGGGATTGTATAAAAGGGCCGTGTAGAAATTATTGTGGTGGGTGTCTATGGGTAGTGTAAGCATCTTTATACAGGTTCTTTATTTTTTCTAATATATATTTTTTATATCTTACATTCTAGGAGCTGTTCAAAAGAACGCTAAAAATACGGGGGAGGTCAAGAGGTCTGCGAAACCGTTAAGGGACATAACAGCGACCATTCAGAATGCAGAGCCTGCAGCAAAAGCTGTGAGTAGACGTGGGCGCCAGGACAAGCTCTGCACATACTACACGCACATACAGCAGAGAACCGGCACCGCTGTGAAATGTCAGATCAAGCCCTCTTCCATCATGTTGAACAATCCTACAGGAATGTCTATTCTACACAGGGAGGGGGACACCGGCAAAGACGTTCTTCCAACCCCAGACAAAGTTAGGTCTGTTCAGTGTAAAAGCGGTGCGGCGTCTCTGAACCCTCTCAAAGCCTCAACGGCATTCGCTGAAGATATGGTACATCCCCAAACTCCTAAAGCGAGACGCCTCTCAAGATCCGGGCTCAAGAAGAACTGTGGGGTGCAGACAGATCCCTTAATCAAGCCCCTTACGGCGCCGTCTCCTACGCATACCTTGAAGTCACCTATAGTTTTAAATAAACTAGCGGCTTCTGTAGAGGGGTTCCCCCAAGACCAAACCCTAAATCCTGCTATACCCAGGCCTGCTGTGCTTAGAAGCTCAGAGGCTGATAATGCGCCGCCCCCAGACACCCCTTACAACGGTAGCAGGGGTGGTCTCAAAGCATTGATAGGTATGGTTGCCAAACTTGATAGGCCCTCAGAAGCAGCGCACAAGGGCCCTTCCAGCACGCACAATGGGTATTTGTATACGGATGTTAGACAGTCACCCGCCCACAACCACGACAATTCCTTAGCCGATAGGGACCACAATTGTTTTGACGGACATTTACACTCCCCAACCCTTATGTCACCTATACCCCCGCAGGGAGCATACGACCCAACCAGCCCCGCACCCAGTGTAAGCCACCCATCACCATCAGCAATATGCAGCGATAATAGTATCTGTTGGGACGACTGGTCAAATCAGGGTTTAGAAGCTGTATCTAGTGAGGACCCTTCCATGGCAGCCCCGGGGTGTTCGCACTGGGACCCTCTTTCTATGAACCCTCCGGTGCCTCAATTACAGAATGGTGTTGCTGCGGATGGAGCGAGTGGTGGGCCAGGGGTGTTGCCGACTGGTGTACAACCGGGCACGGTATTCATCCCTAATCCGCCGCAATACGATTCTGTAAACCCAAAAGAGGTACTAGGGGCCCTTGTGAAAGACATACAATTGGCGGTCAGAAAGTTAAAACGACAAGTGAACACAGCCACCTTAAAACTAGGGGTATGCGGTAGCGTTGACAGATCAGGGCTGGAGGCGCAGCGAAAGATACTACAAATGGTTGAGCAGTGTAAAAGGGTGATCATACAAACGTGCCAAACAACAGTGTCCGACATTTGGAGTATCCCCTCTTGACTATGCCGACGTAGGCCCTTAAAGACCCAACACGCCCTGAGTGTTAATAAAAGTAAGCGTAAATCTAAATACAGCAGCAGGGTCCACACAGTTCTGACAAAGTCCCTGCGCTTCGTACGCTTCCTCAACCGTAAAAAGGACATGGAACCCCACAAGCAGGATCATACATTTTCACAAACAGCGCCTGAATCACATGCACCGGTACAATGCCCCAGTCATTACATAAGTTCAGGTGAGGACAGACCTTGGGAGGTGCAATTGGAGGGATCTCAGGGTGGAGCACCAACACGCCAATACCATGAACACACAGAAGGTCTGGGGGCGGGGGCTGTAGCTGAGGCCTCTATGAGCACATCATCCACATACACAAACCATACAGTTCAGGTAGGAGGGGGTCGGATACCTAGAAAAGTATGGTCCCGCAGAAAACATAAGTGGGCTAATAGCGCTAAGCAACGCCGGCTTTTAATAACTAAATTAAAGAAAGCCAAAATATGCGCTACACGGCATCTTAAAAGGACCCCAGAGCCCTGCGTAAACCAGAATCCCCAAAATGATGCATCAGTAAGCTCCCCCTCCAGGCAGATTCCTCTAGATGAGGATTCAGAGACAGTGTTTTTAGAGAGCGTCAGAACCTACAGTCGTACTGTCGAGAGATTTAACGCTACTGAGCACTACGAGGAGTTTAGGTTTATTAACCTACACCGGATAAGGTCCCCCGTGCAAGGGCATTTAGTCATACAGCAGGCTGTGCAATCACTCATAGATAGGTTGATACGTGATGTGGGTCCTAATGATTTTTTCCAGCTACGCTTCCAGGGGCAGGGCCTTGACAGTCCGCTCTTCACCAAACGACGGGCCCTTGATGTGTTTGATGCTGTGGAATTTTTAGAAAACCTGTCAAAGCTTTTACAGAGCAAAGCTGAACTAGTCGCCTATGGCACTTTCAGAGTCATAGCCCTCATTGTCCGGGGTCGTGAGGGGGGTGTTTCCAGGCCTTTAAAGAGCGTCCTGTACAGTAAGATCATTGGTAAGAAACAGCGTTGGCTGCTCAACTTTAACAATGGAGCAGCCAACACCTGTCTGGCGGCCAGCATCGTGGGATTGCTGATGGGTCGCAACACCACCGACGCTGTCATCATGTCTAGAGCGGCTGAAGCCCATGAGGTTCTTGAAATACCTCCAGATCGCATAGTCGGCTTTGGCGACATAGGTCTTTTTGAGAACTATTTCGCCGTTACGGTGAAAGTTCTTTATCACAACGGTTCTTGGAAGTACTTTACAACCGGGGATCGTGTGAAAAACAAGACTGTATATGTCCTGCACCATGAGAATCACTTTTATGGTATCTTGAACCTTAAAAGTTTTCTGGGAGTCAAATACGTGTGCACACATTGCGACCATATATACAACACTAAGGCACATCATCAGTGTGAAATACATTGTAAGATGTGTCAGAGGGATGGTTGCATTGTAGACGATGCCCTGAAGGTGTTGTGTCAAACCTGTAAGATGTTTTGTCGCTCGCAAGACTGCTGGCGCATACACCGCAAAGCTGTTAAATGCAGCCCTAAAATGGACTGTCAAGAGTGCGGCTGGTATGTGTCGACAGATCACAAATGCAAAGGCATGAAATGTCCCCGGTGTCAGATTCCATGTAGGGTGGGATTTGTACATCAGTGTTACATGGTTAAAGGCAAACACCAGCCCAAAACCGAGGATTACATCGTTTTTGATATAGAGTGCACACAAGAGATGGGGGTACACCAACCTAACTATATTTACGCCCACCATCTAACTTCTGATGACTGCTGGGAGTTTGAGGGGCGCACATGCGTTGGTGATTTCCTTAACACATTCATTCAGTCCAAATTCAAAGGGTACACCATGCTGGCCCACAACTCAAAAGCATACGACTCATTCTTTATTTTACAGAATATGATTCGTGAAAAGGTGCAAGTAGAACTCATCACTCAAGGTTCCAAGCTGATGTTGTTAATGGCTGGTCAGTTACAAATAAGATTCATAGACACCCTGAATTTCCTACCCATGAAATTGAGCAAGCTGCCAAAAGCTTTTGGTTTCCCTGGGTGTAAAGGTTATTTTCCACACTTCTTTAACACCTGGGCGAACCAGAATTATGTGGGGCCCATGCCGCCTCCGGACAGCTACGGGGTTGATTATATGATGCCTGCTGAGAAAGAGAGCTTTCTACAGTGGTACTCTGAAAACCGTGAAAAGGAGTTTCATTTTCAATCCGAATTGAAAACCTATTGCAAGGCCGATGTAATGATCCTGCGACAGGCCTGCAACCTCTTCAGAGATGTTGTGGTGTCTATGACTAAGAAAGTCAGGGTCATGAAACACAAAACCCCTCACATGACTAAGAAAGTCAGGGCCTTGAAACCCAAGACGCCTCAAATGACAAAGTCGGTTGAATACATAGACCCTTTTCAAAACATCACCTTGGCCTCCATGTGTATGTCCATCTACAAACACATGTTTTTAAGACCAGAAAGTATAGCTCTAGTGCCGCCAGACCTCTATAATGGTAAACAGAAACGTTATTCAACCCCTTCTATCCAATGGCTCATGTACGTCTCTGAGAAGGAAGACCTAGATATTCGGCATGCCTTACAGGGTGGTGAATACCGCCTGGGTCCCTATTACCTGGATGGGTATGCTGTAATTAAGGGCGTGCCGACGGCCTTTGAATACAATGGCTGTTTTTACCACGGCTGTCCTCAGTGTTACAAACCCCACGAGTTTAACAGACTGATGGGGGCCAAATTTGGACACTTACACAGACGTACTCTGATAAGGGCCCAGTATGTTGAAAAATGTGGCTTTGCTCTGAGGGTCCTATGGGAGTACGAGTGGTTAGAGATGATAGCAACCAACACCAAGCTACGTTCTTTCCTTCAGAGTCGTGATTTACCACAACCTCTGGAACCCCGCGATGCCTTATTCGGGGGGGCGTACAAACGCCATACAGTTGTACAGGGCCGCTGGGGAGGGTGAGAAAATACACTATTATGATTTCACCAGTCTGTACCCTTTTGTAAACAAAATGAAGGTGTACCCCTTAGGACACCCTACCATCATATATAGAGACTTTAAGCCCCTTTCCGAATACTTTGGCCTAGTAAAATGTGAAATCTATCCTCCAAGGCAGCTTTACTTTCCCGTGTTACCATACAGAGTCGATGGTAAGCTGATGTTCCCCCTCTGTCGAACATGCACTGTGTTTAAAGAGGTCGGTGGTTGCAGTCACACCGAAGAACAAAGGATGCTCACAGGGACTTGGTGCACCATCGAGGTACAAGGTGCCTTAGACAAAGGCTACAGACTCGGTAGAGTACACGAGGTGTGGCATTTTAAGAGGACCACGACACGTCTCTTTTCACGCTACATTAATTTGTTTCTCAGAGACAAACAGGAGGCCTCCGGATATCCTGATTGGTGTACTAGTCAAGCTGCAAAGCAGAAATACATCGATGACTACCACACGCATGAGGGTATACGCTTACGACCACATTTGATAGAGGTCAACCCTGCCCGCCGGCAGTTAGCCAAACTCTGTCTCAACTCCTTATGGGGAAAATTCGCACAGCGTACAAACATGTCAAATACGACCTTAATAACAGATCTTGACGAACTGTTTAAGTACCTTTTTGCCCCTTGTTACGAGGTGTCCAGCTGCGAGTTTATCGATGACGAGACCGCGGCGGTATGCTGGAAATACACAAAAGAGTACCCCACAACGTGTAACAACATTAACATATTCATAGCCTGCTTCACGACTGCACACGCCCGTCTAGAGCTTTACGGTGTTATGGATAAACTCCAGGACCGCTGTCTGTATCATGATACCGACTCAGTGATTTTTCTGAGTAAACCTGGGGATGAAGATCCTCCTCTTGGGGATTATCTAGGTAATTTGACCAGCGAACTTGATAAGGATGAGCACATAATAGAATACACAGCAGCCGGGCCTAAGACATACTCGTACAAAACAAACACCAACAAATTGTGTATGAAGGTCAAAGGTATAACATTAAACGTCAGCAACACCCTAAAAATTAATTTTGACAGTCTGAAGGATCTGGTGCATGAATATTCTGCAGCGGCCGATCATGAAAATGATAAAACCATAGTTGTTAACCAGCCCTGCATAGTCAGATCCAAAAAGAAGTGGGAAATTACAACCCAGCCCCTACATAAAACCTTACGCGTTGTTTTTGACAAGAGGGTCCTGACTGCTGACTATAAAACACTGCCGTACGGATATTAGGAGCATTAGAGAGGACACCCAGCACAATGGACACCCGTTTACAGCACCCGTTCTCCTGTGTGTTAGCAGGGCCCTCAAACTGCGGTAAAAGCTACTTTATAAAAAAACTCTTAGAAAATGCTGCAGGTGCATTATCCCAAGCACCTAACAACATTGTGTGACTTTATTCGTGCTGGCAAGATCTTTATACCGAACTGTCCCGCAGCTTCCCCCATATCAGATTTATAGAAGGTATACCTGAGAATCTCAACGATGATGAGCTGCTACCTCCGACCCTTGTAAACATGGTTATTGTCGATGACCTTATGCGTGAAGGTGGTGACCATCCTGAGCTAGAGCGAGCTTTTACTCAATATTCACATCACCGTAATCTAAGCATATGCTACATTGTGCAGAACTTGTTTTACAAGGGTAAGAACAGTCGCTCTATAGCACTCAATGCCTCATACCTTGTTTTATTTAAAAATCCCCGTGACAAACAGCAAATATCCGTCATAGCTAAGCAGATGTACCCTGGAAACACACACTTCTTCATGGAGGCCTTTAACGACGCTACATCAAAACCCCACGGATACCTGCTGGTCGACTTAAAAAATAATACTCTAGAAGACTACAGACTAAGGGCTGATATTTTTCCCCCTGATCTCCCAGTCGCTTACACCCCAAAGACTAAGTCCCGAACCTATAAAAAGCAGCGCTGAAGACCTTTAGAGACATTTGTAGCCAGGCCTTATAACCCCCCAGGTGCTGACCATGTCTGAACGCCTACGTCGCAATTTGGCCCTCCTGAAAATGTTGGTAACAGCCAGTCCCCAACAGCGAAAGGCCCTCCTCTGCGCAGCTTCTGACGATTTAGTGGCAGCCATTTCAGAAATAGCTCTAAACACCCTAAAAGGCAATGTCCCTATATCAAAGAGCCAGTTACAAGTGTTGAAGAAGAAGCGACAGCTTATCAGGAAGCTCAGTAATAAAAGGGCCTCACTCATCACCAAGAAGAAACTGGTGAAACAGTCTGGGGGTTTTATAGGCTCATTGTTGGGCATAGCTATACCCATAATTACAAGCCTCCTCTCAGGACTGTGATGGAGCATGCCTCAAAGATGTATTTGGTTCCTAAACAACAGTTGGAGAAACTGGGCTCTACTGCGGACAATGCCTGGGATATACGTCGTAATGAGACTCTACGCCTGGATGCTGAAATTAAAGACATTTTGAACCGGACGGATCTAAACCCCTACGACAAAGCTACCCTTTACACCAGCACCCTTAAAAATTTTCTAAGCTACTACAAACAGTGGGATACCGAAAAAAACAAGTTAACTTTATATGCCGCGGACTCTGAACAGCCAGCAGCGTCTGCGCATGCTACGCCGCCCCAACAGCCGCCGCCGCAGCCTTCCCAGACCCCTCTCTCGGATATTTTTGTTGACGACCTCCTAAAAAATATAAGCCAGAGGCATAGGGGGGCCGCGCAAATGTTGATGAGTAAACTAGCCGCTTCTAAAGACCTAACAGCGTGGAATGACAGGGGTGAATTTCTTTACAAGGGACAGCCGGTTGTTGGTTCACACATGTACGATCTGGTCAAAGGTCTCACTCACCCCAAGATCCTAACGCATCAAAATGCTCCTAGAGGCTGGGAGCAGTTTCTACAAGCGGCCGCTGAACTCAACATCCCTTCCACACTCGTGGGTAATAACGAACACCGCCGTATGCTTGAAAGTTTAAAGACGCCCCTCCCGCCATCGCCTGCCGCCTCTGACGGGCCCCTACTATCCCCCTCTTGGAGCAACCCCATGGGGCCTTCAGCACGGCGAAAAAGACACATGCCCAAGACCCGCACGTGGATTAATCCTTAATGTTTCTACAGACTTATTGAATAACTGGGCCTTCTACGTGTATAACAGTGATTTTTCTTCATAAATTTCTTTAGTAATGACTGTCAATGTAATGTGTAACCTACATGACTGTTTGTAATAAACACTTTTATAAATTTTCAACCCTTCTCACTCGTCTTTTTAAAACATTTTAATTCTGGTGTATGAGACAGCATAGAAATACAGAGTCTGAATGTGTGCTTTAAAAAAATTTCTTTATTTTAAACGTTCATCATTAAACATACATGTGTTACAAGCCCTTACAATTTTGACAGACGCTATATTCGGTTTTCACAGGCCGGACCGAGACCCTTGTGTTTTCTTTGACATATTTCACAACTATGCTGTCATTGTTAACAAGGTCACTCGAATATAGATTTAAGAAATTTCTAAACGATGTACCCTCAGACATTTTATTGATAAAATAAATACAGTGTTCCCCGCATGTGATGGCAAGCGAATCCTGGACCTGCAGCTTATTATACTCAACCCTCGCCGCAGCTTTTTTCACAAACTTGAATATGAGTTTTGTATAGATACTGTGTTCGGGGAACTCAGATGTACTGTCAAACACTGTAACCTTGTCACTATCTATAAACATGCCGACCCAGTGTGTTCCACCCTTGTAATGAGGATCGGTGTTAAAGACTAGGGTGCATGGTCTTTCTGACCCAATTTCGGTAGGCAGCCCATCGCTAGGGAAAACACCTAAAAAATAATTCCTAGCGTATTTGTGCCTGCTTAAGAAGTCCCGTATCTGCATAGTGTCTATTTCACAAACGTTTAAAGATAGTCAAACAAAATCTGTCTGGCGTGGTTGATCTGAATGATGCTGTCAAATACCGAGAATACGATCATGTTCACATTCGTAGGTAGTGGATTACTGAATCGTATTTCAGCTTTTAGATTTCCGTTTTTGACCAGGTTGTAGTGATCACCGTCTTCCATGTCAGGGGTCAGGTCGAATGCGAACAGTGTGTATCCGGTCCCATAGCCTTCTCTTGTCACGGCTACACCACAGTCCCGTAGATGTTTCCCTGTTATCGAAACCAGCCCCTGGTATTCCCTGATGTAGTTGGAGCTTATAAAACTGGGTGTGTAGGGTTTTGCAGAAATCACGGTGCCCTCGTGGACCAGAGCGGCGTAGTTGATGTTGTAGTGCTTAAAATTGAAGGGATTTGCGGCGTAGGAGCCGCTAAAAGCTGTATTGTCCACAAATCCGATGATGATAAGCTTAGGTAGTTGTCCCAGAAATAAATTCTGTTGCTGCGTTAGCCGTGTACCTGCTGGGATGCTGAATACCTTCAGAGTCACTCTTTCCACAGCGTACTTGGCGTTTGATATTTGCAAAGCGTCGGCGTGAGCTAGTCTGACGCTCGGGGACACTTTTACCCTCTTTACAAACAGACTCGCTGACCGTATGTCCAACTTGTACTGTTCTGCATCCCCGCTTATGAGACAGAATGAATCCTTGTTGCGCGTGAGCTTGATCTTAAGATCGATTCCGTTGATGAGCAGTTTATCTTGGAAGAATAGGTCTGAATGTATGCGGCCCAGAAGGTCAAACTGGCGACTGGCAGATGCAAAACTTGCTCTTTTTACAAATCCCTGATTTTCACCGTCCAACTCCTTGACTTCAAAATGTTCACATGTGTCCTTGTAGAAGAGCCCCGATGAAAGCTGCGTGTCGAGGGCGTCGCTACTGTAATTTAGAATGCTCTCGAGGTAGGCTCTGTATGCGTACATGTTATCGTTCTGTGTGATGAGCCAGTCGCCCAGGGTGATATCCACCTGATTAAACAGGGTTGCGAGGGGATAAGCTATCGTAGCCACTTTAGCGTCTGCTGCTATGTCGGAACCATCAGCTTTTACAATTTTACACATAAGGTGTAGTAGCGTGTTGTTGAGATCCAGATACATATCCGTGGACCCTGATACATAAAACTCTATAGGGGCCAATGGTGTCAAAGTGGCTAAAGGCGATACCTCCATGAAGAAGCTGTTTTCGATGCTTGTCTGTGTAGGCTTTAGAGTAAACAAGTCTAACTGGGATTTGGCGCACTCGCCTGATGCACAGTGTACGAAGGCCATGCTTTAGGTTGTGCCGCTTTAAAAAATATTTACTTTAGAGGAGGATCTCTTCTTCTTCGTAGCTCTCTTCCTCCGTGGGGTTTTTCTTTTCTGAGCACGCTTTGAAGAACTCCTCTTTTTTTTATAGGGGGCCGGCGGTCCTCTGCGTCTCGATGCACGGCGCTTCCTTTTAACGCTCGTGCGCGGCTTGTACACTAAGCCAGCGCCTTCTTGCGGCTGTTTGTTCATACGTTCGGCAGCCGCCGAAGTAACAGAGCCAACAACATCATGGGCAATGTTCGAAGCTGCCGCCTTAACATGCGGTTTTACAATTTCATAGCCTTTTCTCAAGAATGGCATAGCTCTTCTAAAAAGACTGCGGAAGAAACCTCCTAGACCAGCCCCATACATAACAGGTGACCCTTGAAAGTACGGTGGGCCTCCATAGCCGGCCTGGTTTCGGTAATAGTCCCTGTACATTGAAGGGTCCCCGTATGTTTTCACCACCACCATGCTTAATAACCTCTGTCGCGTCTCGGTCTTAAATGAAGCTTTACAATAACTTTCCCATATTTAAAGGACACAGGCTGCGACTGATCATCGAAGATCATAATTGAAATAGTGTCAAAATGGTTTTTAGAAACTGCAATGTAGTCGGGTTTGTTGAATTGAATATTGACCATCGTATTATTTTCGCCCTGTACATGGACACATCTTAACAAGGGCGAGTAACTGTCTCCGATCCTCTGTGCCTCTACAATATCGCTATACACATAGAGTGTGTAGAACCCTCCGTTAATATCAGGGCACGTGTGATCCGGCTCGACCGGACTTTTAGCATTCTGTACTGTTCCTAAAACGCGGCTTAATTTACCGGTACAGTTAAACGTTGTGGTGCAACTCGATGTTTTAAGAAACACCTTCCTTCTGACGTTATCTAGTGACAGATGGGTATTCGTATATGTTTCAATGGTACCTATGGCTTTGTTGATGGCATCGACAACACTTAAAACTGTGGGGTAGTAGCCGTATGGGATGCTCTCGTGCATGCTCGTCGGGTCCTGCTCACGTTTTAGGTAAAACTTAGCCTCGGTCTGTGTAAATGTGTTCCAGGTTCTAGGGTATTGGATCTCAGTTAGGGCTACCTCCCAATCACCTTTCAGGTCCACAGGCTTAGCCAATTTCACTGTATAATTAGAAATTTGGTTGTCGGGGAACATGTCTTTAGAAGCGTTGGACGGCAGGGTGATATAAAAGGGCGCTGTCTCCATCTTAACATCAGCTTTTAGACGCTCCTCAGCTCACACACCCTTCAGGGAGCTGGCCAGCACCCAACTGTTACATTTCTCCGGCCACCCCCTCCATTTGACATATGCCTGACTATTAGCGCCTCTACCTTTCCTTTTCAGAATCTTTTCCACCTTATACACCCTGTGCGGATCGGCTGGTATCCTTTGTAATTCTTCCTTGTAAAATGCCCCAGACACCATTTCCCCATCATAGTCCTTTAACCTGTAGATATACAAACCCTCTTTAAGCTCCACACTTTCCACTATAAATATTTCATCGCTAAAAGTCTGTTGGTAACCCTTCGTAAAGACCCCTTTCAATTTTGAAATTCTTACGTGATCACCTTTTTTAAAAATAGGCTTCTTCACCTTTGTAGCGAAATTATGACCGTACACAGTTCTCCAAACAGCTAACGAATTAGTATGCGTTACCTCTACGGGTGCTGTTTTGATGGTCCTGTGGTAACTGGCATTATATACATCTAAAAAGGCCTGTAGAACATCAACGTATCTGTAGGTGTTGTGGGCTGTAAAATACCTCCACATCTTAGACTTTAAAGTTCTGTTAAACCGCTCTACAACCGCTGCTTTTACCTCTGTGTGTGTTACAAAATGTTGAACGCCGTGGTGCTTTAATAGTTTCTGAAATGTGTTGTTTAAGAATTCTTTACCGGCATCTGTTTGTAGTTTTTGAGGAATTCGCCCTTTCTCGAAGATGGCTTCAAAAGCGGCTGTGACGCTAGCCCCAGTTTTATCGCGTAACGCTTCTGCGTAGGCATACTTGGACAGCACATCTATAACAGTTAATATATAGTGAGCTCCGTTGTTATGTTTTGCTAAATCTTGAAGGCTGATGATATCCGCCTGCCATTGATAATCTAATTGTGCATTAACGATTGTAGGCTGTCTCTTAAAACGTCTTCTGGTGGGTTTATGTAGTGAATATGCCTCCTCTCCTGATAACCAGTTCTTCACCAGATCTCTGCTTACAGGTTCGTTTTCATCTACAGTCCTTCTATATAGAGCTTCGGCGCTTCCCAAGCTGCCAACTCCCCGTGTATCATAATAAAGTTTTCTTAACACGGACCCCGACATGTTATCATCCGCTACACACCAGACAATGAATGCCACTTGTTTTGCATAAGTGCCTTTTATTAAAAAAGTAAAGAAAAAATTTAACAAATCATAAACAGAGTATACTTTACATTTTTCACAGTAAGTGTCGTAAGGACGTATTAACACAGAGTCACCTTGAGGTGTAACATTCTATTACTTTGTTCTAAATACACGCTATCATGTAATGTTAAATAAGCACCTGTTTAAAACAGTTTTCGAGGGGCCAAAGACCCTATTTTTCTATTTTTTTTATACAGATTACACATACGCCTTGCTACGAGTTTTTCTATCATTTTTCTGTTGAAAGTGGTGCCCATACCCTGCATACCCGGTAATTTTAAGCTCGGGTCATAGGCATATCTGATCTCATTGATTGCCGCCGTCAAAATTCTCAACATATCAGGGTGGACAAGCTTCTTTTCAGCGTACAACCCATACACCACCCTTAGCAGTTTATACACCTTGTATGGATCTATCAAACTACAAATATAGCGTATTGTTCTTGATCTGTATGATTCACACAAACATTTGTGAGCCTCCTGCTGCGGATCGTTGATTTGATGGCCGTTACAAAGGCTGTAATAGTCACGCCGGACACAGTTTAGGACCACCTGTGCGGCGAAAGCCTTAACTTCCTGCCTTGCGTAGTAGGACAAGCCTTCATCTTCCTTTTCACACATGTCAGAGTCACATACACACTTGTCGCAGCCATCACGGTTTTGGCATGTGGAACTTTCAGCCTGTTTTGAGCACCACAGACAATTGAAAATTACATTGTTCGTTTTTGTAGACCGCCATTCTGGCGCAGGCCTTTTTGGGGTTTCTCTCTAGGGTTCAAAAGAAGAAAGAATTACAATCCGTAAGTTGAAGAAATAAAATACAACGCTATGTAGGTGACCGCGCATAACATTTTCTTACTAACCTCTGCATATTTACCGCTCTCTGCGGCGGCTCTGAAATCTTGAGAGTCACTAATGTCCTGCGATGCCCCATCATCTTCGACGCTTGTACCAGGTTGTTGCAGAATACCCTTCTCAACACCTGTATCCTCCTGAAGGTCCCTGTCATCATAGCTGGATGTGCTAGGAGGTGCTACATCTTTTTTAACATAGTTTATTAAGTAGGTGTATTCGACTGGGTTTGCTCTCTAGGGTCAGAAAGAAGAAAATATTGACAGTTCGTTAGTTGAAGAAATAAAATAAACCATTATGTAATTGCCTGCTCATAACATTCTCTTTTTAAATTTTTTTTTACTAACCTTAGCATTTTCATCGTCTTCGGCGGCTGCTCTGAAATCTTGAGAGTCGCTAATGTCCTGTGATGCCCCATCATCTTCGACGCTTGTAGCAGGATGGTGCAGAACGACCTTCTCAGCAGCCTTATCCTCCTGAAGGTCCATGTCTTCATAGACGGGTGTATTAGGAGGTGCTACAGCTTCTTCAGATTCCTCCAGATCCATTGAACTGAGACCAGCAAGCAGGCTGCCGCTACATGAGCCCTCACTGTCGCTGCTGTCGCCCTTAATCGGGGACATCCGACATACGCAATCCTTGAGACGGCGTGCTTCCATAGGCCTACATATGCCATTGCCAAAGCCAGTAGCGTCGCAGTCCATATCCCTAGGAGTTTCTTGTCGAGCATCCTCGTCCATTACCAGGGGTGTTAAACTGCGGTAATATCTATTGATAGTGGGTTGGGAGCCACCCAACACTGGCCTTTTCACGATTGGGTTGTATCTCTTCATTCTGATGTGGGGTGCGGGCACCTTTTCGTATTCAGGCTTCTGCTTGCTGTAAGAGGTTCTTAAGGAAGTCGTATATGTATCCTAAGCAGTCCCTAAAAGGGGCGGACACCTCTACACCATAACAGAGGCATACAAACGTCATAGGCCTCTGGTTCGCTGATGGCTCCAAAACAAACCCCGCCCTTTGGAAGACCGCCCCCTTGGGACAAATGGACACCTACAGTCATCATAGAGGGTTGAGACCCGTCACTTTTTTAAGGACACATCTATGGGGCTTTTTGCTCACCACCTGTCACTTTTAAGGACAGGAACACCATGTCACTTTTCAGGACACAGACCTGTCAGTTTTAAGCATACACACACACACAGGCATGTCACTTTAGGGACCCAGACCTGGCACATTTGGTGACACAGACCTGTCACATTTGGTGACAATCACAGACCTGTCACATTTGGTGACAATCACAGACCTGTCACATTTGGTGACAATCACAAACCTGTCACTTTTAAGGACACACACTGACCTGTCACTTTTGGGGACACGCATGACGAGGAATGGTATCCCTTCTTTCTACTTAGGTGAGGTAAGCCTTACATTTACATCAGCTATTGCCATCTGATATCACTGCAGGCATTGGTGCACTCATGAACCATGACCAGTACACGATGTGCAATGCAAATGGGGTGTCAATTCCACACAGGTATCATAGGAGAAACTATCCCAATTCAAGGCATATGCATGAACAAGCACACAGAGCGGTTTGTGCAGTTTTCGTGTGCATTAATTACACATATACAGTAATCTAAACATCCCAGCGTCCCGACTTTTAATGTCTATCTGGATCAATTGCAATGTAACACTGACCATATACGCAACTCATACTAATCAAATTATGTCCTGAGGATGTTTGTTTTCATTACGTAGACGTTTTCTCCTCATTTTATCTCCATAAAATGGTTGAAAAGACGAGCAAGCCGTAGCTGGAGGAGTTTTGGAAGCCAAAAAACGATCTGCTTAGCTGACCCAACCCACTGGGCTATCTTATACACAGCTTGGCTGGGTGAATGAATATTTGGACAGACAGATGTGGTTGGGAGAAAGCATGAATTTATCAAGAGAGACCAGCCACGGTGTGGATGAATATATAATTACAGACCAGAGACCAGTTTTATATGTAAATATAGTCAGGGCACAAGTCCTAAAAAAAGGAAGTGGGGGGGGACTCTCCAAGTTAAGTGGTGTCACAGGAAGTGATATCACAGCAGGAAGTGACATCATGGCAGGAAGTGACTTCATGGCAGGAAGTGACATCACAACAGGAAGTGACCTCACAACAGGAGGTGACATCACATGTGCAGAATATCTATCATTTGCACGTTTTGCAAGATTTAACAATTGAAGCTGCTCAGTACTTAACCCTGTGACTTACGGTCACTGTATGGAGGAATTACCAGCCCAAATGTGAATGAAGTTTGGTGTAAAACTACATTAGTCAAGCCACTAAGCGCTGTAGGCGAGGCATACTAAAACATGACACCATGAACAAAAGCAGAGTTTGTACAGTTATGGTATAATGCTAGTATTTACAGTGGATGTATTGTTATGTAATATTTGCCAGCTTACATAGCTAAAACACGACAGACAGCAAAGTATGAGTGTGCATCTATCAGTTAAATAAATATGAAAATGTACAGTTTGACAACTTCATTTATACGCGAAGCACAAAATAAATAATGGTAAATACAGATAAAATGGGCAAAAGATAAATATGGATGAATACAGACTGAAATGTTAAAAAAATAAATACCATAAAACTGGGTGCCCTACTTATGTGTGACATTTCCATAGTTTCCGTGTGTATGTGTGACACTTAGAGTGACACTTTCCACTCAGTGAAAACCAAGCTACAAAGTGCAAAGCAATAGATATTAGTCATTGCACCCTGTTCAGCAATGAGAAGCTCTACAATATTTTGAAACTGCTGTAAAACACCTGAAATAAAAAGTTGCTTTTCATACCATGTTCACGCATTCAAATGCAATCTATAGTTGTGAGAAATTGGAGAGCAAATACTGATTAGCCTACACATGCTTTATGCACGGAAAATGCAACTTTCTAAAAGTAGGTACTTTACCACTGGTTTTAATTGGCTGTCTTTTAGAAAGTTGCATTTTCCGTCCTTGGATAATCTTGCTATCTTTAATCAGGTGCTTGACAATCTAGGTGCGATTAAACCCATGTAGGCAATGTCTGTTTATAAATGGTGCTCACTGCTGGCTGAGAGATGGATGCGGATTTCCGCAGTTATTCTCAAGCTGGAAACGGGTCCCGGGCCACCTAATTCCCACATCTGATCCTCAAAATAATGTCCTGAAACTCTTAAACGTGCTACAGCAACAAGTGGCCCCAGTACGCAAACATCCTGAGTGGACCTGGAGGAATCGGAGGCTCTTTTCCATGTGACCGCCCACCTCCGAATAGCTCACTTGAAAGACAGTTGCTGATTCCGCTTATCCGACTTTGACGCTTCTATGTGAGCAGCTATTAAAAGTCGAAGGGTACACATCCTGCCACTCACACTAGTCGACCAGCCTCTCAGCAGAAACCAAGATATATTCAATCACTCATTTAGATCAAGCCATGTCCCAGCCTGTTTCCTCCCTCAGGAGCACGTTTTCACAGCACACCAGCAGGATGAGCGTGCAGTTTTGGATATATTGCCACCCTTAAACCTAAACTGAAGTGATGCAACACCATTCACACTGCTGTGCTTCCATTCGTGAAATGTATCAGTCCTGCAATTGGCCAGCAATTCCTGGCCTATATATTTTGAATCAAGCGATATTCAGGAAAATGTCATCCCATCAAATATCCTAAATCAAAATGCAACCGAATGTAGAAAGGCAAGAGTCTCGTCTGTTTCAGCCGTACAAACATTGTTCTATGCAATGACTACACTAGTGTTCCGCTCAGCCAAAGGCACAGGGACACATTTTTAGAAACTGTGGCATGACCTGCTCCTTGAACTTGAAAATAGTTTGCAATTTTGCCTTCATTTTTACTCATCGCTGTGCTGATGACCGTAGATCTACAAGCTAAGCCTACGTAATGCAAAACATCAACACTGCCGTAGTGTTTTGGAGACTGCATCCTATGCATAGCTGGTGTAGGGTAAGTCTTGTTAACAAACTGCCAAGTTACTACAGATGCACCTATGTTGGCCTGGCAGGGTTTACATGTAATGCTAACATTACTAACTAGTCAAGAAAATAGCAAACCTTCCCCGCTCCATCCCATCCCAGCGTCCCTGTCACGGATCCTGCAGGGCCCAGGCGCCATTGGCTGCTCCCTTACCTTGCGATCGACTTCACAAAACTGTCGCCAAGCGGAAAATAATTTTCTGTCTCTGATTGGCAGCAGCAAATTTTAACTCCATCACTCTTGGGTAGGTCGGGTAGGTAGGGTAGGTCGGGCAGGTCAGGCAGCAGGCGAGGCCAGGAAAGAAAGTGGAGTCTTGTTGAGGGGAAGGGCGAGACAGGACGATATCTGGATCAGGCCAATCCTGTGATGACTGCTATGGCCACTGATTGGTCGCAGGTCACAGGTCACAGCGTCCACTGGTAGGCTCCCGGCAAGGTTCAAAGGGCAAAGCAGAACTTTTATAGGTAGTGAATTCGCGAGCTACACAAGATTGACAATCAGCCCTGTAGTTGGGAGATGCTTTGATTACTGGGGGTAATCCCCATTACTCTTAGTCCTACTCGAACTCGACCCAGTCATCACACATGAGTTATTCCACACGACAGGAAACAAAACAGGAAACACTTTTAGACTCCACCCACCCTCCTGTCAGGTGCTATAACACACCTCACCACCAGAAGCATATTCTGATGTACCAAGCACTAAAGGGATGGAAAGGGAGGGCGGGCGGGATGTATGACTGGGTCGAGGACGAGTAGGACTAAGAGTAATGGGGATTACCCCCAGTAATCAAAGCATTACCTCTACGTCCCTCGTCCTCGACCCAGTCATCACACATGAGGCATACCAAAAGCAACCCCACCAAGGCCTTTGGCACACCACAAACAAAAACAGACCAGACACCAAGGTGTGCAGCAAGACAGATTTTAATAATAAACAGAAACAAACAAATCAGACATGGGGGGGGACCCCCACAGCTTGCAACACTCCAGAACCAAAATTAGGGCGGCCAGACAGAGCACAATTCAAGCGATAATGTCGCACAAAAGTGGACTTGGACGCCCAGGTCCCCGCCCTACACATCTCCTCAAGGGGAACTCCATGGAAAGCGGCCCAAGAAGCAGACACACCCTGGTAGATCTCGCCTGAACCCCAGACGGACAAGGCAAACCAGAGCCCTGGTAAGCCAAAGAGATCACAGCCTTGATCCAGCGACCCAAAGTAAGACGGGAGGCAGCCTTACCCCTACCAGCCAAACCAAAGATCACAAAGAGGGAGTCAGAAGACCGAAACCCAGCAGAACGTGCCACATAGACAGACAAGGCACGCCACACATCCAAAGAATGGAGTAAGATGTCAGAAGGCGAGGAAGGAGAAGGACAGAGAGAAGGAAGAATCAACTCCTGGGAGGAATGGAAACGAGAACGAACTTTTGGCAAAAATTCAGGGTCCAAAGAAAGGACCACCGCGTTGTCCAGAAACCTCAAAAAGGGGGGAGAACAATGCAACGCCGTCAGCTCACCCAACCTCCGAGCAGAAGTAACAGTCACCAAAAAGGCCACCTTGAAAGACAGGAATTTCAAGTCCACGGACTCCAAAGGTTCAAAAGGAGGGGACTGCAAGGCACCCAAAACCAAAGAAAGATCCCAAGGAGGAACCGGGGAGCGGACAGAAGGAGCAGAAAGCGAGAAACTCCGAAACAGACGGGAAACCAACAACCCGTCCGAAGGCAGAATAGAAGCCGGATCCCGAAATGCCCGGATACCAGCCCACTGACCCTTCAAAGTGGACAAAGCATAGTATTTTTGAAAGCCATCCAAAAAAACTGAAGAACAGGAGGCAGGGGACAGGCCCAGGGCAGCACACCAAGAAGAAAAAGAAACCCAGTGCTCGGAATAGGAGGAAAGAATGGACTTCCGACGAGAAGCCTGCATCACAGTGATGAGGTGGTCGGGCAAACCCCGGACTCCAAGAGACAGCCGTTCAACCTCCAGACCGCCAAGGTGAGAGGAACCAACAGGGAGGAAGACGGGGAACCCAGAGGAGACGGGTAGCGAGGCAGGATCCACGGAGGGCCCACCGCCAGACTCAGCAGTAGAGGAAGCCAGGAGCGGGAGGTCAATAAGGGAGAACAGCCACCACCTGAGCCCCCACCCGCTGAACCTTCAGCAAGAAAGCAGGGATCAGAGGAAAGGGGGGAAATGCATAGAGGAACCAAGGAGGCCAAAGGACAGAAAAGGCATCCACTCCCCAAGCCCCCGACTCCGGAGTCCCGGAGCAGAACAGGGGAAGCAGGGCATAGGTCCGGGAGGCAAACAGGTCCAGCACCGGAGTCCCGAACCTTCGGCAGAGCAACCGGAAAATCCAAGGGGCCAGACACAGGGAGAGAGAGGATGGGAACCTCCGACTCAAGGAATCTGCAACCACGTTGTCCACACCCCGAATGTGCAGAGCAGAGAGGGCCACCTGATGACACTTAGCCCAACTCGCAATTGCACAAGCCACCATGTTCAGGGAAAGGCAGCGGGTACTGCCCTGGTGGTTGATGTAGGCCACGGTCACAGTGTTGTCCGACCTCACGAATACGTTGCACCCCAGAAGACGATCCTTGAAAAGGCGAGGAGCCCTCCCCACCGCAGACAGCTCCCTCCAATTCGAAGAACGGCGCGACTCCGAAGGAAGCCAACGCGCCTGCACCGCCCAAGGGCCCAGAGCCGCACCCCATCCGGAAGCGCTGGCATCCGTTGTCAACACCAAGGTGGGCGGAGGATGGAACCACATGCCCTTCGACAGATTCGAAGAATCCAGCCACCACTGGAGAGCAGACACCAACTCCGGAGACACAGGCACAGGAATCGAGAAGTCCTGGACAGGAAAGGGCACCCAACTCTGAACATGCCACAACAGAGGCTGAAGATGAACCCTGGCCCAGGGCACCGTGAACACAGTGGCAGACATGTGGCCCTGAACCACCAGCCACTGCAGGAGAGGAGCCGAAACCCGGGAAAGCAACTTCCCCAGCAAAAACTGAAGACTCAGAATCTGGGACTCCGGGAGAAAGACCTTGCCTTGAACAGATTCGAACACCGCCCCAATGAAGGTCCTCCGAGTTGCAGGGTCCAGGTGACTCTTCGGCAGATTGATAAGGAAACCGTGATCTTCGAGCGTACGCATGGTCAAGGAAAGGTGGCGAGACATGACCTCCGGAGACGGAGCCTGCAGCAGCCAATCATCCAGGAATGGAAACACGGACACCCCCAGGAGATAGAGATGAGCCACCAAGGGAGCAGCCACCTTGGTGAACACCATGGGGGCGGACCGGAGACCAAAGGGAAGGACGCAGAACTGCCAGTGATGACCCTCCAGGCAGAAGCGCAGGAACTGCTGATCCACCAACGACATCGGAACATGTAGGTAGGGATCCTGGAGATCGAGCGAGGTGAACACCCAACCCTCCTGGACCAGGGGAATCACCTTCTGCAGAGTCTCCATCTTGAATGGGATCTTCTGTACAAATAAGTTCAGGGCCCGAAGATTGATGACAATACGGAAACCCCCCGTGATCTTTGGAACCACAAAGACGATGGAATAAGTCCCCAGCCCACGTTCCAGGGGGGGACCGGAGCAATCGCCCACTTGTTGAACAGCACCTGCACACCCTCCATCAACGCCAGACGGCGAGACGGGTCCAAAGGCAAAGGGGTCACCACAACACCCGAGGGAGGTGGAGGAGACAGGAACTCTATCCGGTAACCCCTGGAAAGAACATCCAGCACCCACTGGTCGGAGGTCGTCAGCAGCCAAGCATGGAGGAACAGCCGCAGACTCCCACCAACCGTGGGCCGACCACCGAGACCGGGCACCGGAACGGCATAGTCAGGAACGAGGAGCGCCAGACCCACCATCCTGCGGGGGCTTCCTCTGGAACCTCCTAGGAAAGGATCTACGAGCACCACGCTGGCCTTGAAACGAGGACTGCTGAAATCTGGAAGGCTGGCAAAAGGACCTGGCATTCGAGAAGGAGGACCCCTTATGAGAAGGAGTATGACAGAATGATAACGAATGCTTCCTCTCCTTGAAGACTTTATGGAGCTTGTCCCCCAGGGCATCCCCAAAAAGATGAGTACCAGAAAACGGCAATCTTAAGGCCATAGATCGTTGCGCAGCATCCGTCTTCCAACCCTGGAGCAGCAAGTTCCGACGGGCAGCAACAGAGGAACCACAAGACAAAGCCGAAGCCCTGACCGAGTCAAAGGCTATGTCCGAAAGGAACTCCGTTTGACGTTCCATAGACTCCAGCAACTCCGGACAACTACCCCCCTCCTGCATTGCAGAAAACAAAGTCTTGAAGTCAGCCAGCAAAGACTGCGGAACATATGCACCATACACTCCCGACCGAAGGGCCAGGTGAGAGCCAGCATAGGACTTCTTCAGAGCAGAGTCCATCTTTTTATCAACGCCACCCTTCAGGATATTATCATCCGCCATGGAAGGCCGACCCACCAGAGAAGCAACAATAGAGTCCACCTGCACCGAATCAGGCAGGGCAACCTCCATATCCTGCAAAGGATAGAGCTTCGACATAAATCTGGGCATAGAAATATGGTCGGGGTCCTTCCATTCCTTAAGGAGAACATCCATGACAAAGGGGTGGATGGGCATGGAAGAAGCCACAGGCTTCCGAAACTGCGGCAGGACAGCGTCCTGGGAGGTGCAGACCACAGAGTCCTCAGGGAAGCCCATATTCTCCCGAACATGACAAAGAAGATCAGGCATCAGGTCCTTGGAAATGTACTTTCCCTTAAGATCCACTGCGCCCAATGTAGACTCATCCGAGGAAGCAGAGGAAGAAATATCCAAATACAGGGCAGCAGCAGCCTCAGAGCGACTCCCAGTACCCTTCCTGGAAGCCTCGAGATCAGACAGCGTCTCCAAAATCAGGCGCTTCAGACGCTTAGAGTCATCCAAACTGGCACTCTTGCAGCAGGAGCAGAATCCCCACTATCCATGGAGGAAGAGGAAGACCGAACAGGAGAGACATGCTTTCTCTTCCTGTGGTGTTTCCCCATAGCAAAGCAGCACCCACGAGCTACAGCAAACCAGCAAACAGAGCAGACTTGGGACACACAGCAGCACCACAAGTAGCACAAAGGAATGAAAGAACAACAGATTCCCGCCAAATAAATGAAGAATCACTCACCCATCAGCTGAGCCACAGCGAAGAACTGACGAGGAAGAAGGAGGGGGAAGGAGGGGCCGAAGCAGCGGCCATCGAATGAAAACCTCCAGAAGGCACCGACTCCAAAGGAAACGATGACGCCACCCCCTCCCTCCAACCAAGACGGAAGACAAGCAGCCCGGAGCCCACCCAGGTGCTTGCACAGGCAAATGAGGAGCAGAAGCCGGAACCGGCCTCCCAGCCGTAGTCCGACACATCCCGGAGCCTCCAGCCCCCGCAGCCAAGGAGAAACGGCCGCCCGGACATCCACAAAGACGAGCTCCGAGTCCCAGGAGGCGAGTGTGCCCAGCATAGGCAGACAAGCCGGATGCAGGAACGGCCGGGACGCGAGGAGCCGCGGTGTGCCAGGCAGTGAAACAAACCTTAAAAGCACAGGGCAGAAGAAGGAACCGGAACCCTCAGGCATCAGATAGAAAGCAGAGACGGCCCCGGGACGCACACACGCGCCCGACCAGCACAGGAAGCCAGGGAGTCCAAAGACAAGAAGAAATACCCGGGGACCCAAGAGGCCCCGCAACCCAGGTCTCCTGCGATCCAGGAAAGCACAGGAAGCCCAGCAGCCTGGCTTCTAAAATCCCACGGAGGTCCACGAGCACCCCCAAGGTCCAGCAAAGGAGGAAACCACAGGACAGGCGTAGCAGGTAAGTGCCCGGCACTCACCCAAGCGTCACCTATCAGAATTCCATCCGACAGGAAACAAAACAGGATATGCTTCTGGTGGTGAGGTGTGTTATAGCACCTGACAGGAGGGTAGGGGGAGTCTAAAAGCGTTTCCTGTTTTGTTTCCTGTCGTGTGGAATACCTCATGTGTGATGACTGGGTCGAGGACGAGGGACGTAGACGTAATGGACGGGTAAGTCAATGAAATCTTAGAAAGTTAGGGTCGTTCGTGCGGACAAGTAAAATCGCCATGTTACAAAGTCCAGCTTTTGAGCAGGGGGACGGCGTCCACCCTGTAAAATAAGTGGGGGGACGCCATCCATCCGCGTGGTATCCCGACTCGTGCCCTGAATATAGTACTACTCTCAAGCAGTGGCTTGAAAATTCATGTCCTTTAACACATGATGTTTGTTTTATCTAAGCCAACATGCCTTCTTCACAGGATGCCCTCCCAGCGTCTGAAAGGCACCCTCTAATTCAGCAGCATTTGTTTTATGGCTGTCTAGGTCGCGCAATAAAACAGATTTTAATTACGTGTTGCAAAAGTGACACCATGCGGGAACGGCACCTAGACAATAATGGGCCAACAGCGCAGAGATCACAGGCTTCGGCATTGCACTGGGCTTAGTGTGTACTCCAGCACGGGAAGTCACTCGACAACACTAGCTTCTGCACTTTGTAAGCTTTACTCCTTTGGGGAGCTTTCCGAACCCCAAACCGCGCTGTAGCCATTCCAAGACAGATCTCGTGTTGGGTTTACTTAATGTTCACGCTGCATGGAAGTGAATTTTCACAGTGAACGCAAGTGACTAGAAGCAGCTTTTCTGGCTACCTGTCGCCTCTGCAAATTTATGGAAGCCGCTAACTCGTATTATGGGCGCAATATTTGAATATGGCAGATCGTATAGCCTTTCATGGCTCCTTGTGGTACAAGGAGCACATTTAGCCCATTTTCCACATATTAAAGAACGGAGATGACACCATGAATGCATAAAATACTACTCCTGTTGGGAGAGAGGAGAGGCCATCACACGCTTTACAGTGTGATGGCCAAACAAAACAACCTCTTAGTGAAATCGCCAGCGAGGGGGCTAAGCCCACAAAGGAGGGACATTTAACCAAATGCACCAATAACAAGCCAGCACTTTTAAATGACCCAGATAACAGCCATTTGCAATTGGTGGGTGAGCTAAGCCCCACAGAAGAGATATAACAGGTCGATTGAATCTCGACCTAAAAATGAAATAAGAAGAACAGTGACAAGACTTTGTAGCTATGAAAAGAATAGTGCAAGAGTAACCACGATTGAAACATTCTAAGACTTTTATACACCGGAACATAGAAAACAGCTTATCAATAATTAAGAAACTAGAGGCAACCAGAAGTCTCTGTATATAATTTATACTTTATTAGTTTATTTATTTTCACTTTTAAATACAGTTCTGGCTCTTTTTGCCAAAGGAACTGCTGATGGCGAGCAAAGCGTGGCAGAGCAGGATCTTTAGGTTGGAAAAGACAAGACAAACAAAGTGGGCATTAGAGACCATATATGTTGGTGTTCCCTGGAAAAGACTCAATATCATAAATATAGATATACATCAATAAAGACATTTCATTTTCACTGCTATGGATAATCAGCTGTTGCATTTTTTCCCACAAAAAATAGAATCAGTGTCAGAAGTGGCATTAAAATAGTCTGAAGAAAATGGGTGTCCTCATACAACTGCTAGAAGAAGGGCAGAGATGTTGGGGATGGATGTTCGGACAATACATCAGAATGGTACAACAAGAAAGAGACTCCCTCCAGCAAACTTTAGACGGATTAGCTGGGACTTTCTTTTACAATATGCTACTTTGGGAAGGTTAACAATGGTGTAAACCCAGCGGAGAGGATCTCCAAATGTACCTTTATTGGTGCAGCAGAAATATTTGTATGGGGACGACCATGATTTTTTTCTTTACTGCCTTTGCAAGAATAGCACAGAGTACATGGTGGCCAAATGAGTGGTGGGGGCCAATAGCTCGCTCCATTATTATCAATGGAATTACACGCTCCATATCAGGCAGCCAAACCTGGGGAAAACATCTGTTGGACCTGACCCTTTCTACAGGGCCACCTCCAAACTTTTCTCTCCCTCCTCCTAATTGTTGTTAGATTCATTTTTGTTGGCCATAGGACTCTGTGCACTTTACCACTGCTAACTACTGCTAAAGTGCTTATGCTCTCTGCTCAAAACATGGAAGCATTGGCTCATACCCAATTCTCCTATTTAATTTACTTATAAGTCCCTAGTAACGTGCACTACCCGTGCCTAGGGCCTGTAAATTAAATGCTACTAGTGGGCCTGCATCAATGATTCTGCCACCAACTTAAGTAGCCTTTAAACATATGTCACGCCTGCCATTGCAGAGCCTGTGTGTGCAGTTTTAACTTGCAATGTCGACCTGGCAAAATAAACCTTTTGCCAGGCCTAAACCTTCTTTTTGAATACATATAAGTCTCCCCTAATGTAGGCCCTGGACAGCCCCAAGGGCCAGATTCAGTGTATGTAAAAAGATGGACATGTACTTTTAAGTTTTGCATGTCCTGGCAGTAAAACCCTCTTAAATATGTTTTTCCCTACTCCAAGGACTATCTGTCCCATAGGATAACATTGGAGTTGCCTTACTTCATTTTATACATCCAATTTTCAAATGGGTAGAGATCACTGGTTCGTGTGTGGTGTCCTGGAATCCCAAATCAAATTATAACCTGTGCTGAAATTGGATTTTAAATTACAATTCTGAAAATGGCACATTTAGAAAGTTTCAAAATCTAACATTGTCAATACTGACTCTTCCTTTTACGCATACGTGGTTTTGTTTGTGATCACTATATTCAATAACAGTGGTCACCATTTATTTTTTCAATCATAAATCATAGCAATCCTTTCATAATTAATCATACACAGAAGAACAATATGAACATATCAGTCAGTCAAAAACTTGTCTTTCGGTTGAAAACCATAAAAAGGCAAATTTACATTTTTGCAATCAAAAAAATTAAAGTATTTACAATACAAAGATCCTCAACGGATCCAACAATCAGACCATGATTAAAAGAAATTAAAAACAGGAGGATGGAACGAAGTTTAAAACCATACAATAAAATTCAGGTCACGTGGGGATGGCCTGAGAGTTTATAGTAAACGGGAAAAAGGTAAAGATACATCCCTGCTTCTGTTATCATATGGTCACAAGTGATTGAGCATTTTTTAGGGTTGCACACCTTGTGAACCACATAGACAGGAGAAATTCTGCTGTAGCAAACACAGTCAAGGGAGTGGTATCAAATTTAAGAATTCCAAAAACCTCCCTATAGTCCCTTAAGCCCCTGGGCTTGCAGAATTGGATGATTTTTTTGTCTCTTGCCCTGGTGTACGAAAGGCAGAAGAGCAGAACATGCAGATCCGTCTCTCTGTCTTCCGCACACCCTGGACAACAGCTACCTGTGGTGGAAGCATTTAACCACTTAGAAGTGGTATCCCTAAGCGTTAGTGAACCATGCCTAAACTGCATATAAAGTTTCTTGGCCAGGGGAGGCTGGATCTGATCCAATAAAAATTCAAAGTTAGGATGGATCTTAATATCTAAAAAGGAGTTGGTCAGCCTACCCAGTGAGGAATTTGTTGTCAAAAGAACCAAGCGATACTGTTTTAATGCCGTGCTCAATGATTTCTTGGAGAGAGGGCACAGGCTGATTCAGGAGACGACCACAGTTCCCCCATACCTAGAGCCTGAGTAAGATGCTTAATGTACTTTATCCATGGGATCTTTCCTGCACCTCCTCTGGACAAAAGATCCTCCAAATCTTCCCTATAGCAGTAGTAGTACAAAGCTTTATTTCGATATGAAATTCTTAAAAAGCACATGGCAGTTAAAATACAATTCATTTGCCGCTCGTAGTTGTGTGCAGTTGGGCTACAGAGGAGTTCACATTTCCTACCGGTGTCACTGGATAGCATCTGGGCGGAGCGAGCAAGAGCAGGACTGCGAGTCCCAGGATCGTCAGCGGCGTGTCCAACAGCCGCACCTGAAGACTCTTCCCCATCGACCCCGCCACCCTCCTGGCAGCTGAAACCCACGACTTGCGGTCCCCGCTCCGCGGGTGCCGCTCGTAGTTGCCATAGCAGCTTCATACTATGGTGGTGAGTTGTGGGGTCACAATGCTGGGACAGAACTTGTCAAGGTGGAAAACAACTTCCTTAGACGTTTGCTGGCTCTACCACAAGGCACACCTCTGCTACCACTGAGACTAGATTTGGGGCTCTCTTCAATAGGAGATGAACTGGCTCTAAAGCCACTGAGGTTTTGGCACAGGCTGTTGTCCACTAACAAACTCTCCCACTACAGGCAAGATCTGAAGCACGTCCTGAGTCTTAACATCTGCGACAGAATTCCATGGGTGGCATATGTGAAATGAGAATTCTATCGACTGGGACTGGCTGACCTGTGGGATGATCCTGAAAGAGGCTGTTTAGGGGTGTACCGCAAAAGGCTCTCCAAGACTTTTAAAGACAAGAACCTAACTTCGCTCGTCTGTGCCCCGAAAATTGGCTCCCTCACCGAACAATTCCTGGACATTAAAAGTTATTTCTGTTTTGAAGGATATATGGATATTATATTCTCTATCACCACAAGGAAACTTTTTATCCAGTGGAGGCTCGGCACATTGCCCCTTCAATCTTTCACAAGCAAATGGACAATGATGGACGACAAAATTTGCCCTGGGTGCAGTATGAACGTGGAGGATGAACTACACGTGTTGTTTTTTTGCCATGCCTACAGCAGACCAAGAAAGTACTGGCTAGTGCCATTATGTAGGAATCTGGGCTTCAGAAACTATTTACAATCGTAGAGAATTCTGAAGACATGCACCTTGCACTTTATCATCTTTGCCGTAGCCAAGTATCTAATGGCCATGTGGCAGATAAGGGGAAAAATATTGAAAGGGTAACTTCTAACTCCCAAATGTGAAATGAACTGCATTGAACTGTAGCTTAATGGGTTTTTAATTCCAGAGTCTTTTATGATCTGAATCAATTAGTCCCTTGCTTTCTTGCACTGTTTTTATATTGTATGCTTACATGTGTTTTAAATGTTTTTACTGTATCTTTTATGGTCTCTGTGAGAAGTTGGCCCGATATGCAGCGTTCGCTATTCTAGCGACCGCTATGTATCGTTCCAAACGACCCTTATGATGATTGGTTGTAAGTCAACCTATAGACCAGCTATCCTAGTAGCGTGGATACGAGCAGTCTAAGGCTAAAGACTCGAGAGGGCGTGTTAAGCCAGCTGTTTACCACACATGTATCCCTTGAACACCCAGTGAAAGGACACCACACAAGTGTTATGAAAAATAAACGGTATATTTATTTAAGAATCACAACAGCCCTGTACTCTTTATGAGGACAGGGTACTAAGCACAAACCAAATCTCTTAGGAAAATACTTCAAGTGCACAATTAAAACAAGTGTCCGAAGACACGGGAAGTTTAGTGGTCTCGGGCGGACCCGATAAGGCAAGTCGGAAGCGAGGGACTCAGGACCCTAGAGTAAGGAGGCTATGCAGGCACCGAAATGCCAAAGTTACCTAGCCACGAGGGCTGCGGCTGCACAAGTCTTACAGGCGTCGGGGGTCTTCGCTGACGAGCCAGGAGCCGGAAGAAAAGAAGTTGCTGGCCGGCGACCAGTGATGAATAGTTCGTAGAGATCCAAGCCTGGATCAGAGATCGATGATACCTGAAAGCAGAGGGGACCAAGTTCGTACTACTAGCCAGTAGTCAGAGGGTACCAGGAGGGCACCGGTTGGCCGTCACCTCGACCAGGTGAGTGGGCGACGCTAGGCTCTGCAGTCTCACGGACCAGGAGGCGTTGTCGGCGACCAGGATGGAGGTGCGAGCTGTCCCACGAAGGATGATGCTGTCGGCGTCGCTGGGCCCAGGATTGGGGCAACAAGCCTTGGCAGATCTCAGGGCCACGTGGTAGGCCTAAGATGGCATCTTGAATGGACCAGGAGGGTCCGGGGTGCTCCTCTCGGAAAAGGGAGCAAGGGCCGATCTGGAGCAACCAGACCAGCAGAGTTGTTTGTCGGTCGTCGTCAAGGAAGGGCACAAGCCAGCGGCTAGTGACCGGACAACGTGCTGAGCAGCGAGCAGAAGGGCCCCACGCAGATCGTGGAGATGCTGGGAGACTGCACTTCGGTGCTGGAGCGGCTCAGGGTCGGGGCTTCTCGGACCCCAGAGCACTCACCAGAGAATTGCTTCGATGGTCGTGCTGGTTAAGAGCGTGCAGGTTCTGATGATGGCCGGTCCCTCGAGGTCTCGTCGCACCCACAGATCACAGCTGAGCTGATGACGTGGGTAGAGGTCAGAGGTGCCAGGGAAGCCGGTTCTCGTCGAGCTGGGCCGTCGGATTCCTTGAGGAAGGACTTACAGCAAACCGCAGAGTTCTTAGATGGTGCCCGCTGATGCAGGGTGACTACTCCTTAGTCACAAGGGAGAAATCTTGAGAAGAGTCTCGAATGTCCTTTCGTAGACAGTAGTTCTTGATTCAAAGATGATCTAATTTGGAAGGGTCCCCGCTCCGGCCTTTATTCTAAAGAAAGGGGTGGGTACATGACTAGGTCCTGCCCTAAGGGTGGGACCAGGAAGGGGTGTAGTTACACCCCTCTCCCCTGCCGGACTTTCCCCAGGCCAGGGCTGGTGCCCCTGGAACTGGTTCTAACCGGCAGATGCGTAGTGAGCACCGGGGTGCCACTCCGCAGTCACCTTCTCGCAAAAGCCCTACCTACCCAGAATACACAAACCCTGTCTGGGACGGTGCGAACACCGCCCTCGACAGGAAACCCTTTGTCCAAGCTCTCCTCGCTGGAAGGACTCCCAGCAGCAGGAGGTCAGACTCGTGTCTGTGGTGGCAGCATCCATTTTGTGGAGCTGAGGCTTTAGTTAACTTTAACCGGGGTTCACAGTTACGTACATGTCGTGTCCCTCTAGAAGGGCGGAATGCTAACCTCGTCACCAGAATTGGTGAGGGGGCAGCATCCCGATTCGTATGACACCTTACTCGACATGCCTTGATAACGCGACACCGAAGTTACCGATGTGGTACGCGTTATCATGGAACAGCCATTGGGTCTTGATTCCGCAAGCTGCAACCGGGCTCGGCTCGGGCCAGAACCTAGTTCACACGAGCCCACGCACTCTGCCTTCAGGATTGTTAAGGCCTGCCATAGGAGTGACTGATAGGAACTCGGGTGTCCATTGTATGGTTAGATATAGAGCTACTATACCTAAAGCAAAGGGTGATTACACGACTTTGCCCCAGCTGTCATGCAGCCAGTTGTGTCAAATTTGGGAGGCCAGCCAGGGGTGGCATAATACATGCTGCAGCCCCTGGCGGCCCTGGGTACACCTATGCCCTGCGTTACGGGGTCTGATAAGGTGGCCCAGTACCAATTGGTAAATGCACCTAGGGTACATATCGTAATTTAGAAAGAGAACAGCCAGGCTGTGGGTCTGATTGGCAGGCCCACAGCCAGAGAAAGTCATAAACCAGTGAAACAAAAGCAAAAAATCTGGGTGATCATAGGATTGCAGACCCTACTCTCCTACATGACCCCCCCCCCCCCAAACGTCGGAACAATAAGCTAACCTTGACCAGGTGAGTCTTATTGTTCTAAGTGGAAATATCTGGAGAGCCCATCGGCATTGCCATGATCAGTACCAGGTCTATGTTCCACTGTAAAGTCCATCCCCTGTAGGGAAATGGACCACCTAAGCAGTTTGGGGTTTTCACCCTTCATCTGATTTAGCCACAAGAGGGGCTTATGGTCGGTCTGAATCTTGAAGTGAGTGCCAAACAAGTATGGCCTCAGCTTCTTCAGGGCCCAAACCACAGCAAAGGCCTCCCTCTCAATAGCTGACCAATTCTTCTCTCTAGGGGTCAGCCTTCTGCTTATAAAAGCAATGGGCTGGTCTTGACCATCAAAATTCAGTTGAGAAAGAACAGCTCCCACACCCAACTCAGAAGCATCTGTTTGGACAATGAATGGTTTGGAGTAGTCCGGACTCTTAAGGATAGGCGCCGTGCACATGGCCTGCTTTAGGTCATCGAATGCTTTTTGACAGCTCGCTGTCCACTGAACCTTCTTTGGCATTTTCTTGCTTGTCAGTTCGTTTAATGGTGTCACGATGGAACCATAGTTCCTGACAAACTTCCGGTAGTATCCAGTCAGGCCCAAGAAAGCTCGAACCTGAGTCTGGGTGGTTGGAGGAGCCCAGTCCCTGATTGACTGTATTTTGCTCTCCAGTGGCTGAACCTGGCCTCCACCTACAAGGTGGCCCAGGTATACAACCTGTGTCTGCCCTATCTGGCACTTGGTGGCCTTGATAGTGAGGCCTGCTGCTTGCAGAGCCTCTAACGCTTTCCGCAGGTGGACCAGGTGATCCTCCCAGGTGGAGCTAAAGACAGCAATATCGTCTAGATACGCCGCACAGAAGTCATCCAGCCCAGTAAGGACTTGATTCACCAACCTTTGGAAGGTGGCAGGTGCATTTTTCAGACCAAAGGGCATCACCACGAACTGATAATGCCCACCAGGGGTAGAAAATGCGGTCTTAGGCTTGGCGTCCTCAGCTAACCTGATTTGCCAATACCCAGCTGTCAGGTCAAACGTACTTAGGTAGTTGGCCGAAGCCAATCTATCGATAAGCTCGTCTGCCCTTGGTATTGGGTGGGCGTCAGTCTTAGTGACTGCATTGAGACCCCTGTAGTCTACGCAGAACCTCATCTCTTTCTTACCGCCCTGGGTGTGAGGTTTCGGCACTAGAACTACGGGACTAGCCCAAGGGCTATCCGAGGGTTCAATGACTCCCAGCTCCAACATTTTCTGCACTTCACTCTTGATGCAGTCTCTAACGTGATCAGGCTGCCGGTAGATTTTACTCTTGACGGGCAAGCTGTCACCAGTGTCAACCTCATGGGTGCACCAATCGGTCTGACTGGGTGTTAGAGAGAACATATGTCTGAAAGACTGAAGAACCTGTTTACAGTCTTTCTGTTGATGTTCGGAGAGGCTGCCACAAAAGACAACACCATCGACCGATCCATCGTCAGGATTCTGAGTGAGCAGGTCAGGGAGAGGGTCACTCTCCTCTTCCTGTCCCTCATCTAGGGCCATGAGCAAACTCATGTCCTTCCTGTCGACATATGCCTTGAGCCTGTTGACATGAAGCACCCTGTGGGGGCTCCGGGGAGTTCCCAGGTCGACCAGGTAGGTGACCTCTCCCTTTTTCTCCAGGATGGTGTAGGGCCCGGACCATTTGTCCTTGAGTGCTGCTGGGGCCACTGGCTCCAACACCCACACCTTCTGTCCGGGCTGGTAAACAGTCAAGACAGCCTTTTGGTCATGCCAATCTTTTTGGAGTTCTTGGCTGGCCTTAAGGTTTTCAGATGCCTTCTCCATGTATTCAGCCATCCGCGAGCGGAGGCCAAGCACATAGTCCACTATGTTGGCTGCAGGCTTTTTGAGAGGTCTCTCCCATCCTTCCTTCACCAAACATAGGGGTCCTCTCACAGGATGCCCGTACAAAAGTTCAAAAGGGCTGTAGCCAACCCCCTTCTGTGGGACTTCTCTGTAAGCGAATAAAAGGCAGGGGATCAGGACGTCCCATCTACGCCGAAGCTTTTCAGGTAGTCCATGAATCATCCCTTTGAGGGTCCTGTTGAATCTCTCAACAAGCCCATTGCATTGTGGATGATAGGGTGTAGTGAACTTGTAGTTGACACCACATTCCTTCCACATAGCAGTTAAGTAGCTCGACATAAAGTTTGCACCTCTGTCGGAGATGACCTCCTTAGGGAAGCCCACTCTGGAGAATACTCCAACTAGGGCTCTTGCCACAACAGGTGCTGTAGTGGTCCTAAGGGGAATAGCTTCAGGATACCTGGTGGCATGATCCACTCCCACCAGTATAAACTTGTGCCCTGATGCTGTTGGTGGTTCCATGGGACCGACGATGTCGATCCCCACCCGTTCAAAGGGCACCCCCACCACAGGCATTGGTATAAGGGGGGCCTTTGTCGTGCCACCTGACTTACCACTGGCTTGGCAAGTGACACAGGAGCGGCAAAACTCCTTTGTATCTTCGTTCATATGAGGCCAGTGAAAGTGTGAGACAAGCCTGTCCCACGTTTTCGTCTGGCCTAAGTGACCTGCTAAGGGAATCTCGTGGGCCAAGGTAAGTAGGAAACCACGCTGAGACAAGGGTACAACCAGCCTCCTGGTCATGCCAGGCTTGGGGTCTCTTGACTCAGTGTACAGGAGTCCATCTTCCCAGTATACCTTGTGGGTACCTGTGGCGTTCCCAGCAGCCTCAGCAGCAGCCTGCTGTCTGAGGGGTTCAAGAGAAGGGCAGTCTAACTGGTCCTTCCCCAGGTCTTCCCTTGAGGGTCCCCCTGAACCCAAGAATTCAACTTGATCAAGTTCGAACTCCCTAGGCTCAGTTTCCCTCAATTCCTGTAGGTCAGCCTCCTCTGAGACTTGATCCACGACCTGGGGCAAGGGGGAAGGCGCAGCCTTAACCCTACCGCTCTTTTTCTTGGGAGGTGTCTGGTCCGTTGTTCCAGGATCCAGCACCTGTTCAGTGGGGCATTTCCTGACCTGTGACCTGGTCACAGCGAACACATGTGCTGGCAAACCTAACATTTCCATGTGAGTCCGGTGCTCCACTTCTGACCATTGTGATGACTCCAAATCATTGCCCAACAAACAATCCACTGGGAGGTCTGAACTAACTACAACCTTCTTTTGGCCAGTTACCCCTCCCCAGGAGAAAGCTACAATTGCCATACTGTGATTGGTAGTGACATTGCTTGCATTGGTCACCAGGAATTCTGTACCTGGCATGATCTGTCCAGGGTCCACAAAGTTAGGTGTCACCATGGTGACACTGGCACAAGTGTCCCTATAGGCCTGAGCCATTTTTCCGTTTATGAAAGGCGTCTGTCTGTATTTGCCCAAAGTATTGGGACTTACGTCAGGGGACATATCCACATCCCCTGTACTGACAAGGACAGCCTGAGTGAGTGTGCCAACTAAGTTGTCACGCCCCTCAGAACCCAGGGTTAACCCTACTAAACCCTTGGGAGGTGCACTACCACTGCTGGCTGTACTAGGGGGCACAGGTGCCTTAGGGGCTGCAGTGGCAGGAGTCTGCCCTCCTCCTTTCTTGGTGCACTCACTAAACCAGTGAGATTTACTTTTGCAGTACTGGCACCATCTTTTGGATTGGCCTTCTTTCTTCTTTTGGGGAGCCTGACCCCCACCCTCTTTGGGTTGTTGGGGACCTGTCGAAGACTTCTGGTCATTTTGTTCCCCCTTAGAATCTTTACCCTTCTGGTCTGCTTTCTTCTGACCACCTTGATTCTGGCCCTGGTTCTGTTTAACTCTTGTACGAACCCATCTGTCTGCCTTCTTTCCCAATTCTTGGGGAGAGGTCAGATCCGAGTCGACAAGATGCTGGTGCAACAACTGGTTCTGACAATTGTTTAAAATTTGCTCTCTCATCATCAAATTATACAATCCTTCGTAATCAGTAACCTTACTGCCCAGCAACCAGCCTTCAAAAGCCTTAGTGGCACAATCGACAAAGTCAGACCAGTCTTGAGACTGCGTTTTCTGGGTATCCCGGAACAGCACCCTGTACTGCTCCGTGGTTAGGCCAAACCCTTCGACGAGTGTATTCTTCAAGACGTGGTAATTATTAGCATCCTCTACCCTTGTGGTGAGGAGCTTGTCTCTTCCTTTACCTTCAAAGGAGAGCCACAAGATAGCTGCCCACTGACTCTGGGGAACACCTTGCACAGTGCAGGCCCTCTCCAAAGCAGTAATCCATTTGTGGATGTCGTCCCCTTGTTTAAAGGGGGGCACTATCTTACCAAGGTGTTTCGTATCAAAACTCCTTTCCCTATTGCTAGGTATAATGCTGCCACCAGTGGGGACTGCCCCACTTAACTGTTGCTCTCTAGCAAAGGCAAGCCTCTCTTTGGCCAGGGCAAGTTCTTCCCTTTCAATCCTCAGATTAGCTGCCCTTTCCTTAGCTTCGTACACTCTCCTCTGAGGGGACGTCATCCCTCTTTGAGAAGAGTTGTGAGAGCCATTGGTTCGAAGGGATCTGCCAGAGTCTCTTGACAGAGATCGGGCTCGTCCATTCCCAATGTTAAGCTGACCTGATAGTGGCCCCGGGGGTCCCCCAGTACCACTGTCATGCTTGCTTAAGTTGGTCCTGCTTAGTCTAACGACTTCTACCTGTCCCTTATCTGCCTCATCCCCAGAGGGATCCTCATCCTCATCATCCTCCACATCTTCGTTCTCAGTTGCGAGGTGGATGAGGTCAGGATCGTCTCTGGTTCCCTCGAGGGGAGGCATGTCTCCTTCTGGATTAGAAGAGCTGGGAAGGGTCTCAGCTTTTCTGGCATCATAAGTCTCCAAGAGACCAATCAGAAAGGACGTTGTGGGGTTAGACCCCTGCTTGATCTTCCTGGAGTGACACACTTGTCTTAACTCCTTGAAGCTCAGCACAGTATATCTTGAAGGGATGACCTGTGGAGGGTCAACTGACAAAAGGGGAGACTCAGAGTTTCCTCCTTTGTCCGACATACTGTTTCTAGTGTGGTGTAAGTGATGCACCTACCTACACTATGTGTTTACCTACTGATCCCTTGCTAAGAGTTGCAGCCAAGGTGTGCTAGGCCTTGAGGAGCTGCAACAGCTGGTTCAGTAGAACTCAGAGTATTCTAAGCTTAGTTATATGTACTAACAGTACTTATGTGATCTTTCAACAAGATATTCTTAGGATACGTGTGGTAAAACAACAGCAAGCTCAAATCCCACCGCTGCCACCAATGTGAGAAGTTGGCCCGATATGCAGCGTTCGCTATTCTAGCGACCGCTATGTATCGTTCCAAACGACCCTTATGATGATTGGTTGTAAGTCAACCTATAGACCAGCTATCCTAGTAGCGTGGATACGAGCAGTCTAAGGCTAAAGACTCGAGAGGGTGTGTTAAGCCAGCTGTTTACCACACATGTATCCCTTGAACACCCAGTGAAAGGACACCACACAAGTGTTATGAAAAATAAACGGTATATTTATTTAAGAATCACAACAGCCCTGTACTCTTTATGAGAACAGGGTACTAAGCACAAACCAAATCTCTTAGGAAAATACTTCAAGTGCACAATTAAAACAAGTGTCCGAAGACACGGGAAGTTTAGTGGTCTCGGGCGGACCCGATAAGGCAAGTCGGAAGCGAGGGACTCAGGACCCTAGAGTAAGGAGGCTATGCAGGCACCGAAATGCCGAAGTTACCTAGCCACGAGGGCTGCGGCTGCACAAGTCTTACAGGCATCGGGGGTCTTCGCTGACGAGCCAGGAGCCGGAAGAAAAGAAGTTGCTGGCCGGCGACCAGTGATGAATAGTTCGTAGAGATCCAAGCCTGGATCAGAGATCGATGATACCTGAAAGCAGAGGGGACCAAGTTCGTACTACTAGCCAGTAGTCAGAGGGTAACAGGAGGGCACCGGTTGGCCGTCACCTCGACCAGGTGAGTGGGCGACGCTAGGCTCTGCAGTCTCACGGACCAGGAGGCGTTGTCAGCGACCAGGATGGAGGTGCGAGCTGTCCCACGAAGGATGATGCTGTCGGCGTCGCTGGGCCCAGGATTGGGGCAACAAGCCTTGGCAGATCTCAGGGCCACGTGGTAGGCCTAAGATGGCGTCTTGAATGGACCAGGAGGGTCCGGGGTGCTCCTCTCGGAAAAGGGAGCAAGGGCCGATCTGGAGCAACCAGACCAGCAGAGTTGTTTGTCGGTCGTCGTCAAGGAAGGGCACAAGCCAGCGGCTAGTGACCGGACAACGTGCTGAGCAGCGAGCAGAAGGGCCCCACGCAGATCGTGGAGATGCTGGGAGACTGCACTTCGGTGCTGGAGCGGCTCAGGGTCGGGGCTTCTCGGACCCCAGAGCACTCACCAGAGAATTGCTTCGATGGTCGTGCTGGTTAAGAGCGTGCAGGTTCTGATGATGGCCGGTCCCTCGAGGTCTCGTCGCACCCACAGATCACAGCTGAGCTGATGACGTGGGTAGAGGTCAGAGGTGCCAGGGAAGCCGGTTCTCGTCGAGCTGGGCCGTCGGATTCCTTGAGGAAGGACTTACAGCAAACCGCAGAGTTCTTAGATGGTGCCCGCTGATGCAGGGTGACTACTCCTTAGTCACAAGGGAGAAATCTTGAGAAGAGTCTCGAATGTCCTTTCGTAGACAGTAGTTCTTGATTCAAAGATGATCTAATTTGGAAGGGTCCCCGCTCCGGCCTTTATTCTAAAGAAAGGGGTGGGTACATGACTAGGTCCTGCCCTAAGGGTGGGACCAGGAAGGGGGGTAGTTACACCCCTCTCCCCTGCCGGACTTTCCCCAGGCCAGGGCTGGTGCCCCTGGAACTGGTTCTAACCGGCAGATGCGTAGTGAGCACCGGGGTGCCACTCCGCAGTCACCTTCTCGCAAAAGCCCTACCTACCCAGAATACACAAACCCTGTCTGGGACGGTGCGAACACCGCCCTCGACAGGAAACCCTTTGTCCAAGCTCTCCTCGCTGGAAGGACTCCCAGCAGCAGGAGGTCAGACTCGTGTCTGTGGTGGCAGCATCCATTTTGTGGAGCTGAGGCTTTAGTTAACTTTAACCGGGGTTCACAGTTACGTACATGTCGTGTCCCTCTAGAAGGGCGGAATGCTAACCTCGTCGCCAGAATTGGTGAGGGGGCAGCATCCCGATTCGTATGACACCTTACTCGACATGCCTTGATAACGCGACACCGAAGTTACCGATGTGGTACGCGTTATCATGGAACAGCCATTGGGTCTTGATTCCGCAAGCTGCAACCGGGCTCGGCTCGGGCCAGAACCTAGTTCACACGAGCCCACGCACTCTGCCTTCAGGATTGTTAAGGCCTGCCATAGGAGTGACTGATAGGAACTCGGGTGTCCATTGTATGGTTAGATATAGAGCTACTATACCTAAAGCAAAGGGTGATTACATGACTTTGCCCCAGCTGTCATGCAGCCAGTTGTGTCAAATTTGGGAGGCCAGCCAGGGGTGGCATAATACATGCTGCAGCCCCTGGCGGCCCTGGGTACACCTATGCCCTGCGTTACGGGGTCTGATAAGGTGGCCCAGTACCAATTGGTAAATGCACCTAGGGTACATATCGTAATTTAGAAAGAGAACAGCCAGGCTGTGGGTCTGATTGGCAGGCCCACAGCCAGAGAAAGTCGTAAACCAGTGAAACAAAAGCAAAAAATCTGGGTGATCATAGGATTGCAGACCCTACTCTCCTACAGTCTCAAATGACCGAAATAAAGACATTTTGGATTGGTTAAAAAAAAGACATTAAATAAGCATTTAAACGGGGATACAACAATAAAAAATCATTAAACCAATTACAGCTTTGGACATAATTAAAAAGTAGTCGCCTTGTAAAATTATCTTAGGTCTTTCAGTCTGATCACCCACGCCCAACTAAGAAATTTGGCAACCCCACAAGCTAGGGTGGTGTTAGGATCTGTCTGCAAGATTCTAAGGGCAGAGACATGATTCTTGGTCTCAAGCTGACGGCAAATAGGTTTTAACCATTTCGACCTAGGTTTATTATAAGTATGACATACAAAGAAAAAATGTGGGATGGTTTCAGGTGCATCGGTACAAAACGGGCAATTTGCAGGTGTTTGGCTGGGGGGTTTCCACTTGCAGGTGCGTTCACGAACCGGAAGAGTTCCCAGCCTGAACTGAATATATAGAGCCCTATCTCTGGGTTTCCTAATGAAATCCAGATATGGTTCAAGACGATGTACTGTCTTGTGTAGACGGAACTCATCTGTCAACCTGCCCGGGTTGGCTTCTCTAGAATCTTGGGCATCAACCCATAGCCAATAAGCTCTCTTGATCTCCAGTTTAGACACCGATACACCTGTCTCCCATGCAATATTAAAACCAATAGCCAATAAAAACTTCTTTACCCTAGTAAGACAAACAATTTTATGGGACCCCTGCATGTTCATGACTTCTGCAAAACACTAGAACAGGGGTATCGGGCCAAAGATACTGCACTTTATCCAATCTAGTGTGGTACAGTGGATTGATTGTGGGTGCTAAAACCTGGAGTCATATACCCCTAGACTCCCAACATAATTTCAAACAGCACAATGGTTAAGCACTCCACACAGTGTACATTTAACAATAGCAATCAATACAATAGTTCGAAAGGAACACTTCAGTAGGACTCAGAGTTCTTTTCTTGCTTTTATTAACAATCTTCAAGTAAAAAACATAGCCAACGCGTTTCGTCCGTAGGACTTCTTCAGGGCAAAAGGTATTCAGATGTTTTTTTCAAAATCTTTTTCTCAGAGCTTTCTATATTATCCGTGGTTATCCGTTCAAATGTAAGTAATAAATCGTATTACCGGCCTTATTATATGTAGCAGTGGTCAAATCCCTTGTTTTCCAAATTTAATTTTCAGGACATCAGAAGTATAAGGCATAGGGGGCCTTATTGTGAAGGATAACAATCAAATCCTTCTGTGCATCATGATCAAAGGGTCACCAAAAGACGTATTTATTCATTGTCCACAACCCATCAGTTTTGGATCACGAGCAGTGTGTGCCTTTTCCCTCGATACCGGTATTCATGACTTCTCTAAGGCCATCTGCATAGCTAGATAGCTCAGGTGTACGCCACAAACGAGCCCAATAGAGAAGCGGGCGCAAGATAATGAGATCTTTAATTGATCGGCGTCCAAGGTCATATTGGAGTGGTTTGCTTGGAGTACCCCTAGGTAATGAATCGAGCTCCCTAAAAAACTTATTTTCAGCCATAACAAGGGGATCAACATTGTTGAAACCCCAGAGCTCTGCTCCATACAATGCACTACCTATAGCTTTTGCGGAATAAATCTCCAGTGCAGGTGCTATGGGTCTGGATGTTGAGGCTCTATGTTCCCTCCCAATGACTCCCAGGACACATTTGTGATTTAGGGCCATTTTCTCAAATGTGGGTGCCATTTCAATTTATCAGATATCCTTATCCCTAGGTAGTCAAATGTTTTAACACGCTCTAGGGGCACCTCGTCAAGTGTAAGCGTACAGTTGGCTTTCTTGCTAGGGTTGAAATAAAGGAGCTTGGTTTTTGTTGAATTAATGACCAAGCCCCTTAAGTTACAAAATGTGCAGAACCGGTCCAAAAGCTTCTGGAGCCCCATAGGTGTTTTAGATACCAATGGCGTATCGTCCGCAAAGAGCATGGCGGCAACTTTGATACCGGCCAGGGTAGGGGCATCGGAATCAATATCAGACAGAAATGAAACAACCCCATTTACAAACAACGAAAAGAGGGTCGGCGCCAGGACGCATCCTTGGCGGACGCCTCTATTTACCGGGATTTTGACGGTTTTCTGCTCCTGAGTGCCCCACTGGATGCAAGCATAATTTCCATTGTGCATACGGGCTAACAAATTCAGGATGGGCAAGGGGAACCACATCTCCCACAAAACCGTCCACAGGCGCTCTCGGGGAACCAGGTCAAACGCGGCCTTTAAATCAATAAAGGCCAAGTACAGACCGCCCTTGCCAATGGTTACTATCTTCCAGTGCAGTAAAACCAGCCTAAATGCCTGGTCAACAGTGCTTATGCACGCCCTAAAACCTGCCTGGAATTGGGAGATGATGTTATTTTCCTCCGCCCATGAAAGGATCCTCTCGAGAAGGACCCTGCCAACCACCTTCTGGCTAGCATCAATGAGGCTGATTGGACGATAGTTGGCAGGGTCTCCCCTTTGTCCCTTCTTATGAATCGGGATCACCTCGGCCCCTTTCCAAGAACTCGGAACCGGAGACCCCTGGAGGAGGGCATTAATCAAAAGAGAGAAGAACTTAGCCCATTGCTCGATATTGGCACGAAATAGATCGCCTGGGATGCCATCCTGGCCCGGTGCCTTCCCTGGTACAATTTTATTAATGGCTGTCTCAACCTCTTTTTGCCCTACAGGATCGATGAGGGAAAAAGTATCTATCATAGGTGATGTGTCGTGTCCAGGGGGCCCACTGTTATCTCTTACCCCTACCCCTTCATACAAACTCCTGAAGTGATCGAACCACTCCCCATCAGTGATATGATTGGGTATTGGTTCTGTGTCACTACCATATGAGCTTCTGACCAAAGCCCAAAACCTCTCACCCTTTTTAGACTGACTAGCCAGCTTCAGCTCCTCCCAATAGGAGTCATCCCAAGCCCTCTTTGCCACCAGTAATACTCGCCTATAGTGGGATCGGGCTAAGCGGACCTCAGCAGCATCACGGGTTTTAATGGCAGATATCAATTTGGATTTTGCCCCCCTACAGTTCTGATTATACCACTTGGCTGCAGGTTTCCTGCTCTTTAGTTGGCTTGTAGCACATGTATCAAGTAAAAGAGCGGCCATCATATCAATTGTTTCGGCATAAATCACATCACACCAAATCGTTAGTGCAAATTGCAGAAAGCTTCTCAGTCTGGTCTCTTACAATCTCCCAAGGGCGCTGTTTTTTTGTTCATCTAAGATGAATTTTTGCCATTTGATGAATCTTCTACAATTTTAATGTATGATTTCCCTAGTCACCATCCTCGGTCTACTACTAGACTGAGGCTTCCCATTAAACAACTGGCTCCCCATACAAAGGGACAAGGGGTTATGGTCACTATGGATAGATGGGATGACAGTCATGTCACTCACATGTTTCTATAGCCTCTTGTCGACCAAAATGTAATCTATTCTGCTAGGGCAGGTAACCCTATTGTAGGTGTGGGCTCCCGAGAAATCTGATGGCGTACGCCCGTTAACAGCTACCAGGGCATGCTCCATTAACAGGGCATTCATTTGAATGACAATCGGTGTCCATTTTTTAATTGGCGCGATCGTCAGTTGCAGTATGCCCCATCTTGCATCCTCATCAAAAAAACTCCAGCTGCATCCACAGCCAGCGGTTCGAAAGTACAGTTAAAATCACCGGCAATTTTGCAGACCTCTGGCATAAATATTAAAAAGCTCCAGAGTCACTGTAGCCTGGGGATCCCTAATCGTTAGCCTCATCAGGTCCATTGATGTACTATGGTGGTGGGTCATTTTACAATTTAACGCAATTTTGACCCAAATTAACAGTCCGCCCGACGGGCGACCCTGCCCAGAAGAGATAGCTGGATCATAGAAGGAAGAATAGCCAGACTTATACATTGGCTCAAGACACCAAGTTTCCTGAAAAATACACAGGTCATATTTATCGATAAGGTTATTCCAATCAGGAAGTAGTACTTTTTTGCGCAAGCACGCTACGTTCCATGAAATAATGTTAACCACATGCGCGCTGCTCTTATTCTGCTTGTATGCTGACTTTTTAAAAAACGCACTTTACATGACGAGCTGGGCTCGTCATCAGTGTGCGAGGAGGCTACACCATGACGAGCCCAGCTCTTCATCAGCCTCGAAGGGGTTAAGGATGCCGTTGTGACCATCAACGTGTAGCGAGACTAACCCCTGGTCAGAGCCTTTGTCACTACCCTCAATTGCGATCAGATGGCAAGTCTTTGCAGGCACTGTGAGCTCAGTTTGCCCATGATTACCATTTCCTACCAGGGCGGTGTAGTCCAGAGAGGTCATCGGGCCCGAAGGGTGATCTAAGCCTTGGACATTATCCTTATTACCCCCATATGTCATAATGGCCAAGGTTGGGAGTGGACTATCATAAAGTTCTAGTGACCTGAGGGGACTATTATCGATAGTTCTGGAAGGGACAAATGAAACAGGAGAAGCCCGATAGCTCACAAGTTCCGGGGTGCACCAAAGTCGTCTCCAATAGAATAGCGGCGATTGGAAACATATTCTTGGATGGACACCAGGCCTAGATCCAGCCTTAGGGGGGTCTAGGGGGTACTCCAAGGAAGAAGCATATGACGTCTAATGAAGCTATTCTCGGTGAGTGTTAGAGAGGCCGCACTAACGTGCCCCCATAGATCCGCACCATAAAGTGCGCCCCCTCTCGCATGGACTTTGTAAATTTCAACGGGGGTCCCACTAGTTTCTGTGAGGATTCATTGAAGACCTTTAAGATCCCACCCGAAGTTTGAGCCAACTTCAAATTGGCTTTAGCCATATGGGAACCCCAATCCATTCTATCATTTAGGGTGACCCCCAGGTATTCGAATGTGGACACTCGGTCCAGCGTGATTCCATCCAGGAATGGGTAGGGACAATTAGGTTGCTTTGCGTTGTATATAATATACTTGGTTTGAGAAGGGTTAATTTCTAACCCCCTCAGCTTGCAGAAACGGCCGAAGGCCTCCAAGGTGCGCTGTATACCCCCAGATGTTTTTGACAATAGGAGGGTATCGTCAGCGAACATTAGGGCCAGTATTTTCTGCCCAGCTAAGCTGGGAGAGTCCAAGTTTCTTGCTCCAAGCAGATGTGCAACCAAGCCATTGAGGAATAAGGAGAAGAGCGTGGGGGCTAATACGCACCCCTGCCTTACTCCCTTTTTGACTGAAACGGGAGCCGAAAGTTCCCCCCTCTCCCAAACCTTACCCGGGCAAACGTACCATGATGCATACATTTGAATAGATCACACAGGTAGGCCGGGGCACCCATCTCAAGTAAAATTGCCCAAAGCTTGTCGCTCTGGACCAGATCAAATGCGGAACGAAGATCCACAAAAATCAAAAACAAACAGCTGTAATCTGAATAGCTGGTCCATCGTAGAGATCTTTGCCCAGAATCCTGCCTGAAGGGGAGTTAGGATGTGTTGGTCGTCCATCCAGCTCTGCAACCTAGTCAGAAGGACACAGGCAAAGAGTTTCTGGAGGACGTCTATCAGACTGATGGGGCAGTAGTTAGCCGGGTCCAGGGGAGAGGCTTTCTTAAAGATGGGTATAATTTCTGCTCCCAGCCTGGTCGGGGGAATTGGCAACCCCTGCATGATGGCATTAAAAAAGACACAAATGTATGGGGCCCTTACACTCTGCTCAGCTTGAAAGAGATCACCCGGGATTCTATCAAGACCAGGTGCCTTCCCCGGGGTCAGGCTGGTGAGGACCGCCCTAATTTCCAAGAGTGTACAGGGATGGCTTTCATAATCAGTACCCTTCGAGAGGTCTCGTTCTGGTGTGCTTATTGGGCCAGGAGATGCCGGAGAGGAATCCATGGTTGTAGCTGCATAAAGGGGCTTAAAATGGCCGAGCCAGACCTCTTCACTAAGATTCTGTTTAATGGCAGGCAGCCCTTCGGCCGAACCTCCACAAACCAGGTTCCAGAAGCACCTGTAATCACGGATATCAAGCGCCTCTCTATCATAGGTTAACAATACAATAATCCTATCCAACATACATGTTATACAAAAACAATGGATACAAACACCAATTAACAAAAATTGAAAAAACAAATTACAAAATCATTAAAAAAATATATAGCAGTTCTGAATTTTGCTTTCCTAAAAAGGAGCAGATAATTGCTTTTACATGACACTACAGTTAATGTAATCACTTCTTACCAATTAGTAATGGAACAAACAATGCTAGGCTACTGTAACTAGGAGTGTTATAACCACATTTTGCAATCCCTTCTGCCCTGATTGCCAGTGCCACTATATTGCTCATTGGTTGCACAGATGTCTGTCAACGCATTTCCAACCCTTAACTTATTTAGGAGTTCTCCTCAGGACTCAGGATTGTTATTTATTTATTTATAGAGCGTGCAGCTACCCAAACCATCCTCTATCCACTTTTATTCACTTGCCTTGTTATATACAAGAACTTAAAAGGCACAAAGTCCTTCTGTTAGAAGCCCCTGGGAGGCAGAGAAAAGACGAGAAGTCAGAAGAGTGAAGCCCATCTTCACGGAGGAAATTAAATTGATTTGCCCAAATTGAAGGTCTTTCGAAGCAAGTCAGATTTAACAATGTGGCAGGGACCGTGTATTAAAGGAATGACTCCCAGTTACCCGGCTGTTTATTCACCAGAAGAATGAGAACTTTGTGCCTTTCCAGTTCTTGTATATAACATGTCAAGTGAATATGAGTGAATAACAGTTCTGAGTCCTAAGGAGAACCCTAGAAATAAGTTCTGGGTTCGAAACACATTGACAGACATATGTTAAACCAACAAGCAATATAGTGGCACTGGCAATCAGGGCAGAAGGGATTGCATAATGTGGTAATAATTCTTCTGGTTACAGTAGCATAGCATCATTTGTTGCATTACCAATTGATAAGAAGTGATTAAAATTAACTGTGGTGTCATGGGAAAGCAATTATCTGCTCTTATTTGGAAAGCAAAATTCAGAACTGATATATTTGTTTTTTAATATTTTGTCATTTGTTTTTTCAATGTTATTTAATTGGTGTTTGTATCCATTGCTTTTGTATAACATGTATGAGTGTGGGGTTAATGTGTTAACATATGATATGTTCATATTGTTATTCTGTGTCTGATTAATTTCGAAAGAATTGATATGCTTTATGATTGAAAAAAGAAATGGTACCACTGTTATTGAATATAGTGATCACAAACAAAACTATGTATGTGTAAAAGGAAAAGTCAATATCGCATTGTTTGATTTTGAAATTTCTTGTGGCTTAGCCTTACTGACAGAAGGGGCCAAAGCCCTGTCTTAGGTTGTTTACTTTTAGAAAGTTGGTATTGTCTTGCTTTAGCCATTTGGCGCATGGAGCTTTTCTCTGGTCACATGATTGGGTGCAGTTCACAAATGGATAAAAGAAAAACCTTAGACACGACTACTTCAGTACACTTCTGGACCTGTTGATACTCTGCCGGAAAGAAGGACTGCTGTGCTGCTGAAGGACTGCCACTCAGCTGGAATCTTGCTTTGCTGTGCCGACCTGCTGTCTCTTGCATGGGTGAGAAGGACTGGACCTGTATCTCTTGCACCCAGATCCCAGAGTGACTCCAAGGGCTAGTTGACTTGCCTGCTGGTCTGAAGCCTCAAGGACATAACAGAATTCCAACATCCTTGCATCTGCACCTGGACTCTGCCTTCAAGGAGTCTATTCTGCCAAGTGGTGCCACCCCAGTCTGGGACCCTTGGAAGTGGGCTTATGGTGCTTTGCCAGTCTCTGTGTCCCCAAAAGAACTGACACAGCTTCACTGCTGAGCAGTGCAACCCTGAGCAGAACCAACGTATTTCCGCTGGCACGTGGATTGGACCATAGCAAAGACTTGCATCTCCGCTGCAAACCACAGCGGCTTCAGAGCTGCCGCTGCATGACACATCCTCAGTGCAGACCCTCACAACTCTTGTTGATGGTAGCTTCCACAACAAATTACCCATTGCAGCCCCACAGCTCGTCAGAACCAGTGCATCACCGCGACTGCACGACGCATCCACGACTCTGGAATTCACATTGTAAGCCTCGTCAATGGGATCCTCAACGTCAACGCATCAGGACCTCATACAGTAGCCTTGCCACATCTCTGAACTGATGCACCACTTCGGTTGCGCAATGCATTTTCGACACGGATCCACAGAGCAGCATTCTCCAAACCAGGTTTTAAGGTACTTTGTTCAGCAGGTCTAGCTGGGCCCCTGTAGCCAGCCAGTGTTTCATTGTGGTTGGTCTAAACCTGCGAGCTTGTCACAGTTCGACGTGACCAGATATCCATAGTTGGCGCTTTACACCTTTTGGCACTGTTTTCTCTTAAACTTTAACATTTAATATCTCCGGTTCTACTAACAAGATTTTTGTTGTTTTGTTCTTCTTTTATTTATTAAATTAAGATCTATTTTTCTAACCTGTTATGGGATTCTTTTTTGGTGTTTCAAATGTTTTACTGTTTGAAGTGTGGAACAAATACTTTACACATTGCATCTGAGTTAAGCTTGATTGCTATGTGCCAAGCTATCAAGGGGGTGAGCTCAGGTTGCTTAGGGGTTGCCTGTGCATTATCCTGACAAGGATTGTGGTTGCTGCTTGACCAGGTCTTACGTCCCAGTAAACCAGCCACCCAATTTCTAACACCAATGCATACAATTAAGTAATAAATTACTGTATGAGAACAATTGAGGATTGATTCCAAAAATCTAAAGGCTCTGTCATAGGAACTAAAAAAGGGGAGGCTAGTGACATGCCAACAGCTATACTATACCACACATAATGATCTGAGTGACAAAATCTATTTGGAACACTTCCTCAGCACCTTTCAACATAATATGCAGTGGTGGGTTTAGCAACATAGTGGCTTAACCCTTGCCTTGGCTAATGAAATAGCCATTGCTTTTTCCAAGACCCAAGAGCAGAAAGGTGATATTGAAGAAACAATCTTGAGAAAGAAATCTGAGAAGTGTCCAAGGGGAATAAAACCTCTTGGTTATAGGAAACCTGGGACAACTTAGTCTGTGGTTGTAAAGTATAGTTCTAATCATGGCCCTCACTATTTTGAAGGCAGTGAGTGCAGGTATAAAGCATGGTTCTGTCCAAAAACACAAGAAGAACCTATAGACCTTGGACTAACAAGTTCTCCCCTTCATTATATAAGAAGACAAGACTTTGCTTACTACTGCCCCATTAGGATTAATGTATAACAAATAACTGCTCTATTAGACACAGAGTATGTGATACACAGCCAGTTTGTAACTCCACAACAGATCATTCCAAAATGTAAAGTCACCACTAGGCATGTTCACAGGACCAGAAGGAGTACGTTTAGCTGAAATCAAACTTGAAAAAGAGGCAAGTATCATTCCTGAGCCCAATTAAGGGTAATACCAATTCTCCCTGAACTCCTTATCTTGGAACAGATAGCTCTCAATAGGAGACTCTGTTAAAGAATTATTTGACAACCAATAAAGAGTGGTTGTTAAAAGCTACTTGCACTCAAGAAGAAACCACAGAATCAAGTCCTAACCCTCCAAAATTTCAAAGAAAACAAAGACACGAAAGTAGAAAAGTTTGCTCAGTTACCTGATTTATGAATTAATCTATTTGGGAGGGTGAAAGAGACATGTTACTTTATGGAAGGTTAAGTCTGAAATAACCAATGCAATTGGCAGTACCACAACTCTTTCTTGAACATTTTTTTTTTTAAACCTTTATTGACATTTCAACCAAATACAAGTATGGGCCTACAACCCCCAGCCCGGCCGCTAAACAGTTAGAGTAGCAGAGAGCAATTTGCAATCACATGCAGCACCTCGGGGAGCAGAATCTCCATGCTAGCGTACTCTTGGTCACTAAGCAGCACAATTAGGAAAACAGGATATAAAAGGTTTTCATTTTATAGTATAGGATGGAAGGACCAGGTGCCGAACAATTTCCTAGCAGCGAAAAATGGCAGGCAGAATAGTAAGCATGTCCACAGGAAACAGTAATCGATCAAATCAATGGCGCAGAAACAGGAGGTACAGGATATGAAGGAATATTACGGTCAATTCGCGCCTGCAGTCACCTGCCCTAAGACCCAGAGAACACCACGAAAATTGAGGCACAGATGAAAAAGCAGTGATTGATACCAAAGGAAACCCACTGCACTGACCCAGAAAAAGAAAAAGACAAAGAAAGAGAAGAGAAGTGAAAAAAGGCCATAGAAACAAACAAAAAGCAAAAAATCCCCTCCCCCAACCACCCACCCTGCACCCCTGCAGATGACTACGCCCCCCCCCAGCAGTGTGCCTGTCGCCTGAGAACCAAACCCGAAATATAGAAGAAACAGGGAGAAGTAAAAAGAAAGGAAACCCCACCTAACGGGGAAGTGGAGGAGGGAAATAGTCTATACGCTCCCAGTCTCTCCCCCCCGCCCTAACAAAGGGGCCCCCCTAAGCCAACATGAATAAAGTTGCCCACCTTACATAAATACCCTGGGGGGAACCACAAACCCCCCGTCCCGGATTCCGTCTGTTAATGAAGCAGTCCCGTTACCAATAGATCCATCGTAAACAATTCAACCCACAATCTCAGCCTTGGCCCCGTCTAACAAAGTTGCTGAGTCCCTCGGATAAGAAAAGCCCCATCCCCAGAAAGTCAAAAGTCACACAGAAGCAGCCGGAGCTCGAGTCAGCAAATGGGAGAGGAATAGCAGATCCCAACGCACATGGCTTGCACCAACGATGTCCCTCCCCGTCTCCGAGGCCTAGCATCGTTCCATCCGCCATGTTGGGAGACCGATTGGGGAGGGAATGCGACTCGTTCCGATACAGATCAATGTGTGGGTCCACAGTGTCCAGGATGGGGGAAGCAGAGAAATGCTCTGGTAACTGTAGGACTGATGTTTCCGAGAACGTGAAAGAGTCACCAATCACAGCACTCACGATGAGTTCCATTCCTTCGGGGGCATACATAGCTTCCAACATCGGGTCCAGACACGCCGGTAAGGCTTCCAACGGGGGGCAAGTCGGCTGCCGGGTCTCAAAAATCAGATCAGGGCTTGCTCCCGGTTCTATGATCCCATCTGTCGCCGACAGCCAATTATTAACCTGGGCCCTCACCATTGCGTGAAGCGCCGCAAGTTCCGCCATTACCATCCGCAAAGAAGGGCCACGGTGAGTCCGTTCCACCAGGTTCCATACGGCCGCAGGCATATCGATCTCCACGGAGGGGCACCCTCTCCGGGGCAGGATACGCCGGAACAGAAACAAGCCGTGAGGGACGGGCCAGCAGCACGCAGCAACACACGGCGGGACCCCCACCCCGGGGCGCCAGTGGTGCTAGTGCCGGGCCTCCGGGCCGGGGCCCCCCGCGACTCAGCGCCGCGCGCCACCCGTCACCTCACCTGAGGTATAGCACCAGGCAGCAGATGGTTGCAGAGCAGTCCAGAGAAATCTCAAAAGTTCCAGGGACCGGACCCGACCACCCTCAGCAGTCCGTTGTTGTTCACTTTGGACCCGGGTAGACCAGCAATCGAGACCCCGGCTTCCAGTCTGAGTTAGGCCTCAAAACATTTTCGATGTTACTGAACCCCAGAACATCAGAAAAATTCTGTGATCACACCATCGGGATGCCGACTAGTTCACCCACACGAATCCGGGGCAGGAGATCAGGATATTCGACAGGATAAGCGAGCGTAGGACGGGGGTCAGCGGAGCCGGGAGACTATGCGGCCATCTTGGTTGGTGTCGTAGCTCCTCCCTCTCTTGAACATTTCTTGTTCCTGATCCATACCCACCTTCTGGCAATTTGGAGGAGACAAAACAGAACACATTAATCTCTGTCTGTTCTATTCGCCATGCATTTTGTACAAGTCAGACAATATTATAAGGAATGCAAACTTTTTTCAAAAACACAGTTCTTATGCACCTCTTAAAGCACCCCAACAAATAACATAATCATTGCTATTCCATTTGAAATAGTGGAAATGTATATAATTTGACCTTTATTGACTTCTACTAATAGACATCATGATGTCCTTGTCTTCTGGATTATGGATTATATCCTGAGGCATTTCCAATAAGGCAGATTATTAGTACTCAGATCACTTCAGTAATGACGGAAGTATTTTCCCGAATTGACTTCTCAAAAGAAATACTAACCTATCAAGGAAATCCTTTATGTTCAAACTTAAAGGCCAAGTTTGTGAGCAATTGAAGGAAAAACAGTTATGCACTTCTACCTACCATCTGCAAACAGATACTTCTGTAGGACACTCGACCAATTTAGCAAAACTATGGCTCATTTTGTACTTTTTACACTGTTGTGACAATTTGTGTTTTGGTGTTTGGATTTATTTTAAAATTCTACTAAAAACATTGATTAAAAAATATTTTTGGAACTGGTACAGGATTGTTCGCAATCAGATCTCTGACAAGAGACAGAGTGTCTAAGAGTATTCTTCAAAAGATGGAAAATGCATCCACATTCAACAATATTAACTGGTTTGGTGGCACTTGTTCCATGAGACTAGAGGAAACGGCAAAAGACTTCTGGCATTTTTGTCTGGAATGCCAGGTCTCTGTTATGACGCATTATCTTCCAGGTCAACAGAGGTTCATTCAGAATTCAATTGACTGGATTCTAAATTGCAGTGTCTTTGTAGCTCTGATGCAGAGATGGAGTCCTTGCCAGACAGATCTCTTTGAATCCAGGTTGAGCAACCAGTTGCTTCAGCACTTTAGCTGAAGACCAGGTCAAGGAGCATGAACAGGGATGCGTTCTTACAGAACTGGACATGAGCTCCAAAGTACGCTTTTCCGACTTTAACCATGATAGCCAGGTTTTCCAGGTAGACGAGATTCCAGACAGAGGACCTCATTCTGGTGACTCTGATCTGGAGATAGCAAGAATGGTTCTCAGGGAGGAAGGAGCTATTGTGGGATTTTCTACTGGTTCTTCCTCTATTCTGTCTATCTTGATAATTGTCAAAGGGGGCCACATCTGTTGATCCTGAAAGGCTTCATGAGGCTGATGGAGTATAAGATTGCCGAGGACTCTGGTTAATCAAGTGTCTTTCAGATGTCACTGCAGGCTTCATCCAACAGACATGGACAGAGGGTACCATTAAGAAATACCGATCTGCTTGACGGAGACAATTACATTGGTACTTGGAAAGGAATGTGAATCATGTGGGGACAGGAATTGTGCATGTCCTGAATTTCGTAGTGGAATCGGTGGAACCTGAATTGGCATACAGGATCGTAAGCTCCTCTAGGTCTGCTACCTTTGTGGGCTATTTTCTGTGAATGAGATGCCTGTGGAAGTCTGTAAGTTGATGAGGGGAGTTTGTCTAACCAGACCCCCAAAACCTAGGTATTTGTCACTCTGGGGTATTACTAAGGTTCTGAATATGTTGCATTCTTTGGCAGCATAGCAAGTTTTTATCCAGGAAAGGGTTGTCTGCTAACTTCACAGGGTTATTGTGCTTGGTGTCAAGTAGGTGAGTATATGAAGTTAGAGAGTTTCAGGGAGAATGTTTACATAAGATGGGGTGACGTTTGGAATTGCCAGTTTGAACGAATATGATACTAGGTCGATTTTATATCCAGCATTTGCGGAGAAACTGAAAATGTGTATGGTAAGATGTATCAAGGAAATTGAGATGACCGTAGAGCTGTAGCTAATAACGGGGGAGACACAATTGCTAATTGCAATGAAGAAACCTACCAAGGAAGTATCCTCACCATTCATTGCCAGGTGGTAGAATGGATTTTGCAGGGTTCAGGTATAGATGTGGTAAGTGTTTGCACTATTCAGCTAGGGGTGATATGGCTTCCAAGGCATTCTCGTTGACAGGGCACTTGAAAGATATCATAAATGCAGCAAATTGTTATTGAGGATCAATGTTCCCAAACTTTTTTTTTTTATCAATCTTAAAGGTTGCATCATCATGGATGCCATCATTTGGAAGTAGAATATAGGGAGGGTTACCAAAATAAACCAGAATATCTCATTAATTCAATTGGCTTGCACTGAAATGGTGGTAATTTCAGGTGGGAGAAAGCTATGATAAATTCATTTTTGGCTTTAAAATTTAGAGTCTCCTGCCTGAATCAGGTGTGTTGATGTGCATGCACCATTTGTGCTAAGTTGGCATTCGCCTCCAGTCCAGAATTTAGAATCTAAACTTTTCGATCTATCGAGAAAGTTTTTTATATATTAGAGGCATACATGCCAACATTTTAGAAAAGAAAAGTGGGAGATTTTTTGTTACATAATCGGGAAAATGTATTTCTCTCATTGACTTCTACTAAGGCATCAATCTGGTTTATTGTCATGTATGGGGCTGAATGTAAAAATATGCTTTTTTCCTTATCTGTCAGGAGCACGAAGAAAGCGCTATGGCAGGCAGAGAGAGCATAACGTTGTGCACTGGCCTCTAGGAGCAGGTCCACACTCTCTAGTATGCACTCTCTACCATTCTCTACTACACACTCTCTACTACACACTCTCTACTACACACTCACTACTACACACTCACTACTCTCTACTACACACTCTCTACTACACACTCACTACTACACACTCACAACTCTCTACTACACACTCACTACTACACACTCACTACTCTGTACTACACACTCTCTACTACACACTTTCTACTACTCTATCACTCACTCAACTACACACTCTACTACACACTCTCTACTACACACTCACTACTCTCTACTACACACTCTCTACTACACGGTACTACACACTCACTACTACACACTCTATACTACACACTCTCTACTACTATACTACTCACTCTCTACTACTCACTCTACTATGCACTCTACTACTCTCTACTATTCTCTACTACTCACTCTATATTACACACTCTCTACTACACAGTCTCTACAACGCACTCTCTACTACACACTCTACTACACACTCTCTACTACACACTCTCTACTACTCTACTACTCCCTCTCTACTACTCACTCTATTTCACACTCTCTACTACATTCTCTACTATACTCTACTATACACTCTCTACTACTCACTCTCTACTACGCTCTACTACTCACTCTCTACTACTCACTCTCTACTACACACTCTTTACTCCACACTCTTTACTACACACTCACTACTACTCTCTACTGCTCACTCTCTACTACTCACTCTCTACTACACACTCTTTACTACACACTCTCTACTACACACTCACAACTACACACTTGCTACTACGCTCTACTATTCTCCACTACTCACTCTATACTACACACTCTCTAATACACACTCACTACTCTCTACTACACACTCTCTACTACTCACTCTATACTCACTCTCTACTACTCTCTATTACACGTTACTACACACTCTCTACTACTCACTCTCTACTACGCTCTACTACTCACTTGCTACTACCCACTCTCTGCTACTCACTCTCTACTACGCTCTACTACTCACTCTCTACTACTCACTCTACTATACACTCTTTACAACACACTCACTACTACTCTACTACACACTCTCTACTACTCACTCTACTCACTCTCTACTACACACTCTCTACTACACACTCACTACTACTCTCTACTACTCACTCTCTACGACTCACTCTCTACTCTATTCTCAACCTTTCTCTCTACTACTCAGGGCTCGAGTCGGGGTACCACGTGGGTGGACGGCCTCCCCCCACCTATTTTTCCAGGGGGACGACATCCCCCCTGCCAAACAGCTGGACTTTGCTCTTTGGCCTCCCTGGGACGAGAAGCTCGGCACCTTTCGTGACGTCACTTCCTGTTGTGACGTCACTTCCAGTGACTTCGTTACCCACTTCATTTTTTACGACTTGTGCCCTGCTACTACTCTCTACCTCCACCCCTCTATCTCTCTACCTCTCTCTACGCGCACACATATGCACCCATATAAATATACATATGCATTTATATATGTATACGTGTATATATACATACATATATAAACATATATATACATCTGCATATGTATATAAATACATGCATACATAGACATATATTCATACATATGCATGTTATGTACATGAAAGTTCGAAAAACACCAATAAAAGCAAAGCTAAAAATACACCTAATTGCAAACAGAATTGCTTTAACTTAAACGAGGGTGAGACCTATTGCAGTTTCAATGCTTGTTTCCCTTTGGTTTTGAGAACTGTAGTTGTGTTATTGTAAAAAAAACAAAAGGGAGCTTGGTAACAGCTGCTGCGAAATAAAGTGACAAAAGATGGTTGCCTCTGTGTCCTTATTCGAATTGAAACTCTTCTTCTCAATAGTCAGGAAAGTTTGCATTTGCAGGTATTTTCCAGACATATGCAACAGTTTTAATATTACTTAATACTCTATTGAAAGATGGCGCCTGCGGGATCAAAAACAGGTCTTGTCCCCTTCGTCCATCATGGACAAGGTCGCAGTAGAAAGTGATTTGAATGGAGGTGAAAACGTCGTCCTCTGCAAAGAAATAAAGGAAGGACAATAACGTAAAATGATGTTTGGTACACGCTTGTAAACATAGTAGGCATTTTTCCACCAGAGTACTGAAGTGAAACTCGCTTCATACGTCGCGCAATTGAACAAGTCAGTAATTTTTATTTTCCAGCAACATAAATGCCTTTGTATTCTAAATGAGGAACCATTAAGATAACACTTGCGTATGTATGATCACACAGTTCTGTAGTATTGAGATAGAATATTTATCAACATACACAATTGCAAAACTATCATGTCTGATTTTTTTTGGAAAGTCCTGAATAAGCGTAATTTATTTCATCGTCACATGAGAAGCTGTTATCGTCAAACGTGTTAGAGTAATTCCAAGATGGCTGCCTTGTTAACTCCCATTATTATGGGTGGCAGCGCAGTCTTCTCGCTGTCGCTGACTCTCGAACGGTTCAACGCTGTCTTCGGACAGACTGCTCGGTGCCTGCTTGTTTTGGGGAAGCAACTAATATGCCGGGCTATACCCCGGACGAGAAGCTGCGGCTGGATCAGCTGCGAACGCTTCGACGCCGCTGGCTGAAAGACCAGGAGCTGAGTCCGCGAGAGCCTGTACTACCCCCCAAGAAGCCATGGCCCGTTGAAGCCTTCTGGCAGCGCTTTTTGGAGCCCCGCACTTTATGGAGGTTGTCTGTAAGTGACTCATGGGAAGGGTCGGCTTGAAGATCACGGTGGCAGAGTCGTATATTCAGATTTTTGGCTATTGTTAATCCTTTTATATACACCTTTTTGCACGTTGTCCAGATAAAATGTAGTCCTACAGCAAGCTATATTTGGCACTCGGAAAAGTTATTGCGTTCTGTTGGGACCATTAATAGCTCGAGATAATTTGGGGGGTGCATCTGGTTAATAAGGGACTGTCCAATCCATCATTCTTACCGTATGCCTACTTGACCACCTGGTAACTTAGCACTTTAGCGAGACTCAGAATGTCATGGTGTGCAGCCTTGGGTAAACCGTATTTAATATTCATGCCCTAAGCAATCTCATTGACACATTCAATGTAAACATTTACGAGAGACCCCTTATGTAATGTTGTCCTTTCCCCCCAATGAAGACGCTGCACTCGTAGTGAAGGTACCCTTGTAACTTTATTTATATGCGTTCCTAAAGAGCGCCGAGCCTCCGCTCACAACTCGGCTCTTCGCGCCTAATGCCTGAGCGCTGCGCGCGCAGCCAACATGGCTGCTGGCACGTCACGTCGCCAACGTGACGTGCGAACACTAGACTGCATACTACATATCTCCCCTTTTTCCAACACATAACATTTTAACTTACAGTTCAATGTTCATCTCATAGTCTCTGAATCTTGCTGGCTTGACCACTACTCTACCCCTCCGGGTCAGTCTTATCGGGGTAGTGGGGGCCACTCCTTCGTTTCTTCCCCCTCCGCCTGGTGCAGCCGCACTTCCATCTCCACCACTTAGGTTCTCTCCGACTCTCTGCTCCTGGTCACCTTCGTCAGTTCTTTCCCTTTGTTGTTCTCCTTCTCTTGCCTCAGATTCTGTCACCAGTTGTTCCAGTTGGACAGTTCCATCTTCCTCGTCTCCCAAGTCTGCTCCGCCATGTTCCCAACTTAGAATCTATTGCATCTCGCCATGCGGTCTAGCGACCATACGTTTCCATCACTAAGTAAAGCCGCTCTGTCCAACACTTCCTTCACTTGCATGGGCATGCTGTATTTACTCTCTCCCTTCCTTTGTAGCGTGGCCAACTTTACTCGCACCCATTCTCCTTTCTCTAATCCAGTGTCCTTCACATTTCTCCTGTTGTTGTAGTGTTTGGCGTAAACTTCTTGTGCTTTCTCCAAGTTGGCTCGCACCACTGCTGGGGACCACTCACTTGTTATCGTTTTCTCCTTCCACACTCTGTTGTCTTGGGAGAATGGTTCGTGTCCTCTCAATATCTGGAATGGGCTATAGCCGGGGCTGGTGGGGGTAATCCTGTATGCCCACACCATGTGCCATATCTCTTTTTCCCAGTCCTTGTTGTCCGATATGGCCGCTTGAACAGACCCCATCACCACTCTATTAAAACATTCAACTAGACTGTTTCCGGCAGGGTGGTATATAGATGTGTGCCTGGCTAGGATGCCGTTCCTTTGCATAAAATTGTTCCATTTTTCTGATCTGAATTGGGGCCCATTGTCACTGAGGATGGACTTTGGGATAACTTCCCTCACGAATGTGTCGGCCAGAAATTTTATGATTGTCTCAGTGTCCATGGCTTCGTCTATCTTCAGTTCCAGCCACTTCGAGTACCTGTCCACCATGACACAAACATACTTTTGGACTCCCTGTACGTCCAATATCGGGCCTAGGATGTCTACGGACAACTCCTCCAATGGATTATTCGGGGGGTCAAATTTTCCCAGTGCTGGGCGCAGGGGTTTGAGAGTTTTGTCTGCACCCTGGCATCGAGCGCAGTCTCTAACATGTCTCTCAGCTCTTATGTCCATTCCTGGCCACCAGTAATCTTGTTTGGCCCTCAATTTCAGTTTGCCTATTCCGAGGTGCCCCTCGTGGAGCGTATCCAATAGTTTGTTGATGATGTTTGTCGGGGGAATGACTTTCTCCCCCCGTGTACAAATACTCCTCGATCGTCCATCGACAGCTCTTCTCTGACTTCGAAGTAGGGTTTGAGTTCTCCACTGATCAGTCTCTTGTCAGGCCATCCTTGTGTGATGTGCGATTTCACTTCTTCTAGGGTCTGGTCCTCCTCATATGCTCGTCTCCACTCTTGAAGGCTGATGGTGTTTTCTTGATCTTCCGTGAGTGCCACCCATTCTTCTGTTCCTGCCTTGTCTTCCTCGCTCGGCTCCATGGCTGCTGCTCTGCTCAGGTAGTCTGCCACTCTGTTCTTGCTGCCTGGGATATTCTCCACGTCATACCTGAATTCGAGCAGTTTCAGCGTCATTTTGGAGATCCGGGGCGTTGCGTCAGCATGCCCGCTCGATGTTAGCACCTTCAGTAAGGGCTTGTGATCCGTCCTCAATTGGAACCGTATGCCCCACAGGAACTGCCTGAATCTGGTCGTGGCCCACACCACTGCCAGCATCTCCTTTTCTATAACGCTGTACTTCTTTTCTGTGTCACTCAGCGTGCGGGATGCAAAGCTTATCGTATCCATCCGTCCTTGTCCCCGGTCCTGCATGAGGACGGCGCCTAGTCCCTTGTCGCTGGCGTCTGTGGTCAGTACTGTCCTCCCTTGAGGATCGTATCCTTGGAGTGGAATAGCTTCCGCTACTTCTTTCTTGATCACTTCGAATTCTCCTTATGCCTCCTCTGACCAGTGAAACTCCCGTGTTCTCTCGTGTCAGTTGCCTCATATGATGTTTCTTGGAGGCGAAGTGCTGCACAAATTTGCTGTAATATTCTGCCATTCCGATAAATGATCTGACTTCTTCCTTGTTGGCTGGTGGGGGTGCATCACATATCGCTTTCACGTTCTCTGCTTTTGGGGTCACTCCTCGCACTCCAGTTTCATGTCCTAGGTAGGTCACTGATTCCATTCCGATCCGACACTTGGACCATTCAGCTGTGAGGCCCTTTCTCTCTAGGATCTGTAGTACCTTTCTGAGTTTCACGTCATGGTCTGGTCTATCTCGCCCCATCACCAGGATGTTGTCCTGGAAGTATTGGACTCCGGTGATTTTCTGGAAGAGTTGGTGCATCAGCTTCTGGAATACTGCTGCCGCTGAGGCCAGCCCGAACGGCATGCGGCGGAACTGATAACAACCGAATGGGGTGATGAACGATGTGAGACGGCGGCTTTCCGGGTGTAGGGCAATTTGGTGGTAGGCGGAGGTCAGATCAATGGTGGAGTACCATTTGATTCCCCTGGTGCTGGCCAGCATCTCCTCTATCCTGGGTAGGGGGAACCTTTCCACCACGATGTTCTTGTTCAGTTCGCGATGGTCGACACACAGCCTGACCTTGCCGCTAGGTTTCTTGACCACCACCAGAGGCGCCAGCCACTCGGCGCACGTGATGGGCTCGATGATCCCTTTCCTTTCTAGGTCCTGAAGTTCTTCCCGGACTGCTTCCCGTACTGCCAAGGGGACATTTCTCGCCTTGTGGGCCACTGGCACTGCGTCGTCTTTTAGGATGATTTTTTGTGAGAATTTCTCCACTTTCCCACTGTGCCGCCAAATACCTTGGGGAACTCGCTCCTCCATCTGTCTAGGTCTGGCCAGGCTTCTGGTTCCGTTAGTAATATCTGCTCTATGCCTCCTGGGTCCAGCTTGATGCCTAGGTCACCTTGGTCCAACCATCCTAGGACCGAGTGGCCCTTCTCTGACACGTATAGCTTGCAGAAGGCAGATTGGCCTCGGAATTCGAAGTTCAACGGTCTGAATCCCGCCATTGGTATGCGGTCCCCATTGTACGTGACCGGGTGGATGTCCCGTTTTTCCAGTTCTGGGCCTAGACGCGGTGCAAATTTCTCCTCCCACACCGCTCTCTGGACGATGGTGTAGGGTGAGCCCGTGTCGGCCACTATACTGATAGTGATACCTCCTATTGACATTTCTAGAACTGGCTTCATTGTTCTCCTGCCATCGATGCCCAGGACTTGGCCATCCACGCTCAACACCTGGTCGTAGATACAGAGTACCGTGACATCTTCCTCCGTCCCTTCTTCTTGTTCGTCGTCACCTTGACCCACGTATTTTACCGTGCTCTTGGAGGCCTTCTTCCTACACACCTTCTCATAGTGGCCAATTATTCCACAATACATGCACTTGGCGCGAAACGCCGGGCATTTTCTGTCGTGCGCCTCGTGCGACCAGCTCCCACACCTGTAACATGGCTTCTTGCTGTTTCCCGCCTGTTTTCCCGGGGGGCCCGCATTGCCTTGCCATTTGCTGGGACCCTTCTCTGATGACTTCTTGTTCTGGTAGTCTCTGCGGGGCTCTTCGTCGTCCACTTTGTTCACCATGGTGCTAGGCCCTGTCTCCTTCTTCGTTGCGTCTGCGCACCTTCGTGCCAACTCTGCCCTTTTGACTATGACCATCACTTCCTTTAGGGTGGTGTCCCCACTGGCCCATAGTTTGTCCTGCACTGCTGTGCACGTGGTGTGCATCACCACCTGGTCTTTAATGAACTCTTCTTCCCAGTTGTCATATTTGCAAGTGGACGCTAAGCGTTTCAGTTTATTTATTTTATTTATTTTATAGCACTTATAAGGCGCGCAGCTACCCACAAAGGGTTTCCCGGCGCCGGACTAGCTAGGCACAAGACACAACTAGAGAGAGAGCAATCAAAAGGCAATTATTTGTCGAACAGCCAGGTTTTTACGCTTATCCTGAATCTCCTATAGTTTTCTTCCTTGCGTATATGAATGGGCAGTGTGTTCCAGAGAGTTGGACCCAGATATGAAAAGGATCTCCCGCCCATTCTAGCCCGTTTGTACCTCGGCACCGCGAAGTTCGCTGCTGTACATGAACGGAGACTGCGATTGGGGAGGTAAGGCTTAGCAAGGTCTTGTAGATACTTGGGGGCAGTACCAGCTTTGATTTTAAACAGATAGTTCAGGGTTTTAAAGCGAATCCGGTTTTCAACCCTGAGCCAATGCAGGTCCCTAAGATGTTTGGTGATCCTGGCGTATCTAGGGATTCTGCAAAGCAGTCTGGCAGCAGCGTTTTGCACGAGTTGCAAGCGTCTTATTACTGCTTTGTTTGAGCCCAGGTACAGGATGTTACCGTAATCAAGCCGAGATGTCACTAAGGCATTGACTACGGTCTTCTGGGTGGTAGGTGGTAACATCCAGACAATTTTGCGTAGCCATCTAAGAATGGTAAAGCATATGCCTGCCACTTTATTGGCTTGCTGTGTCATAGATAAACTGTCATCTATGATGACCCCAAGGTTTCTGACCTGAGAAGCTGGTGGCCGGAGCTTACCTAACGACGTCGGCCAATGGGGATCACTCCAAAGATCTTTACTATTCCCTAAGAGGAGGATCTCGGTTTTCTCCCCATTTAGTTTAAGTTGGTTAGCCGACATCCAACTAAATATTTCGTGAAGGCCTATTTTTAGTGCAGATGGAGCAGACGGGTCAGATTTAGAGAGTGAAAACAGAATTTGAGAGTCGTCTGCATAGGTCATTAAGGTGAGACCGAAATTTTCTGCAAGGTTGGCCAGTGGTCGTAGGTACAAGTTAAAAAATAGAGGACTCAGGATAGATCCCTGTGGTACACCATGGGGAGAGTAGAATACATCAGAACATGCCGCAGAAGAGGTGATCTGGAAGGTGCGGAGGGATAGGTATGATCTAATCCACTCTAGTGCCCTGCCCTCGACACCATTCTCCTCCAGCCTGGCAAGCAGTCTGGAGTGAGAAATGGTGTCAAAGGCCGCACTTAGGTCCAGCAAGACCAATGCTACCGTTTGGCCATCATCCATGAGTTCCCTGATCCTTTCTGTGACCCCGAGCAGGGCAGTCTCGGTGGAGTAACCACTCCTAAAACCAGATTGGGACGGATGAAGTAGGTCATTGTTTTCCACATAAGTTGAAAGAGCCTTATGAATGTGCCTCTCCAAAATTTTGGAAAAAGCAGGCAGTAGCGATATTGGTCGATAATTGGCCAATATCGTAGGGTCGGCGGCCGGCTTTTTGAGCAGAGGACTGACCATAGCGAGTTTCCATAAGGCAGGAACTGTGGCCTGTTCTATGGAGGCGTTAAGTATCTCTGCTATGGAAGTCAAGGCAGAGTCCTCCAGTTTACCAATGATGCTGATAGGAATGGGGTCACGTGGGGAACCCGATTTGATAGATTTTAATAGTTCCTTCAGTTTATCCAAATTAATGGGAGGCCAAGCTTCAAGGTGACAACTTCCTCTGGAGACTTGGGTGTTGTCTTGCTTGTGTGTGATAATACTATTTCCGTTGATGTTAGAGACCATATTCTCAATCTTTTCAGTGAAAAAAGATGCCAGATCCTGGCACTGCTGAGTATTGAGAGGGATAGCCTCCGCTCTTGAATTCTCTCCAGCCAACTCTTTTACAGTGTTAAAGAGAGTCTGGGATTTGTTTACGGCCGTGTTAATAGTAGTAGTAACATAGCATGCTTTGGCTTTCATGCATGCCGAGTGGTAGCTATTTCTGGCCTTACGATAAACCTCTTTTTGATGCAGTTCATAGTTCTTACGCCACTGCCTCTCCAGGGTCTTACATGTAGATTTTTCTTTCTTTTTTTTTTTTTTTTTTTTTTTTTTTTTTTTTAAACCTTTATTTGTAAAATGCACAATACACAGCGTCTGCCTACAACCCCTAGGGGCCGGCCGCTATGACATATGGGAAAAGAATAAAGCAGTATAAATGGAACAGAACGCCATTAGAGCTGTCTATGAGCGAAGAGTAATGTATGTGGCATAGAACAATAGCATAAGGATATAAAAAGGTTTAATTTTATAATTTTGTCGAATGCAAGCCTAAAACTACAAAAAGAGTCAGAGCCACTCACTGAACAGGATAGTTATTATAATTTAGGGAGCATCCGGGAGGTGGCGTGATAGTGGAAGCATGTGACAGAAAACAAGTGACCACCATCCAGGAACCAGGATCAACCACTATGTCACATGAAGAGACGATATAGTAAACTCCCTAATAAGACCGGACCCCGACCCCAAGGAAGCGAAGAGATATAGAAAAAGGAAACAGAAGAAGAGAAGAAAAAGAAAGAGGGCCATAGAAACAAAGAGAAAACATAAAACACATCCCATCCCCCCACCCTGCATACCAGCGGAAGGCCACGGCCCACCCCCCCCCCATAGGCATGCCTGTCGCCCCAAGAAACCCACAAGTGGGAAAGAGAGTATATAGAGTGAGAAGAGCCATCCCACCCACCAACTCTCAGAGAAGGCAGGGAGGAGCTAGATTCGTCGTAATCTCGGTCACCACCGGTCCTATTAACATCACACACGCAAATTACCATCAGCTTAAGAGTAGTAGCAGTCCGAAATGTAGGTGGGGAGAATAATCTCAAGTAAACGAATAAATCAAACAAAGAACAGTCACATCATAGTCCCCGCCCAACAATACATACGTTACCCTTAAGAAATCACCGAGGACCAGTAGAAATTCCCAAGACCACCATCATATATCCCCAGCCGCCCGATCCCGGGCCCCGCGACCAATACAATACCCATAATCACTATCCCCGGCAGTCCATCAGTATCCCAGCTGTGTAAGCAGAAACAGACCGTGCACAACAGGAAACCACCCCAGCCCCGCCCCCCTCGATGCGAAGCAGCAGCATAGTCCAGCCTCATGGTAGACATCTTGGATGAAGCGAGCGAGCAAAGTGTCCACATCAGAGCGGGGGGGTGTCCGTAAACGTCCATCCAACACACAGCCATGATGGTAACAATAGAACAGGAGAACGTAGCGCCCTACAGCACATACAGTCGATAAAACCACCCTCGGCCATCTCTCCTCGGATCCCGACCCGACACCATAATAGCATACGCCATCCCAACAGTTCCACTTTCCCGTCAACCATGTAGCATCCAACCACGTTTAAAACACATACAGTGTTAGCCTTGTCCCCGTCGATCCAGCCCAGCAACGAAGTCCAGGCGGGCAGCGGCCATCTTGGGCATGAGGTGCAGATGTAAAGACCACCACCAGTCCAAAAGCCCCTCGCAGAAATACGTCCCACGTAGTGCAGAACACTCAGTAGCTACCCAGCAAAGGTGGAAACCCAGCAGCAGTACCTGAAGGCCGAATGGCCAGGGCCGTTGCAACATCATCTTGGCGGAGCAGGGGGGCCCTCCGGGGGACCCCAAGGTGGACACGGGGCAAGTCGACCAGCAAGCGCTCTCCAGCCGGTAGGCAGGATCCAGCGTCGCCCTCCCCAGCGTCTCCAGAGTAGAGGGCCCAGCAGCCGAATCATCCGGGGTGTAACGTGTCACAACACACGGCGGGGTACACGGGTCCCACCCGCCGGTCGCCGGGTATCGCAGATCCGGCGGGGAACCGCCAGCAGCACAGTCGTCCGGGAGCCCACCGGGCATCACTCCATTTAGACGGTCCCTCAGATCACGGGCGCGAGCCCGCATAGATGTCCGCAGCTCGTGCAGGGCAATGTAGACATCTGCAAGGGCGATGGACTCCACAGCAGCCGAGTCCCGCACCCAAAGGGGGTCGCCATGTTGTCGTCCACTGTAGTGGCTGCCGGAGCCCATCTCAAAGGCGAAGCCGATAGTGTAGGCAGTGGGCGCAATCACTACTAAGCCACGAAGAAAGTTTAACTCCCGCCGTCCAGGGTCCTGCCGTAAGCAACTTGCCTTTAGGAAAGCGTCTCGTGGATCCCCCGGGGGGTACCAGGCAAGATGAAGGGCGCCCGGTAAAATGGCGTCCGCTGCAGCGCCAAAGGATAGTGGAATCACCCAGCGCCGATCCTGGGACTGGTGTGGGATACAACGTATCTCCTGAGGCGGTATCGAACCAAACAGGGAAGAGCGGGCCGGACGGCACACTGTAGCGATCGTTTGCAACAGTAGCACAACAGCCTCCGGCCCCTCTCGTCACAGGCGTCCGCGGCTGCTGAGTCAGGGGGCAGCCTCACCGGAGAACAAAGGATCCGATCCCTCACACGCCGAGGCAGGGCAGGTCCAGGGCAAATCTCCGGTTCCACAACGAGCTGATCGGCGGGGAGCCCACCATTCGAGGCAGAAGCCCAGCGCGGCTCCGAAGCGCCGGCTTTCAAGCAGGATAGATATCAGGATCCGCTGCGCTTCGGACAGGAAGCGGGCAGGTTAGCGGAGCCGAGGAGTCAGGCGGCCATCGCGGTCTCTGGCGTAGCTCCTCCCCCCGATTTTTCTTTCTTGAGGGCCTCTGTATACCAGGGGGCGGGGGGGCGATGCACTTTCCCTTTGCAGCGGGATAGGGGCAGGCAGGCATTCACTGCGCCATTTAGCCATATCTCTGTGGCCTCTGATATGCTTTCCATATCCCCATCTAAACATGGGTGGTCTTTCCTCAATGCATTGTAGAGATCCTCCATGTTTAGAGTTTTCCAATTTCTCCTAAAAGTTTCAGAGGGAATCGTGGAAGGGCGTTTAGTAGGTTTAAGTGAAATAGAGAAAAGTGTGAGGAAATGGTCTGACCATCAAATAGGGGTGGTGTTCAGCCATAAGAGTTCTCTCATGTTAGATATGATAGGGTCTAACAAATGTCCAGCTTTGTGGGTGGGACCCTTATTGCGTAAAGTCATATCTAAGACCATAAAGTCATCAATTAGAGTTTTACAGCTCTTGTTATTGTCGTCTTCTAAATGAAGATTCAGATCTCCAAGTACTGTAAAATTTTGGGCATTCAGATGGTGAGGTAGAATGAAGTTTACCAAATTGTCTGACCATGAGGGGTTATTTACTGGCGGTCGATAGATAAGTAAGCCAGAGAAAGTAAAGTTAGGACTGAGGGTAATTTTAAATGATGCCGCTTCGCAGTTAGGAATGTCTGCAGGTTCAAAATTGCACACAAGATCTCTACTGTGAATAATGGCAATGCCCCCTCCTATTTGGTCAATACGGTCCCTCCTTACAATAGCGTAACTCGGGAGGAGGGCAGTTGC